>NC_090932.1:1008286969-1008607452 GCF_040938575.1 Ambystoma mexicanum | reverse complement strand
TGGCCCCACCAGCTCAAGGGAAGAATGCTCTTGCAGGTGAAGATCTTCTCTCGTCGTGTGGAGAAAAGTTGAGATGCTGCAGCAGGGCTTCACCGGTGGTTGTCGTTGCAGATGTCTTTGGCTTCTCTCCTCTTCAGTTTTAGTTCCAGTGGCAACGTCTTGCTCTTCCAGTCCTCAGGACCCTGCTTTTATGCAAAAAGATCCCCATTCATACAGCCTAGCTGTCACTCACAGTGGAGTGGTCATCTTGGCGGGAGACCCTCCAGCCTATCAGGATAGAGTGCGACATGGGTTGCTGAGGCAACCCTGTCCAGGGGTCCTACTCCCCCTCCCACACAATGGACCCACACCAAACTCAGTGGTGCCGAAAGGAGGGCTTCTCGGCAGAAGCCTGCCAAACGGACGAACAAAGGATCCTCGACCTGGGTTGGGAGTTTAGAGAAAGACACGAGAAAGAAGTTATATTAAAGTTCTGGCAAATAAAACCTACCGGAGTAAAGTTAATATTAAAATACACCGGCGGTATGTTAGAGGCTGTCAGAAAAAGTGGTAGCCTCGAACAATGGGAAAATCCCATAGGAAAATATTTGCGGTTGAATATTTTTGGTAGTAACCACTACCACCAGCCAGAAACCTTTGAGAGTGACTGTACGGTACCCTCTTGAAAATGAACAAAAGGGAAAAACTATTAACCCGTTCCAGTACCTCCATAGTAAGATGGGTTGTACTGGTTTTGTTAAAAAAGCAAAAGGAGAAATGAGTGGGCACCACAGGGTAAAAAAATTTAATGGAACTACTTCATGCAAAAGTGGTGATCATGTCTTTGTTCACAAATATGTTCAAACGGAGCTGGCTGTGATAAGTCTGGAGACACCCTGACTTAAAATTACATCAAAAGCTGTAGACCGAGTAAGAATACTTGGTCACACAGCCGCTCTCCATTGGGCCCAACCTGGGCGGTGAATAGTGAATAGTTGAAGAAAGTTCAATCAATTATCAAAAGGTAGTACACTTGTTCCAAATGAAGAGTCCGTTGTGGTTTTAGCAAAAGTAATGATTTATCAGTAGAAACTCAAAATAGGGCTTTCACTAATACATTCTTAGTGAGGAAGCAGTTGCCACAACTCAAAAGCAGATCAGACTTAATATGCCAATGCATTTCGGAAAAAGATTTCCTTCTTCAGGGCAAGTCGGGTACATTACAAACAAGTAGCACATGCAATGGAGAGCGGCTGTGTGACCAAGTATTCTTACTCGGTCTCCAGCTTTTGTTGTACTGGTTTTGTTCACTGAAATTGACTAGTAAAGTCAATGGGGACTTTACATGCCCTGGGAGACAGTAGTCAGTCCCAGGGTATGGAGTCTATGTTTGAGGGTCGCTACGACACCCCTGTGTCACTGCACTGAGGGTGCTGTGTAACACATGTACATAAAGATGGTTCCTATGGAGGGGAGAGAAACTCCATAGGCATTAAACACAAAAATAGCCTCAAACACACATAGCAAAAATGCCTACGAGTGGGAACAAGAGTCTCACTCTTAGCAGGAGAAAAAAACAAACCCTACAAATCCAGCAAAGCTGCTGGGGGACTCTATAGGTAAGGGAAATTAGCCATAAGATGAGAATTCTCCCTAACAGGTTCTTGGACACCTTATGAACTTTCCTTGCTTCTGGGGTCCAGCACTCTGTTGAGGTGGCTCAGGCTTGGTCAGCCCTGCTCCGAGGGAGTCTGGAGGATCTTCCTGGAGCTCGGGTCCGGCTTAAAAACAATGCACTCTATTCTGGTGTTCCTGTACCCTGACACTCGGTTCCTGCAGCAGCAATGGAATTACAGCCAGCAGAGAGAGTGTTTCCAGTAGAGTTCGTCTTGGGCTCGATTAGTCCCACCAACACAAGGAGAGAAGTCCTCCTTTGCAGGGCTTCTCTAGTAGAGGCAAATTCGGAGCTTCAGCAATGAAGCAGGGCTTCACTGGGCAAACCAATGGTCCAGGAGTTGCAGCAAACTTCTCTTCCAAGTTCTTCTTCGGATTCTCTGCCTTACTTGCAAAAGACCTCGCCTTTTATGCAAGTCTCTCCCATTGATTTGCGGCCTAGCTGTCACTCGCACTGCAGGGTGGCTGTCCTCCAAGGACAACCAGCTGGCCAATCACCTTTAGGTGAATTCCTGTAACCAAGGAGACTAAGCAGAGTTTTTGCCACCTCCCTCGCTTCCGGCCCTGCCAGGCACGCTGGAGCCAGAGGCGGGCTTCACCACTGAATCCTGCCATAGACAAAATGAACAAAGGGACCAAACCTGGTTTGGCGCCCAAAGTAAATCTCAAGAAGGACCTTTCCAACAAGAAATGGTAAAAAAAGACGACCAGGGCCATTTTGACAAAATGGGCACCCATGGGTGCTGTACTGCGGCTGCGAACACAGCCCGCTCTAAAATCACACAATGGTAGGAAAACATAAGCCACTGCCACCAGCCATTAATTGTAGAAAGGGTAACATTAAAATGTTACTTGAGAAGATAGACAAAGGGGTTCCTAAGTAACCGTTCCAGCACCCTATTGTAAGCTAGTGTGTGCTGGGTCTATAAAGAGTTAAATGTAAGTATTCAATTTCACTTTACTACTCTTGGAAACAGTAGTTATCCAAGAGAACGTATTTAAACCTTAGCAGACATCCAAATGATTTCTCTGTGACACTGCACAGGGTGCTTTGTGTCACAATGTAAAAAGATGACGCCTGTGGAGTTTGTCAGACTCCAAAATCAAAAAACATTCAAATCAAAGAAAAATGCACAAGAGTGGGGAAAAAGGTCTCGCTCTCTCAGGATAAAAATTAAAACGTCCTAAAGTCCAACAAAAGAGCTGGGGGTCTCTAAGGTCGCAGGGAATTAGCACATTTCTGAGACTTCTCCTTAATGGCTGTCTTTCATCTTGGACAAGTTCCCGAGGAAGGACAATTTAAAAAATGGTGAAGCTCCAGAAATCTGTCTAGGCTCTGCAGTCGCAGGACTGGCTTGTATTAGGTCTGCAGGATCAATGTTTCCATGTCCCCATCCATCAGAGGGACAGAAGATACCTCTGATTCCTCATAGGGGACAGGCACTACCAGTTCAAGACTCTCCCCTTTGGGTTGACCTCTGATTCACCAAGCTGATGGCAGTAGTGGCGGCGCATCTCCGGAGATCCGGCATTCATGTGTTTCCATATGTGGACGACTGGTTGATCCGGGGAAAAGTCATCAGAGCAGGTTTAGTCTCACCTTGAAGGCACCAGTTCACTGCTGCACGCCTGGGCTGCTCACTAAACGTTCAGAGGTCCCACACAACACAAACCCAAAGTATCCAGTTCTTCGGAGCAGTCCTGAACAGGAGCATCTCACCAGTGTACAACTGGTCGAACTATTCCAGAGCCACACCAGCTTTCCGGCGATCCTTCACCCGCCTTTTTGCTTCGTGCATTTTTCTTGTGCCAGAGGCCAGGTTGCGCATGCAATCCCTGCAGTGGCTGCTCAAGGGTCAGTGGTCCCAGTATTTCAGCACCCAGAAGAATGTTCTCGAGGTGTTGCGGTCGGTGGTCAACAATCTCACTTGGTGGGCCAGCAGAGTCAACATGATAGCGGGGGGGAAACCCTTCTGACCTGCGATGCCTCAGGTCAAGGGTGGTCACGGTTGCATCCTTGAAAGGCTGGGGCGAGGGGGCATGAGGCGACGATCTGCAGGTGAGCAGCCTTTGTTCCACAATGGAGAGCCGGTGGCATAATAGGCTGAAGTTGCGAGAAATCGGGCTAGCCCTGAAAGCTTTTGCCCCCCTTTCTGAAGGGGAAAACTGTCCTGATCATGATGGGCAATACAGTGGCCATGCACTACCTGAACAAGCAAGCAGGACGGAGGTGTATGTCTCTTCCCCTCTACAAGGAGGCAATGCAGCTGTGGTTCTGGCTGTTGGAAAACCAGATCTGTTGTGGCGGTCCATCTGGCGGGGACAGAGAACGGGCTGGCAGATGCAGTGAGCAAGCAGAGCACGGTCTCCCATGAGTGGGAGGTGTGCCAGGAAGTGCGCGAGGAGATGATCGCTCAGTGGGCTAAAGACAGTGGTTCAGTTTGCCAAGGTCCAACAGGAAGCACCGACCATTCTGCTCGAGGGAATTCCCAGCGAGAGGCGCACTGGCGGATCCATTCCAGATGCAGTGGGACTTCAACCTCCATTATGCCTTCCTGCTGATTCCTGTGGGTTCTCAGGAGGTTGTGAAGGTTCCAAGCGACCATGATCTTGATCAATCCGGATTAGGCGAGGAGAACGTGGTACTCGGAACTCCAGGACTTGGCTATCTGCCCACCTCTCTGGCTGCCTCGTCGGCCAGGCCTCCTATCCCAGTCGGAGAGTTGGGTGTTGCACCCGAACCAAGAGCCCTCAATCTACATGCGTGGCTATTGAGAGGATGAGCTGGAATCACTGGGACCTCTCAGAGGAGGTGCTGCTGACTGAATGCAGACCATCAACAAGATTTCTGTACATGTGCAGATGAGGGTTACCTTACGTTCCCTGAACCATGCCTCGATATTCTCCATCTCTTGCCCCACCACTGCAATGATGGAGTTATGTCTGTCACATGCATCATCAGACCTTCAGGTCGCAACAGTCAACGAATACTTGGCAGCTTTGTATTTTTTCAAAAGGATTTCTGATAAATGGTTTTTCTTTATGATCCCGGCTATGGCCCAATTTCTGAAAGGCCTTGTGAATAAGTTTCTGCCAGGTCATTTTGTTGTCCCTGACTTGTACCTTAACCTGGTTCTCACTTTACTCCTATTGGCTCTGTTTGAGCCTATGCATTCCTCTTGCCCAGTTGGTTTGCTCACTTTGAAGACTGCCCTTTTACTGGCAATCACTTTGGCCAGAAGGGTCAGTGATCTGCAGGCTTTAGCCTCTATTCCCCCGCTTCTTTAAGAAGAAGGTATCGCTGAAGGTACAGCCAGGGTTCTTGACCAGGGTGGTTTCAGCATACCACATCTCCCAGGGCATAGACTTGCCTGTGTTCTACCTTCCTCCCCATTCTTCCAAGGAAGAGAAGAGGCCGCACTTGTTGGATCATAAGAGGGCTCTTAGTTTCTATGTCGCAAAGGACGGTGGAGTTCAGGAGTGCTGACCAGCTGTTAGTAGCTTTTTCCCCTGTCAAGGGGTTTGGCTGTGTCTAAGCAGGAGTATTGATGTGGTATATGTATGACAACCGACATGTCCGGAGTCTATTGCTGCATCGAATCCAAATGGATCCATGACAAGGTCAAGGTGCACAATCCCCATACCCCCACCCCTCCTCATCTGTTGAAATATTTTCGGAGCAGCAGACCTAGAAGGGAGATCTATCTGATGAGGAATCTGCAGGAGACAAATCCATTGAAAGAACATTGTCGGTAAGTAATTTCTCCTTCTTGGTGCTCACAGGAAAAAAAAAAAAAATTTAATCTGAGCTCTACCCTTTCCGAGAAGGAAGTATGTTTTGAGAGACAAAATGGTGTGTAATCTTAGCCAAAGAAGCAGTTAAAAGTATGAAGGGAATTTAATTGTACTGACATTGTAAACTGACATTTTTTTTTTCAACATGGATATTTTATTTATTCTCAACCAAAGAGACAACAATTAAACAATAGACATCAGTATTGGCAAAGCCTTAAAGTGACACAATTCATTGCAGTGTTAAGAAAATCATAAGTTATCACATGGCTTATTCTTTGCGCTATTAGGCAGTGGGGTCGGGAGACCAGCAGAGAGAGGAGAGAGGCCTTGTTTGGGGAGGGTGCATCAGTTTATAGTTCAGTCTAGCCAACGTGCGGTTGGGGACTTTTGCGTGAGAGCTGTATAGCGTTCTGCATAGGCCAGGAATGGGGCCCAGGTGTTTCGGAAGGGGTTGAGGTTGCCCATGCGAAGTGCTGTGATCCTTTCCGCTATGATGATGTCCCAACACTTGGCCCACCATGGTGGAATAGAGGGACCCTCATGTCATGATGCTTCCAAAGACGGGCGAGGGCTATCTTGGCTGCAGATAACAATTGTGTGCACAGGCGGGCCATGCCCTGATAGCGGCAGCTCCCCATCCCACATGTCCCCCAGCAGAATGATTCCGGGGTCCCATGGGATGCTGAGGCCCGTGATTGCCCGGACGTGGTTCAGCAGCCCTTTCCAGTAGTGTGCTGCTTTAGGACAGTCCCATAGGAGATGGAATAGCGATCCCTCTTGTGGGCGGCCTCTCCAGCAGTTCGGTGATGGGCTTGCGCCCGATTTGAACAGTTGAGTTGGTGTGATGTAATACCTGTAACACACTTTGTATCCACCTTCCCTGTTGGTAACGCACTGGGAGCTTTTGTGAAGCCTTCACCATATTCTGCTCCATGCCTCTGGCTCCAGGGGGCGCCCCAGGTCCCTCTCCCAGTTCAGCATGTATCTTCCTTTCATCTCAGGGTTTGTCCTTTCCAAGAGTTTATAGAGAGAGGATATCTTGCCCCTTGGAGGGGAGGATGTCAGTGTGAGTTCTAGGGGCGTTAGGTCCCTGGAGCCGCGCTCTTTGACACTGCGCTGAGATCTAGTGGCGGATCTACGAGTAGCGTAACCTTTCCTCCTCAGGAACATTAAACCTCGTCTTACAGTCTCAAAAGTGAGGGGCTTACCCTCATCCAGAAAGTCTGAGATCCTGTGGAGACCACCCTCTTTCCACTTGGCAAAACTGCGGTTGCAGATGCCAGGGTTGCCCCAGATTGAGGTCAATGGACCTAGTGAGCTTTTGGTTCCCCATTTCCCGGCTGCGGCCCTCCAGCTGGCCACTGTGTTGCAAGTTGCTGGTAGCGGGTTCAGGGTGGAGGAGGATTGCCAGGATTGGATATGCGGCAAGTCGGGCAGGGGAGACTTGCACCATGCCTCTTCCAGCTGCAGCCAGCACGGACGATCTTCGGTGCGTGTCCAGGCAAAGGCGTGTGCGAGTTGGGCCACTCGACTGTATCTAGGAATATCCGGAACGCCCAGTCCGCCCAACTGGCGACTTCGGATCATTATTTTCTTTGCGATGCAAGGTCTTTTTCCGCCCCAGATAAATTTCATAACTTCCCGCTGCAAGGAGATGAGGTCCTCCTCTGGGATACGGGTTGGGAGTGCATGGCAGTGATATAACATTCTGGGGAGTAGGTTCATTTTCACTGCTGCTGCTCGAGCCAGCCAGTAGATCTCCTGCTTGTTCCACTGTTTCAAGTCCGCGTGGAGCGTTTTAAATTAGTGCGGAAAGTTGTGTTTGTAGATCAGGTCACTAGCTTTGGGGATCTGGACCCCCAGGTACTCCAGTGTTGCTTTGGCCCATGGGATGGGGAGTTCGGGGGCTCAGAGTGTCTCTCTGTCGCTTTGGTAAGTTGATTGGCAATGCTGAGGACTTCTCATAGTTCACTCTGAACCCGGAAACTGCCCCAAATGACTCTAGTTCCTCGAGCAGGGGCTGCAGTGACACGTCCGGGTCAGTGACGGTTAAGAGGACATCGTCTGCGTAGAGAGCCACTTTATACTCTGTCCCGCCCACACTGACCCCCCTGATGCTTGGGTTTAGGCAGATCCTCTCGGCGAACGGCTCCATGGACGGGGCGAACACTAGGGGGGACAGCGGGTACCTCCTAGATATGAGGATGGGCTCCGATTTCCTGCCATTGACTCGGAGCTGTGTTGAGGGGGACGCGTAGTTTGCCATTGCCCAGGTTATAAAGTTATGGCCCAGTCACATGCTGGCTAAGGTGCTCCGGATGTAGTCCCAGTTTACTAGGTCAAACACTTTATGCGCGTCGAGGGAGATGATTAGCAGCAGAGTCCTCTTTCTACGCAGATTCAATGATGTTTAGTGTTTGCCTAATATTATCATGTGTCCCCCTACCCGGGATAAAGCCTGTTTGATCTTTATGTATTAACTCGGGGAGGATCCTACCCAGCCTGGTTGCTAATACCTTAGAATACATTTTCCCCTTGGTATTCATCAGTGCTATTGGTCTGTATGAGGCTGCCTGCTCAGGGTCCTTCCCCGGTTTCTGGGGTAGGATGGTGGTTGACTCGGCCATGGATTTAGTTAGCTTCCTAGTGGTCAGGAAAGAGTTAAACAACAGTGATAATTGGAGAATTAGGATGCGTGCAAATGTTTTGTAAAATTTGGTAGGCAGCCCATCTGGGCCTGGGGCAGTGTTCTTTAGTGATTTTAGTGATTTTATGGCGTCTAGGATTTCCTCTGCGGTAATCGGAGCCTCTAGGGAGTCGGGGGCAGTGGTGGCTGGGGCGCGAAATGACGATGGTGTATCTGCTGGGCCCTTTCCTCCTGAGATGAGGGCAGCCCTTGCATAATCGACTTGTGATGGCTTGCCAAGGTTTCTATTATGTCTGGGGTGGTGAATTTGTTCTTCCCATCTGGCCCCTTGAGACGTGATATTATTCCTATTGTGTGTTTTTTGTAATTTGTATGCTAGTAACCGGTTTGCCTTATTGCTTTTCTGAAAATAGAATTGTGTATCGGCGATCGGTACAGTGCATCTCTAGCGCCCTTCTGGCTTTTTTTAGCTTCCTGTCCGCCTTTCTGGAGTATTTGGCCTTTAGTTCCTTTTCTAGCGTGGAGACACTGGATTCCAAAGCTTGCGTGTGAAGCCTGAAAATTCTGACTTGCTCAGCGGCTGCACTGATGAACACCCCCCTTATTACCGGTTTCATAGCCTCCCACAGTAGCCCTATTGTGACTTCGGGGCTCTGGTTTTCCTTAAAATAATTGACCAAGGCTTCTTCCACCTGTCCCCTTATCACCTGGCCCAGCAAAAGGGTATCATTGAGTTTCCAGAATTTGGGAGGAGGGTCGGGCCCCCCAGGATCGAGAGGTCCGCCGAGACTGGCGCGTGGTCGGATACAATGCGTGCATGGATTTCAATGTTGCTAAAGCAGGGGAACAGAGTGCTGGTGGCTAATAAGAGGTCGATTCGGGAGTGCCCCCTGTGCGCATTTGAGAAGTATGTGTAATCACGGGTCTCTGGGTTAGCTACCCTCCATATGTCCACTACGCCCGAATCTAAGAAGCTTGGCTAGAGCCAGTCCCCTGGTGACATCTGGACTGGAGGGGGGCAGTGATTTATACCTTACGGCGTCCGGGACTGCGTTGAAGTTCCCCCCAATGAGGAGTTATCCCGTGGTGAAAGTTAGTAACAGGGGGAGGAGCTCCAGGATAAATTTGTCCTGGTTTGCATTGGGGGCGTAGATCCCCGCGATTGTAATTGACTGTTCGGCAATATGTCCATGTATGAGGAGATATCTGCCGGCTGGGTCCTTTTTGACTGTGGGGTTGGTCAGGGGGAATTTATCGCTTAGTAGGATCGCCACCCCCCTCTTTTTCTCACTGCTAGAGGCGAAGAAGCCTTGCTTGAAACGCTTGAATTTAATTTGGTGCTCATCGATTGGTAAAAGGTGCATTTCCTGAAGAATCACGATGTCCCCATTTACTGGCGCTAGTCTATTCTCCACAGATTTGCGCTTCCTTGGTGAGTTAAGCCCTTGGATGTTCCAGGTCAAAATGCAGACCCGTCTAACTGTGTCTGGGCCAGTTGGTTATGGGGGAGCGACTAGTTCTGTGCAGATAGTGCTGCGCAGTAGCGGGGGGGGGCCTTGGGAGGATTCCTACGCATGTGCGTTGATGTGCCGTTGTTACCAATGCCTACGTGTGAGACTATAACTGTTAACTGGGGCCATTGGGCTGCTGAACTGTTCCCTGGCCCCTTAACTGACCCCCACACCCACCCCACCAAGAACTGTTGGGATGAGACCATAAAGCTCATCTGTGGGGTTGCTAGCCAACCCCGCCGTCGAGAGACGTGCTTTATAACAATAGCGGGAGACTATAGAGTTGCGACGTATTGGACTCATGGCCGGTGCCGATAGTGGTTGATGTGGGAATTGTCTCCTTAGCTGCCAACATGTGGATATCCCTGTGGATATCGGACCCCAACCCCCCACAGCCGGATGAGAGGGGGGGGTCTGTTGCGGTGCTAGTGCTCGTGTGACCCAGGGGTATTCCTGGGGCAAGGTACTAACCTTCCACCTCCGCTTCGGGCGGAGCACCAGAAACCCCCAGTTAGTTCGGGTCATGCTGCTTTCAGGGGCCCCGGGGCCTGCAGCGTCTGCCGGCACGTGACCAGCGATTGGATGATGGCGAGCCGGGCTGTGACTGGGAGCGTGCCGCTGGCTCGGAGTCCTCGTCAATGGATCCCCTTCCCAGAAACCGGTCTGCCTCCTTTGGGTTGCGGAACAACCTGCGGGTTCCTTCCCATTCGGAGCTTAGGCCTGTTGGATAGCTCCAGCGGTATTGAAGTTTCCATGCTTGTAGCCATTCCGTTAGGTTGAGGAGGGCCCTCAGTTTCTGGAGGGTTATACTCGCCAGGTCCTGATGCAGTGCGATGTTGGCACCTCTAAAGACGATCTGTTTCGAGGATCTAGCCTCTCTCATCTCCTCCTTGACCCTGAAAAAGTTGATCCGGGCGAGGACGTCCGGAGGGGAGGATGCCTGTCTTGGTGCTGTGCGGTGGACTCTGTCGATTTCTAGAGGGGCACTGTCTGGCAATGTTATTATGAACCTGAACAGGTCTTTGGTGAAGCCTTCGAGCTCGGCGTCGGTTATTGTGGTGGGGATCCCGCGGAGGCGTATGTTATTCCGGTGAGACCTGTTCTCCGCATCCTCCTGCTTGGATTCGAGCGCCTCACATCTGGTCTCCAGGGCTGCTATTCTGTGCAGGCCACGCTCCAATTCAAATGTGTTGTCGCATAGGCTGTTTTCAACCTCCTCGGTGCGTTTTTCCACTTCCTCTACCATCTTATCAATCAAGGCTATTTTCTTGGTTACCTCGTCTGTGCCCTTCTGGATCTCTTTGGTGAGCGCCAGCAGGAGATCTTTTAGTTCTGATTTGTTGGCGAAGTGTTCAACCTGCGGCTCCTCCATTGTGCGGGCGCTGCCGGGCGTCGCACTCGGTGCTTGGTCAGATTTTCCTGCTTTGCCCTGATTAGAGGTGAGCATCATTGCTGCAATGTCTGCTCGCTTTGCTGCTTTTTGTCATAGTGGTGCCGTCAGGGGGATGAAAATGTCTCTGGTGAGCCTTTCGCCTTGTGCTTAGAAGACGGGGCGCTTGGTTGGGGCATGTGCTTGAGTGCCGCTGGTTGTGCCCCACGAAGCAGTGGAGCGCTCACACACTGTGTCGCCGCAGCCGGCTCGGAGTGAGGAATGGTGGCTTCAGTGCGCGTCAGATCCGCTCGGCTGTCGGGAACTGTGCTGGTGCTGGACACTGCACATGCTGAGCTTCGTCCCTGCGGTTTCCGAACCTGGCGGAGCTGTTTGCCGTTGGTGGGGGCTGCATGCACTGAGCGCCGCTGCTCGGATCTGCGGATAGCGCCGCCTGGATGCTCTATTCTTATGAGTTGCCCTGAAGACTTGCCCCAGATGAAGTCCCCAGTCACGGCTCCACCGACGTGGCCTCACAGTCCGGCGGTGCGATGATGTGGTGATGCGCTAGAACTCCTGCTGAACCTGTGGGAGATGGGCTGCTACACCTCTAGTCCAACTTTGGATGTGGCTAGTTTGTGGTACCCAGTCCCATGCTGGGTGTAGGTTGTTGCCCCTCTGGACTGGCACCGGGTGTCGCTGGGTTATGATTCCCGGTTCATTGCACCGGGGCTGTGCGTGATAACAGTGCCCCGGGGCCCTCCTAGCTTGATCCCGCTGGTTCTCCCCGACCCGACTCTCACCGCAAGGCTGGGTGGCCTGAGCTGTGGGTACAGGGCTCCCTGCCCTCCACCACCGGCTCCCGCAGGGCAGCGCTGTGTTTCATTGAGTCCGGGAGCTCACAGAAGTGCCTGCAGAGCGGTACATCACGCTCCCGGGTCCGCCCGGCCAGACTGTGCAGCTGGAGGAGGGAAGAGGAGCTTCCCGGGGGCCCTGTCCCCTGACCGTCCCGTGTCGTAGGTCTGGAGTCCCAGCAGGAGGGAGCGGTGTCGGGAGGCTCCCCCGTGGGGGCACCAAGGCTCCAGGGACGCCCCCACCTATTGGACTCCAGCAGACATGGCCCTGGGAGGCCCCCTGACGCCGGGTGCTTGTCAGCTGTATGGGCGGGTCGGCGTAGGCAACAGTCCTACTCGGATGGCCGCGGGCTCGGCAGCCCATGCACAGCTCGCAGCTTGGCACCCTGCTCAATGCCGGCCCAGGCCGCGCAGGAGATCGCGGCCCATCCCCGGCCGCAACTGCTGAGGCCGGCCGAGCGCCATCTTGGTTTTTATCCCGCCAGCCGGGCGTGGATTTTGAATGTTGATATCGCTGCAGAGGTCTGTTTACGAGGCTTCTTATCCGGCGATTCGGGGGCAGCTGGTATTCATGCTGCGGCGGGTGTGTGTTCAGAGCTGGATTCACATTTTAAGCTGCTAAAATTCCCCTCTGCGGCGGGTTAGACCAGGAGCAATCATGGAGCCATGCTCTTCGGTCGGCTCCTAGCCACGCCCCCTCGTAAACTGACTTTTTAAGCTAGTACAACATTCATTGCTAATCATCACTTCGAGTATATATTTCAGGCAAAAGGAGGATGTTTCACTTGTCTTATTGAGCAAAGCACAATATCAAAGCTCAGAACGTCCATATACATTATTTCCTACGGTAATTTTTTAAAATATCCTTCTTGAAAAGGGAAAGCAGACTAATCGTACCATTGAGGGTTCCTGTCAGCATAAAATTGAATGGCATTTTGAACACACAAGAATTACCACAAACATTAACTTTTTTAAAAATGTCTGTGATCAAAGGGTTTTATGATTGAATCACTGTAGATAATGCTCACTGGGCTTGATACTACTTAGTTAGATGGTTGTACAGCCCTCACATGAGGGTTGTACAAAAGTCTTCCTAAGAGGTATGGCAAGTGCTTAGATGGATTTCTAAAAACAACCCTGAGGGTAAGTTTTTAGGAGGACACCCTAGTTATGGTTAACAGGGAGCCTCTAAGAGTTTAGCCAAAACCCAATCAAGGTTACATGGGAAAGTAGTCAAGGCTTAATCTTAAGAGCCGATGGACGGTGGTTGAGGGCCCCAGTGAGTCCACACGCAAGAATTCAGCTTAGACAGTACGTACAATAGTTATTGGGCCTTGGAGAACACCCTAAGAAATGAAACTAGCAGGTAGTATTCTGATGTTTGTTAATCTGCTTAGAATCACGTGCTGTGCATAGTCCGACATCCAGTGGTCACTGCGGATTATTGTATTTTGTTTTTCGTAGTCGAAAAGGGGACGTCGACATAGGCGTGTCTGTAATACTATCCCTATAGTGACGTGCAGTGTACCCAAAATCCCTCACGCGTCAAGGTCACTCAGATTGTTTTTTTCCGCCTAGAAAATGGTCGCCTAATGCGGAGCTCATTGGAGAGAAATTGCAAATACCGTTTTTTCCTTTAAATTTACGGTTACCCGATCCCTCCTTAGACGGCGAAGCTGTTTCACCGTCGATACTTCGGCGGTGATTTAGACGGAGGCGATCCTTCGGCGCTGCCGAACACTTGACCCGGGCCTCGCCGGCCCATACAGTAGGGAGAGTTGGGGTCCTGGGACATTTCGGATTCTTTCTAAGAATGCCTTTATTTTTCACCCCCATTTCCTTCAGGGTTGTTATCACATTTAACTGTATCCTCAGCTATGGGAGAGGACTCCTTTTTAGATTTTGCGTGCGCTGCAAGGGCAAATTCACGTGGAAGGATGAGCAGCTTACCCCTCGACCTCAATGAGGACAGCTATGCGGCCTGTAAACTTCTTCGCCCAAAAACTCTAAAGGACCGCAGGGTCAAAAGGTGGGCACCCTACGCTATGTCTAGAGCTGATTCCTCACCCGCCGCCACCGAGTGTGACAAGGACAGTGATAACCCTATCTCCGAATTGGAGGTTGTAGACCTCTCCAGGGAGCGTTCGCACTCCTCCGCGTCTGTCCCCGGCCCC
This sequence comes from Ambystoma mexicanum, assembly GCF_040938575.1. NCBI lineage: Eukaryota > Metazoa > Chordata > Amphibia > Caudata > Ambystomatidae > Ambystoma > Ambystoma mexicanum. The sequence goes on along the minus strand of NC_090932.1, from coordinate 1,008,593,449 downwards.
GACAAGTCCGGCTCACGCCCTACTTATGGGGATGAACACCCCGGCGACATTGAGCCACACAAGAAACAAACACATGCACACAATCCACGGCACTTCTTCATCAAAGACGAAGAAAGCGCAAACGGAAACGCCGGACCCTCCGGCGTCCTCAGCCGACCGTAAGGGTTGCAAGCCCTCACCGCAACCGCTTACGCGACCTGCAACTGGGCCATATGCTGATAAGGGCGCTACCACCAAAGCAACCGATGACACGCCTCGTAAGAGAAAGCCCATCGGCGACAAGGTCTCGGCACCTCCAAACACGATACCAGTTGAGCCCTCGACGGACTTTAGTCGTCGAGAGTTTAGCACGTATAGTCTCCAATGACGCTCAGACGGGCCAGGCCAGACCGTTCACAAGGCCAGGGAGACGTCGAGACAATCGGAAGGCAGGCAGGCAGGAACAACATCCTACGTCAAAGGAGAGGTGTAGCCCCCGAGAAGGCTTCTCAGAGGGCGAAGGGAGTTTATCCTCGACGCTGTTTGAAAGAGCTAGACGACTACAGGCAGAAGAGCTTCCCTTCTCGCCTCCAGACCGTTCTGTGTTACCCCGATGGACTTTAGACCGGTTCCAATCATGTATGGACAACTGGATAGATTCATGTCCACCCCTGCACCTGCCAACACACACAAGATCAAGAGAAGTACTTCTTGAGGATCCTACGGCTAAATACCCTAGACTATGTAACCCACTTCAAGAGGGGGCTAATACTTATGGCCTCACTGAAGAAGACTCCCTTCCAAGAGGATGAGGAGTTCCTAAATGCTGAAGAGCAACAAAACCTAGAAGAAGAAGATTTTGAGGAAGACCCAGCCTTTGGTGGTGGGGGTTTCGAAGAAGACCCAGATGGAGAGGGCTCACAGCCCTGGCAAACCCCAGGGGCGTCAACAGAACCTGACGTTCTAAGCCTGCGGTCCCCTCAAACCACACCAGTCAGAAATCCATCACCTATAGATGACCAGCCTACTTTCAATGCGCTACTACGGAAAGCAGCAGCACATTTTGAGATTGATACAGGGGAAATTACTCCTGAGAAAAAAATCATAAAGGAGAAACCACTTACAAGCCGGGACATTCCCCTTCTCGCCTCAGTCAAAAGGCGACTCATTCCATCATTGTCAACCCCTGCTTTAGTCAGAAGGGTCAACCCTGGAATTGAAAAACTGTTTAGCCCCTCTCCCTCTGACCCATTAGACATTAAAGGTCATTCAATACCTGATTCATTAGTAGTAACAACTACAAAGAAAAGGGCAGGGGTCCCGCTGTCTACCAGCGAAGCACCTCCAGACAAAGAAGGAAAGAAGCTGTACGCCCTGGGAAAGAGGATTACAGCATCTGCAGCTTTTTCAACCCGAATTGCCAATAGCAATACCTTAATGGCAAGCTATGCTGATGCCCAATGGGGTAAGTTAAGGCAAGACCTCGAAGTCCCTGAGCCCCTGCGAACTCACTTGTTAGCCACCGTAACGGAAGGTACCCTGGTTAACCAGAGCATCATCAAAAACACACTAGATGCCACAGAGACAGCAGGCCACTCTTTAGTTCAAGGGATACTTCTCAAGCGTCACGTCTGTCTCCGGAATTCAGGTTTTAAACCAGAGACACAGTCGTCACTCATCAGTAAACCAATCGAGGATTCCAACCTGTTTGGTAAAGCGGTGGATGACGCGCTAGAGACTGCTAAAAAGGATTTCAACACCCTTAAGACTCTAGACCAGATCTCAAGGCCGCCAAATAAGAGGTTATGGCAACCGATGCTTTTTTCGAGGCCAACGACAGCAATAAGAACAACAATACTCCTCTGCAAGCAACTGGTCCTCTACTCAAGGAACCAGCGGTCAATACAATCAGAGAGGACAACGTCGTGGCAAGGGGAGAGGTCGGGGCTCTGCTCCTAGAGGCTCCCCGGCTACCAACACCAAATGACCCGAAAGTTCGGGTCCCCTCCCATGCGTCGCTGGTCGGGGGCCGGTTAACATCTTTTCTACCAGCATGGGAGGGTATAACAGACGGATGGGTATTGTCAACTATAGCCCACAGGTACTGCATAGATTAAGCGCTTTGAAACACATTGTGCATAGGCGCTATATAAATAAACTATCATATCAATTCAATCGGTCCCCTTCTTACAGACCCCCAAGGGGAAGGTGCCTTTCACCAGAGCACCTCGACATCCTTCTTCAAGAAGTCCAGCTGCTACTAGAAAAAGGAGCAATAAAGGTTATGCCTCTATCACAGGTAACAGAGGGTATTTATTCAGTGTACTTCCTTGTACCCAAAAAGGACTTAACCCTGCGCCCTGTACTAGATCTGCGCCCAGCGAACAAATTTGTAAAACCTCAAAAATTTCGCATGGTGATCCTACAGGAAGTAATCCCCCTGCTTTCACAGGGAGACTACATGACAACACTGCACATGAAAGATGCTTACTTTCATATTTTAATGTTGCCAGCGCACAGAAAATACCTCAGGTTCATAATAAAGGGCAAACACTACCAGTTCAAGGTGCTACCCTTCGTCATAGCGTCAGCACAGAGGGTATTCACGAAGTACTGGCAGTGGCAGCGGCCCACCTGTGCAGGTTGTCCATCCCTGGATACCCTTACCTCGACGATTGGCTCATAACCGGGGATTGTTACGAGACATGCTTCTCTAATACCCAAAAGACTGTAGACCTTTTGTTCCAACTATGCTTCTCCATCAACGAGAAGAAGTCCAGCCTAGACCCCAGCCAGGTCAAGCAATTCCTAGGGACTCTAATTCGAACAAAGGACAGCCTCGTCATCCCCTCCAACGAGAGGGTCCAAAATATGCTGTTTCAGATCCCTCACTATGTAGCCGGTCGAGAGGTGATGCAATGCGTTTGCTAGGAATGATGGCGTCATGTATATACTTGGTTCCCTGTGCGCGGCTGCGCATGCGCCCAATGCAAGAGTGGCTCAACAGCCAGTGGTGTCAGGCCAGCGGACAATGGGACGATCTAGTGGTGGTCTCGCAGGCCTTGGTTCTCTCGCTGCAGTGGTGGTCGAGGGAAAACCTCGTAATAGGGAAACCATTTGTCACCCCCGCAGTGGAAGCCACTCTAAACACAGACGCATCCCTCACAGGATGGGGGGGCTCACCTATCCCATCAGACTGCACACGGAGTTTGGACTCCGTGTGTAGCGTCCAAACACATAAACTTGCTGGAACTACTAGCGGTCTTCAAAGCACTGAAGGCTTTCCAGACACACCTGCAAGGGAAGACAGTGCTGGTCCTCACAGACAGCACCACGGCCATGTACTACCTGAACAAGAAAGGGGGCACTCGCTCTCCAGGACTGTCCAAGCTGTCCCAGAACATCTGGAAGTGGGCTCTCAAACACATGATCCTGTTGTCACATGTACCAGGAGAACTTAATCTGCTAGCAGACCAACTCAGCAGAGACTTTCCTCTGCCCGCAGAGTACGAATGGTGATTACAAGAAGAAATCGTCTTCGATGTTTTCACACAAGGGGGCTTCCCTGAAATAGATCTGTTTACAACTCTGGAAAACACACAATGCCTAGATTACGCCTCCAGGTATCCCCAGAACCGCTCCAAGGGGAACGGTCTCTGGATAACTTGGTCAGGGAAATTTGTTTACGCTTTTCCCCCACTCCCTTTCCCAACAAGCTAGTGCACAAAATGCACCAGGAAACCGTTACCATGATACTAGTGGCCCCTATGTGGGCCCGACACCCCTGGTTCGCTCACCTGATGGAGATGTCTCTGTCTCCACCGGTGAAACTATCCTGCCCGTACAACATGCTGTCCCAGTACAGGGGCAGAACGGTGCATCCATGCCCTCGGACCCTGAACTTAGCAGCCTGGCTCCTGAGGTCCTAGAATTTGGCCACTTACAGCTCCCTCAGAGCTGCATGAACATCCTTAAAGAGGCAAGAAAACCGAATACTCGTTATTGCTACTCCAGCAAGTGTTTGTCATATGGTGTAGGGCTAGAAGCATCAACCCCGTTGACTGGTCTCCCACGCATATTGTTCTCTACCTAACTCACTTATTAGATTCAGGTTTAGTCTTTAACTCTATTCAAGTTCACCTAGCCGCACTTTCCGCATACACTACGTCTCAACATAGTGTCTTGGTGGAAAGTTCCAGTTATTAAAGCCTTCATGGAGGGAGTAAAATGAATCCACCCTCCTATTTCTAACCCAGCTCCTAGATGGGACCTAAATGTGGTACTAACTAGGCTTATGGGCTCACCCTTCGAACCCATGCCCAAAGCAACCCTTAAGAACATCACTCTTAAAACTGCTTTCTTAATAGCGATCACCTCATTAGGAGGATAAGTGAACTAGAAGCTCTCTTTATACTAGACCCCTTTGTAACAGTTCACAAAGATAAAGTAGTTCTACCACACATCCTAGGTTTGCACTGAAATTCATTTCTAAATTCCATGTCAACCAGTCTATAGAACTACCAGTGTTCCTTCAGAACCCATCAAGCTTGGAAGAAAAAAGCCTGCACACACTGGATGTACGCAGAGCGGTCATGTTTTATATGGAAAGAACTAAACCATTGAAAAAGACTAATCAGTTCTTTGTCTCGGTGGCAGCAGGAAGAGAAGCAGATGCTGTCTCAAAATCCACTATTTCTAGATGGATTGTCCAATGCATCACTCTCTGTTTCTCTCTTGCTAAGAGAGAATTACCCTTCAAGCCAAGAGCACATTCCACTCGAGGCACTGGGGCTTCCATAGCCTTCATTGCAAATGTCCCTCTGGAGTTCTGTACACACCTTTACAAAACACTACTGTCTAGATGCCCACTCTAGATCTGATTCCCAGGTGGGACAAGCAGTATTAAGACATCTTTTCTCTACTGTTCCTTCTCACAACCCACCTCCAACTCCGGGTACTGCTCGCTAGTGTATGCACAGCATGTGATTCTAAGCAGATTAACAAACATCAGAAGACAATGCATTACTTACCGTAAAAGCATTTCTGATGGTTGTATCTGCTTAGATTCACATGCGCCCACCCTTCCTCCCCGCTCGGATGGAAGGAACCTAGACGTCCTATTACTCTCTCTCTTTTCTGTACTCACACACGTCTAGTAGGCTCCCTCAAGGCAGAAACAATACAAACAGACGGACCTCGACGCGTGACAGATTTTGGGTACACTGCACGTCACTATAGGGCTAGTATTACAGTCACACCTATGTCGACGTCCCCTTTTTGACTACGAAAAACAAAATGCAATACTCTGCAGTGACCACTGGATGTGGGACTATGCACAGCAGGTGAATCTAAGCAGAGACAACCATCAGAAATGCTTTTACGGTAAGTAATGCATTGTCTTATCACAAAAAACCATATTTCTGATGCTTGTGAATCTGCTTAGAATCACATGCTGTGCATATAGTCTGACATCTAGTGGTAATCGCAGATTATTGCATCGTTCTTTTGTTCCTAACGTGACGTTTAGTGTACCCAAAATCCCTCACGCGTCGAGGTCGCTCGGGCGGACAAAAATCAATCCAACTAGTTGGTCGCCTTATACAGAGCTCGAAAGAGATATATTGCAAATTCCAGCCGCCTTTGTCCCACAACCAATGGTCATCTAGTCTTCGACCTTCATCTTCGGCTGCTTCGTGGACCCCAATGCCGAAGACGTCTACTGCTTTCGGCGACTGGTGCATTGGTCAATGCTGTTGATCACGTGGCCTCGGCCCTCTGGCCAGGCCTATACCGTAGGGAGAGTGGGGCCCTGGGGTTTGATTCTCTGAGAATGCATTTAATTTTCCCCTATCTTTCCCTTTCTGGTCTGGCTGCCGCCCTTTACATCTGCTATGAAGAGGAATTTTGTCCATCTTGTAACGGAAAATACCCTTGGACGACAACCATTGCAAGTGCAATAGGTGCTTACCTCGTGACCATGACGAGCGTACTTGCAAACTTTTTCATCCAAAGATGCTAAAAGATAGGCGGACATAACGGTGGGCGGCCTATGTGATGCAGGCAGAAAGTTGGCTGTCCCAACCCACACCACCCCTCCCCCCCCCCCCCGTCTGCACCATCGCCTCGAGTGACGAGAATTCTAGCGGCAGCCGTGGATGCCATAGACCTTTCCGCTGACAGGCAGGCCACTGGTACTGCTATGGGGAGATCACACCCCAGCGACAGGAGCCCACCCACACCACCTAAGGATAAGCATGCAACCCCACAAGCTCCCTCAACAAATACGTCGAGTAAGCATCAGGTGCCAACTGGCCCGCCAAAAGTTTCGATGGCGTCTACCGATCCTCGTGATCGGCCACCGTCCCTGCATCTGTCGTCTCGGCATGGATCTGGGCTTTCCACCTACAATGGAGTCTCTTCAACAACAAAAAAAACACACGAGTGCCGTCTAAGAGCGCGTCAGCCCCAAAGGTTTCGACAGAGCCGAAAACCTCGGAGGCATACCGAAATCGCTCCCTCACCCACTGGAACTACGTGAGTCTCGCAGCTATTGTTTTGGCAGTGAATAAACCAAAAAGCACATACTCTCGTCGAGAGGAGTATTCTGAAGGGTTTCAGCCCCTTTCTAAGGCTTTGTCTGATAAGTCCCTTCCTTCTAAGGACCCTTTTCCTCCTGCAGAGCCTGCCCCCCGGACCCCTCCTGACCCCTCTGGTTAATCTCTGTGGACCAGAGTGAGGTTTGAGAGCCATATGGACAAATTATGAAAAGTTTATTACCCCTAAGAGATCTAGGGAGGAGGATTCCTGCCCTAGTTTCCCAAAGGTACAGAAGCTTTCAAGATAAACTCCACAGGAAGATTTGTCTACGCTTCCCCTCCCCTGACTCCCCTACTAAACAAGATACTGCACAAGATGCACTAGGAACCAGTCACAATGATTCTTGTGGGCCCGACAAACCCTGGTTCTCATCTGATGGCAATGTCAGTCTCCCCTGCAAAGAAGCTGCCATGCCCGTACAACATGCTGTCACAAGACAGGGGGGGGGCAACACTGCATCCGTGCCCGTAAACTCTCAATTTAGCAGCCTGGCTCCTGAGATCATAGAGTTCGTACACCGCCAACTCCCTCAAAGGTGCATGGACATACTTGGAGAAGCACGAAACCCGAACACCAGACATTGCTACTCCAGCAAATGGAAACGCTTTGTGATCTGATGCAATGCCAAGAGCATCAATCCTATTGAATGCTCACCAACACATATTGTCCTGTACCTAACTCACCTTTTAGATTCAGGCTTGGTTTTCAATTCCTTTAAAGTCCACTTAGCTGCACTTTCAGCTTACACCACATCCCAAAGAAAGGTTTTGTGGTGGAAGATTCCAGTAATCAAGGCTTTTATGAAGGGGGTTAAAAGACTTCACCCCCTATCTCCAACCCAGCTCCCGGATGGGACCTGAACGTTGTACGGACTAGACTAATGGGGCCTCCCTTTGAATCTATGCATAAGGCTATCCTTAAAGCACTCACTTACAAGATCGCCTTCGTGGTGGCAGTCACATCAATAAGGAGAGTTGGTGAACTGCAGGCAACTTTCAGTCCAAGACTCTTTTGTCACGATTCACAAAGATGAGGTGGTCCTGCGCACTCGCCCACAATTTGCGCCTACTGTTATTTCAAAGTTCAATGTGAACCAATTGATAGAACTACCCACCTTTTTCCAGAACCCCACGAACGTGGCAGAAAGAAGCCTCCACACACTTGATGTAAAAACAAAACACTAAGGAAAATGTTTTTTCGTTTGTGGCAGCTGGCAGAGTAGGGGACCCTCTCTCTAAATCGGCTATTTCAAAGTGGATCGTAAACTGCATTACACTGTGCTACACTCTTGCCAAGAGAGATTTTCCATTCAAGCCTAGAGTACTCTACTCGGGTCACAGGGGCTTCCATAGCATTCATTGCAATTGTTCCTCTTGAGTCCCTTTTTGTAAAGCGGCAACCTGGAGTTCTGTGCACACCTTTACACAACACTACTGCCTGGATACTCGCTCTAGGTCTGATTCTCAGGTGTGACAAGCGGTGCTAAGACATCTCTTTGCTACTGTTCCTTCACACAGCCCACCACCATCTCTCGGTACTGCTCGCTAGTCTATGCACAGCTTGTGATTCTAAGCAGATTCACAAGCATCAGAAGACATGCATTACATACCGTAATAGCATTTCTGATGATTGTAGCTGCTTAGATTCACATGCCCCCACCCTTCCTCCCCTCTTGCAGTAGAAGGAACATAGACATCTTACACCTCTCTCTGTACTCACGCCTGATGATCATAAGGCTCCCTCACGGCAGAAAAAATATAATCCGTGGGACCTCTACGCATGAGGGATTTTGGATACACTACATGTCACGTTAGGAATAGTGTTACAGGCACGCCCATGTCTACTTCCCCTTTCGATCCTCGAAAGAAAGATGCAATACTCTGCGATGACCACTAGATGTCGGACTATATGCACATCATTTGAATCTAAGCAAATGCAATCATCAAAAATGCTATTATGGTAAGTAATGCATTTCATCGTTAATCTATACATTCACCAGTAGGTTCACTTACAATGCATCAGTCAATTGGAACCAATCACAACTCCAAGTCCCTTTACTTAAGAAGTCCAGGCCTAAGCTGTATGGAGCCTAGTGCCCAAAAGCCACAGGTTTCAACACTGGTTTCCGCAGGGGGAAGGTATTCTCTGAAGGGATGCAATTGGCGATTTCAAACCTTTCAAAACTATTTAAAAGTTGCGTAACAATTTTTTCTAAGACGGGTAAATTCTCTTCTTCCAGTCTCAAGGCTAGCCTAGGGGTAGTTCATCCAAAGTTAAGTAAAGAGAGAGTTGGGAGACAAAGGGCTTTACAGCCAATGTTATATGGAGGACAGGAACAGTTGTGTTTACTTAACCCTTGACTCTGGTCACACTGTGGATCGCTGGGGACACAATCGTCCGTGGTTTGTTCAAGTGAGGGGTGCAGGTTCGAGTGTTTCTTCCGGTTGCGTCCAACTTCAAGATGAAAGACAGAGTATTAAGAAATGCAGACCTTCACGATGCAGACATCTTCAGTATATTTCACGGAATGGAGGAAGGCAAGTTCCAGCGACAGTCACCATTTGCAGAAGATGGCAGGCGTTTTTCCAGTCGCAGTCACAGAAGTTGCTCCAGAACCCGTTCCCTTGATTTTTAGGAAGCTGAAAATTCGGGAGAAGGTGACTTTCAATGGATTGCCTTTCTCCCGCATATTCATCATCAGATAGGTATCGTCATCTAACAGGGGGTCGGAGAGGACCTAGACTCAGCTGTCTATCTGTCGTGCTCGATCATTGGGTGTCGTAGATCTACTGCGTCACTACACCCTGTACCTCAGTTCCTCTTTTCCGTGCACTCGACACGCTGCCCTTGAGGACCATAGTCCTTATTTATCAAGTCCTCTGCTGTATTTGGTGAATTGTTAGTCAAATTTTCTTTTTGTTCTTGACCGCGAGATGTCCGCGCCTCGGATTTCAGGGTTCACGCGATGCACTGACTGCGACTCCTGTGTTGTGACCTGTGCCGAGGCACCACACACAGATGTCTTGTAGGTCGTCACCGACATCTGTGTGTGGTGCCTTAGCACAGGTCAAGACACAGGAGTGTGCGTCATATGGGGAAATGAATCCTAAATCCCTTCGAGAGCGGCCAGGCAAACTCACGGTGGGCTGACCGCCATCAATCACCTGCGCGATGACTGCTTGGCCTTCAGAGTCCGGAACAGAGGGGCCTACCCCCGAGAATGAGAAGAGACATCAGCGCAAAACAAAGAAGTGGTCTCTCATAGAGCCACTCTTCTTTGTCATACACTCTTAAAATAAGAGGCGGCACTGATTCCTCATCGGAACGAGGTAAGTCATTGGCAGGACTGACATCTCGCATGGACTTGGAGGACTTCAAATCGCAGGTGCTTGCCTTGTTTGAAAAGGTGGCTGTGGGTGTGCCCCCAAAACAGCAGGCTTCAGTGATGCTCTGTGGTCCCGACCCCATGCAATCACTGATGCTGATGGCGTAGGGGGAGCCTTCGGACTTGGCGCCAAAAAAGGCATTTATGCCCTCAAAGCTAGGACCTTTCTCTGAGCCTCAGGGATTGAGCATTCTCGTAGCGCCCCCAGCGCTCAAGCCTCTGCCGATGCAGACAGACACCCCTTCGACATCAAAGGCTAAACCCTTGACGCCTACCATCGGCGATCGATCCTACGTCCTGATTTCCCAGACCGATTTCTTAGGCTGCATGGTGAACATTTTTGGCTCTGCTGGTGGGGATGATCAGGGAGACGTCGACCCTATATATTCAGGGGCTGATGGTGTTGTTTTGTCGGCCAGGCAGACTTCCTGGCCTTGGCACAGGGGCTGCCTGATGCCGGTGGGCTGGATACATACCCAGATGTTGAATTGCAACATGCGCAGCCCTACATTCCCATGCCGATTTAGGTCATTAGTGGACAAGGTGGTTGACTCTGGGGCTGAATGCTGTGGCAGTTCCAGTCCAGGGTTATGAGTTAACTGGCATTTTGAATGAGGATCCCACTACGGAAAGACACATGCCACTGAATCCGGCTATAGCTGACCCAGTCGCCGCCTTGTGGCAACGGCCCTGCTCTCTTCCTCTGGTCACCTCAACCAGCAATTACAGGACAGCAAGAGGGGGGATCCGTCCCTTTTTGTCATCTCATCCTTCCCCGGAAGGACTAGTTGTTCAGGTGGCCATGGTTTCCACAAGGGCAGCTTCATCCACCTTGAATCGAACTCCTGACAGGGAGGGCAAGAGACTAAATACTGTTGCGAAAACATATTTTCACCTCTGGCAGCATGGCCTTGAAGGCGACTTTACCTTTATACTTTGCCAAATATTCCTTTGGCCTCTGGAAGGCAGTGGAACACGCAGCCCAGTACATCCCTGAGGGGGTGCTGCAAGATGGTTTTGTACAGCTGGTGGATGATAATAAGATGGCCAGGCATTCGCTGCAAATGGGCCTGGATGTAGCGGACTGTGTTGGCAGGTCAATGGGATCATCTGTGGTACTCGGGTGACTGGCCTACCTGCGCTCTTCAGGTTTTTCACCTAACATCCAGAATGGGTTGCTGGACATGCCTTTTGAGGGAGAATTCCTTTTTGGTACAAAGCGGATGACTTCCTGGGGAAGTTCGAGTCAAAGCTTCCAACAAAATCGCTGGGCCTAGCTGCGCAGCCGGCCAAGCTTGCCTTCAGCGTTGCCTCTAGGAGCAAAGGCTTCAGGGGTTATGTACCTTGCAGCAGGTAGGCACAGCTCACACAGGCCAGGCAGGGGCAGACACATTTCTCGCGCTCCGAAAGGCTCAGGGGGCTTCCAGAGGCAAGAAGGCACAGGCAACAGTAGCCTGGGGGTGGCTCTGCCCTCAAAGCCGCTTTGATTTTTTTTTTCCCCCTCCAGCAACTCAATGGTTGGTCAACGGCTGTCAGAGCACTGGCCCCAATGGCAGGAGATTATCTCCGACACCTGGGTCCTGGAGCTTGTGCAGTATGGTTGTCTGCCTTCATTATGGAAACCTCCGGACAGACCCCCACCACCTTCATGCCAAACGGAGCAGGAGCTCTAGGAAGAACTGTGAGCCCTGTTGTTGAAGGGTGCCATGGAAGAGATGCCTCCCGAGCAGAGAGGGCTGGGCTGGTATTCCCAGTACTTCCTGGTACAAAAGAAGAGGGAGAAGGTCTCCGTCCCATCTTGGACCTCAGGGACTTGTACAAGTTCCTGCGGAAAGACAAATTTAGGATGGTGACGTTGAGATATTCTCCACGCTGTCGAGTTGCAGGACTGGCTGGTGTCAAATCTTCAGGACGCTTACTTCATGTGCTGATGCATCACCAGCACACGCAGTTCCTAATAGGGGACAAGCACCATCAGTTCAAGGACCTCCCCTTTGAGTTGACCTCCACTCCAAGGGTCTTCGCTAAACTCATAGCGGTAGTTACGGCTCACCTCAGGATGTCCACGTATTCATGTACTTGGACGACTGGCAGATCTGATGGAAGTCAGCGGAGCGGGTCTTGTCCCACCCAAGGACACCAGTTTTCTACTCCACTCGCTGGGCTTGCTCCTGAACTTGCAGAAGTCCCACACGACACCAGTCCTGAGGCTCCATTTCATCGGGGGCACTCCTAGACGTAGGGAAGGCCTTCCCACCCGAGGAGAGAGTAATCAGCATTGCGCATATGGTGAGTCTTTTCCAGAACCACGAAACCTTAACAGCTGCTTCCTTCCTCTAGCCTTCTGTATTTTACTAGTGCCAGAGGCCAGGCTGTGAATGAGATCTTTACTAGGTCAGTGGTCCCAGTACCTCAAAACCTTCAAGGTTCCCCTCGGGGTGTCCAGCTCAGTGGTGAACAACCTTTCCTGGTGGGCCGACAGCAGCAATCTGTTGGCGGGCGATCCCTTCTGGCCTTCGTGGCTTCAGGCCATAGTGGTCATGGATGCGTCCCTGAAGGGTTTGGGGGTGCTTACTGCGAGGACTTGCATGTGAGTGGCCATTGATCAGCAATAGAAGCCAGGTGGCACATCAACAGGCTGGACTTGCGAGCCATCAGGTTTCCCCTAAAGGCATTCGCTCCGTCTCTGAAGGGGAAGCGTGTCCTGGTCTTGACGGACAACACAGTGGCCATGCACTCCCCGAACAAGCAAGGTGGCATGCGCTCCCTCCCCCTCTTCACAGAGGTGATGCAGCTGTGATTCTGGCTGTTGGAGAACTGAATCTCGATCTCGGCAGTTCATCTGGCGGGGACAGAATGGTTTGGCGGATGCTCTGAGCAGGCATAGCATGGTCTCATAGGAATGGGAAGCATGCCAGGAAGTCCTAGAGGAGGTCTTCTCTCTTTGGGGTACCCCAGAAGTAGATGTGTTTGACACAGAGTCCAACAGGAAGTGCAGACAGTTTTGCTCGAGGGAAATCCCAACGAATGGCATGCTAGGGGATGCGTTTCTAGTGCATTGGACCTTCTCTCACCACTACACCTTCCCTTAGATCCCTGTCATTCCTTGGGTTCTCAGGAAGTTGAGGAGGTTTGGCGCAACCATGGTTGATTTTGATCACCCTGGAATGGGCGAGGAGGACATGGTACTCGAACCTTCTGGATCTGACCATCTGTCCACCTCTCTGCCCTGATCTCATTATTATTTGTGACCTACTCTTTAGGCAGAAAAGGTCTAGCTGTAACAAAGCAAACACTCTCCTGATGGATCATCTTATACATTGCAGAATGTTACCAGTCCACAGGCAAGGAGCTGTCTTCTGGCATCAAAGCACACTCGACCAGAGGGGTCTGCGCATCTACAGCATTGCAAAAGGGGCCGGGGGGGGTTCCCATTAAGGACATTTGCCAAGCGGCAACTTGGTCCTCACTCCTTTCTCCATACTTTTACAAGGCACTGTAGCCTGGACGTTGCCCGTGGTGCGGATGCGCGCTTTGGAAGGGCTGTGTTACAAAACCTCTTGCTGTGAGCTTTCTTCCGCCGCTGTTATTCCACTGCTTTGGGTGTCTATCTGATGGGGAATCTGAATGAGAAAGGCAATCCATTTAAGGAGAAATAGCTTACTGTAAAGTTCTTTCTATGGATTCTTCTCCCGCAGATTCCTCTCAGAAAGCGTTAAGTTGGTGTATGCCTGTCTCAGGAGAGGGTACACTTCGTGATGGTCCTAGAGTGACAGTTTTCTGTCTAGCAAACCACTTGTCTTTCTCACTCTGGTTAAAAAAGAAAGTTAGTGTGAAAGTTTTCCTGCCAAATCTGTGCATCTCTATGGGAAACTTTTTTATTTTTTTTTATTTTATTTTTTTAACTTCTATTGGCTGTTTGGCCTTCTTCTCGGATGGTTTTCCTCTGCAGCTGACGAGCAGAGGGGTGGGGGGAGCAGGGAACCGAGGTGCAGGACTTAGTGACGTAGTATGAATAAGATGCCCAATGTCAAGTCTGGAGCCAACGATTGAGCACTGAGCGAGACGGATCGACGATTGCGGGCCGAGTTGAGGTCCACTATGCCCCCTGTGGACGTTTTTTCAAGCAGCAGAGCTAGATGAGGATATCTATCAGATGAGAAATCTGCAGGAGAAGAATCCATAGAACATTATGGTGAGTAGTTTCTCCTTTGGCACAAGCTGGCAACCACCAAAGTTTTGGGCTTGAGCGCACAAGGGAGCTGGTCAGCCCACTGGCCAGTGTATGGACACTTCAAAACACTCTTGGGGCCTGGGGGGTGGAAGGGTGTGCAACCTTGAGTGGGTGTCTAGACTAATTGGTGCGCTAGTCCAAGGTTTGAATCACTGACTATGGTCTTCTGAGATCTTGCAAAGGAGCAGGGCTTCACCGGGCCAGCGACTTGAGAGGATGCTGGGCCACTACAGAAGTTGTCCTTGGGTCATCAGCTGGCTGCTCTTCGTTGTAGGATTCGTGGCGCCAACGTAGTTGTGAAAAATGTCTGCGGGAGGAGTCTTCATATCCAGATTCTGGGCTGGAAGCAAGTCCAAGCCCACCAATGGAAATTTGCCACATTCAAATAGCCAGTAGTTGTCCAAGCTGGGGCAGCTACTGGTTTCACATCTGCCCAGCAGCAGACACTCTGGCCCCAACGGATGTGAACTGGGACCACAGTCACAAACCACTCCCCTAGGCTTGCACAGAAACTACAATATGGCCAAAGAATCAGTGTAAAACCTTGTGGCACCGCCATCTTGGAGCGCTAGCCACCTTTAGTAGCCATTTGCAGTAAACGCAAACGTGAAATAAAACCAGTAAAGAATGTACTGCTACCACCAGCTTGTCTTATGCACATATACAAAATGGCTGAAAAAAAACAAAAAATGAAATGTTAGGAGGATACAAAGTATCCCCATTGCACTGCACTGTAAGGTGCTGTGCGCTATTCCCAAAATACAAGAATCAAAGAGAAACAAAGTTTCTCAGTACTGATATTCAGAAGACTAGTCAGTTTCCCCATAACAAAGGAGCAAAAGGGAAGTGAAGCTGAAGTCTTGACTTCCTTTCAAAAAGTCAGTCGGGTAAGAAAATCAGCAAAAAGCAGGGTGTCCCATTAATCTGTTTGTAACACTCTTAATACCCGAGACCAATCTCTGAGCATGGGACCAGGAATCACGCCTATGTTGCTCTGTGTTGTCTTGCTTCCAAGACAAATGCGTTGCCCTTGAGCTATCCTCTCATCCCATTGAAATCAATGAAGGAAAAGAGAATATTCCCTAACAGCAAGTACACCAATCAAAAAGATGACTCAAACCTCTTTATGGTCGGTAGTGTTGGGGACCAGACAGACTTTTTTCCAGGGAGTGGAAGTAAGCGAAAACTGAGGTACCATAAGCCCACACCACCCAGATATACTGGAAACAAATCACCTTAATTAAGTTACACTTAAATAGCTCTATCATTTTCAATAGGTATTTTGATAGACCTAATAGAAAGTAAAAATAATAGTGTATGAAGAAAAATAGTTAATATTAATGAAGGCACTTAACACAACTATACTAAAATGCAAGCCCATTAGTGAGTACATAAAGTGGCAAAGGGGTGGTTGTTAAGGGGAGGAAAGGGAACCAGACTTTAAAACAAACCATTTTAATGGAGCAGGATCTCAGTTGTCCACACCCACACAGGCCTAATGTGTTGAATCTCTAGGACATAGTATAATGAATAGCACCAATGTGCACATCACAGTAAATGTAGGGCCTGTAGGGAGGAAAAGGGAGAATACTTGCAATAACCCTTAACCAGAGGCCGCCAAATGATAGAATATATTTAGTCTAATGGCACCGTTATATTTCTCGCCTAGTTAAAAATAGTGACACTAGAAAGAGTCGTGTAATCTGGCATTAGATTTTAAAATGGTTCCATGTTAATTTGCTGAAAAAATAACCAAGCGTATTTAAGTAACTTTAAGCGTATTTACTTAGTCATTGCATTTTTATTTTTTATTTTGGGGGGGGGGGGGCATGCCCTCCTTCCCACTCACTGCTAACACAACCCAGCCCTTTTTTTTTTTTAACCCCGTACCCCACAACTATAAATGTGTTTCATGACTTTCTCAAATGTTTCTGTAGACCACTCAGTGGATTTCGGAAATGGGTGTGAACTTGAGAGAGAGGGATCTGGGTAAGAGGCAAGTTTGTCTAAATGCAAGGAGGGCAGTCATGTACTACCTAAACGGAACTAAACCACTAAGGAAAACAGATCAACTCTGTTTCCATAACAATTGGCAGAGGAGATCATGGGGGTCATTACGAGGTTGGAGTTGGCCATGGGACTGTTGGCGCCATGGCTAACCCATACCGCATACCGTGCCCGGGTTCCCTGAATGGTGAAATACCGAGCCATTCCAACCTTGGAGAACCCGGTATTTCCCCATTCAGGGAACCCATTCGAGCTTCCATAGGGCTCAATGGGAATGGGGACCATGCTAACAACGGGCCTGTTAATAACGGGCCCGTGAGCATGCTGGTCCTTTAGCGGGACCCGCTAAAGGACCACGTAATGCGGCAGTAAGGGGTTGACAGCTCTGGCACCTTTACCGGTGCCGTTAACCCCTTTACCGCCACACTCGTAATGAGGCCCCATGTCTCCAAGAACGCTATGTCAAGCTGGATAGTCACATGCATCCAGCTTTGCTACTCACTGTCAAAAAAGACATTACCTTTCACACCAAGAGCACACTCTACTCGAGGCACAGGTTTCCATTAGCATTCATTGCAAATCTTCCTTTAGATGCAATTTGCAAGACTGCTACTTGGAGTTCCATTCATACCTTTACACAGAATTACTGCTTAGACACACTGTAAAACAGATTCACAGGTGGGGCAAACGGTACCATCACACAACCCGCCTCCAGGTACTGCTTGCTAATCTATGCATAGCATGTGATTCTAAGCAGATCCACAAGCCTCAAAAGGCATACATTACTCACTATAATCATTTTTCTGATGCTTGTATCTGCTTAGATTCAAATTAGCCCACTCTTCCACCTGTAGAGAAGCTCCAAAACGCTCACATCAGAAGAAATACAACTAAGGAAAAAGGCCCAGCACGCCTTCTAAAAGGAAAACCGTTTTATTTCCACAAAAATAGAAATGTGCCAGCAAAGAACTCTGCTGCCACAGGACGTTTTGCCGAAATCAGTATGAACACTTTCTGAAGGCTTACAGCATCATCAGTGATGTAAGTTACATAATGTCCAAATGGCTGGTTGGTTTGACCCTATACATAGGCTACCTGCTCCATAGGTGATGCCAGGCCATTGATCCCAGCCCCGTCTGTCCATCTTCCACGTGGGCTCCTCCTTGCATGTCATCGGGCATAAAGATGCAACTATTTAGCAATTGTGTGAAGAAAAACAATACTGGCTCTATCTCTAACGTGATGTGCACCTGGTACTGAGGATACTTCAAGGCCATCACTTCTAACAAACTACAGCTCGTTACCAGACACGTTGGTGAAGTCCCTCCACCCTAGTTTTAGCTTTGTTTTATCCCGCCTGGCACCTTGCAGCACAAATCGCATGAACTATGGTGAAGGGAACTGATCCCTGTTCTCAGGTCTTTTCTGATCGATTAGGGGGTCTAACCGTTTTATGGTTGGTGGTCTGGGACTGACTGGTAACTTGGAATGCTGAGGGGGTCTTGGGACTGGGGCTTTTGGGTGCTATTACTTAGCTGGGACAGGAAAGGGCAGATACTTGTGCGCTCCTTGTGGGATTGCTTTTCACAGAGAGCTCTCAACCCTCTTGTGACCTTGCAGGGTGCATTCCTTCTGGGATACGAAAGGTTGGCAACATGAGACCATGAAGGGTCTATGAATCTCTGCAGCTCTGGTCATTCTCACCAGTGCCCAAGCTACATCCTATTCCTGCATGCAAATGCTTTATTTCTGTGTGTGTGTGTCTTGGGGCTGCAGCATGACGCTGGGCCTCGATTCCAATATGGCTGCTACTCCAAGATGGCGTTTGGATCCCCAGGTTCGCTGGACCAAAAAACATTTCCCATCCTTCCTGCTCTCTGGTACACCCCCCACCTCCCATTCCCGCCTTGAGTCCGTACTGGACACTTCACTGTCTCTTCCAAAGGCAATACAGAATCTCCATCTGCGCCAAGAAAAGGCCCCACATCCAGGCTTGCATCTTTGGCGCGCATCTAACATGGCTGAACTCTTTAAATTCTTCAGGGAACTAGCCAACCCTTCTGCAGTCTCCACCCACACCACTTCCCTCCCAGGCCCTCTGCAATGCACTAGCCACACACTTCACTGAAATGACTCAGGACATCCTGAGCACCCTTGCATCCCTCTCCCCTGCCACCAGCCTCCTATGGCCTCCCATCCTCCCTCTGCCTTTCTCTCTGCCTCGTCTCCTATCACACCCGATTAGTTCATCAGAGTTGTCCGATCCATGAAGGTCTCCTCCTATTCCTCCAGTACGGTTCATGACAATGTTGGCTCTCTTGCCCATGCACTTGCTGATTTCTGCAACCACTCTTTTGCTACTGAATCTTTTCCCCCTCCTCCCTCAAGCACTCTTTTGTGGGCCCCCTCCTGAAAAAACCTTTTGCTGACCCGTCTTGCCCAGCCAACTACCGCCCCATATCTATCATACCCTTCCTTGGGGAAACTCCTCGAGAAACTGGTCTTCCGCCAACTGACCCAGCACACTGAACTTGTCGTTTGCCCCCACGGCCATCGATCTTCATTCCGAGCATCCAGAGGCACGGAAACTGCTCTTCTGAACACCTGTGAGGAACTGCTTGTATCTCTTTATTCCAACTCGCCTGCTGTTCTCATTCTACTTGATCTCTCCTCTGCATTTGATAGTCAACCACTCCATCCACAGAAAATGGCTCCAAAATATCCTAGGTTTGTTTATTTGTATTGCGCTCCACACCCACGGGTATCAGCGCGCAGAAGATACAAGAAATATTTAAGCTTAAGGTTACAGAGTAGTATACAAGGATGGTCAAACATATGCAGGCAATGGTAAGTACATACAGTAGGAATACACAATACAACATTACATCATTTGAGATAGAGTTCAGCATAAATTGGGCATTCAGATATCTATTTACAGTGCAAGTGATAGAAGGGACAAATGGATAGTAGTTGGTGTATTAGTGCATTAGTGGTCATTTTCTTTGAGCCAGTGGATGAGATTCTGTCTAAAGTTCAAGTAGGTTTGATCCGCTCTCAGGGAGGGTGGTAGGGAGTTCCATAGCTGAGCAGCTTTATCTGGGAAATTACCACCTCCGACTTTAGTCTGTTTGAACCTTGGTACGGTCAGACAGTTTGTGTTGGCTGTTCTAGTGGGCTGTCTAGAGGATTTACTATTGAATCTCTCTGAGATAACGGGGCATAGCGTTGTTAAGGCACCTGTATGTTAGCGAGGCAGTTTTCAGCAGGATTTTGTCACTAGTGGATAGCCAGTTATTCTGTCTCCTTACCTCTGAGATGTGCTCTTTCCTCGCTATACCCAAAGCTGCTCTAAGGGCATTATTCTGGAGCGTCTGAATTCTGCTGACAATGTACTTATTGGCACCAATGTAAAGGGAGTTACAATAGTCCAATTTAGACAGGATTAGAGCTAAGGCCAGGATGATACAGCTGTTCTTAGATAGGAATGGTTTACCGGCTCTAATTAGCTTGCATGTGTAAGCAGAGGCCGAGGCCATGGAGTTAACTTGGGTATCTCAGAGCGGGCACTGGACTGGCTGACCTTCCTCAATGACCGGCTGTCCCAGGTTATTCTGGGCTCTTTCTCCTTCCCCTGCCTCAATCTCCACCTGCGCTGTCCCCAAGGGCTCCAACCTTTCTCCTTGGTTCTTTAACGCCCATCTTGCTTGGCTTGCACACCTCCTTTCCACCTTCTCCCCTAACTTCCAGTGGTATGTTGATGACGCACAACTCTTCTTCAAACTTCCCTCTGACCCCCCCCCCCTTACTTCTGCCATCATTCCATCATTCCTGACTGCCCATCTGCCATCCAGTCCTGGTGTACTTCCAATGATATCTGCCTCAATGCCAGCAAGACTGAGATCCTTCCTATTGGGACTCCTCCTCCCTCTTTCTTCTTTCTTACCTTCGCTCTGGCATTCTTCTATGGGCTCTCCCCCTTCTCCTGAAGCCAGAAACCTTGGACACATTTCCTCCCTTCCTCGCATTTAAGACCTTACCAAGAAGGCCCACTTTCAACTCCACCTCCTCAAAGGAAGTCTTCCTTTCCTCACTTTCCCCCAGAAGATCAAGGTCTCTAGAGCTCTGGTTCTCTCTAGGCTAGACTACTGCAATAGCCTTTTCCTTAATCCAGCCTCTTCTCTATGGCTGTTAGGTATGAATTGATGTAGTAACACTGTGTGAGACTACACAACCCTTCTCTACTTGGTATTGGGTAACCTTCCTTTTGGTATAGGTCTGTACTACACAAGTTGGTAATGAGAGCTATAGCAATGAAATTCGCAAATATAAGTAGCCAAGTAACACTTAAACTCAAGGTTTCCGTTATAAATAGTTATTTAACATCAATTTTTAAATAAGTGTTCTTTAAAAAGGACAAGATGTGTAACGATCACATCTTCTTTAAAATACTTTTCAAGAATCAGCACAAGTTAGTGGATACTCTTTAGATATGCTTTTTTCACACTTCCTACACCCAGAGGGGACTTCATTCACAAGGACAGCAATGGCATTTATAGATCACTAGTTCTACTTTGCAGATTCTGAGGTTGCGGAAAGGAAAGGTTAAAGGAAGGAAAGGGTTAAACAGGTTCGCAGGGCATGCGAGTATACTTAAATCTTCCAATGAAGTCTAGACCAGCTTTCCCCAGCAATAAGTCTTAAAACAAGTTACCACCTATGAGGAATAGAAATATCAGTCAATGGACTAGAAGAGCCTTCAGGGAGCCAGGACAAACAAAGTCAATTGGAGCACTGTCTATGGAGCTGAGGCACTTCTTAGATAATAAAGGTCTTGCACAAAGTTAGAGAGTTTTGTAGAAATCATTTGTAGGGTCACAAGCTGTTAAGCCTGTGAAAAGCAGAGTTGGAATCAAATCTAAGGTAAGCTAAGGCAAGTCTCGGCTCAGAAAAGCACAGATCAGAAAGACACTGAGGTAAGTACCCAAGTCTAAGCAGTACCTCTGGTTTGAAGAAGAGTGGTCCAGCTGGATTCAGGCCTTTTGCAGCGGTGCAGACCTTGGGTTCCTGAACCTCGGTCGTGTGGACAAGAGGGAGGACGTCTGCAGGGCTCCTGCGGCAGCAATTTGGAGGTTTTTGGCAGCTACAGGCTCTTTTTGGATCAGCAGCACTTTGTGGTTTCAACCCTCGGTAAACGGCACCACGGTGGATCTTGGCTACGGGTTGGGCTTCCTTGGGTCCTGTACTCTAGTGAGGGGACTCGAGGTCTGGTCGTCCTGCTTTTGGAGGGTCCTTGGGAGACTCCTGGAGCTTCTGTCCGGATTGCAGACGTTGCACTCGACTATGGATTTCTCGACCCCTGGCACTCAGTTCTTGCAGCAGCGAAGAAGTACAGCCAATCAGGGAAGATGCTCCAGTGGAGTTTGTCTCAGGGTTAGTTGGTGCCAATAACCCAAGGTAAGAAGTCATCCCTTCCGGAGCGATCAGAATAAGGAGTTTCAGCACAGCAGCAGGCCTTCACCGAGCAAGTCAAAGGTCCAGCAGGATGCAGCAAGCTTTGTTCATGGTTTCTTCAAAGGTGTTTCTTCCAGTGGTCGACTGACTAGTCCCAAAACCCTTGCCTTTTAAGCAGGTTTCTTCCATTTATGCACAGCCTAGGCTGTCAATAAGACAACAGAGTGGCTGTCCTGAAAGGACAGCCATCCAATCAGGACTGGTTGCATTCAGGCATTCCTAGAGACAAAGGCCAGGAGTGTTTCAGGAACCTCCCTCACATCCTGCCTTTCCATACACACTGAAGCCAGATGCAGGCTTCAGGGCCGAAGCCCGCCAAAGGCAAAATGATAAAAGCGCTCTACTCGGCCTCGACTCAGAGTAAAACCCAAGAAAGACCTCATAAACAGAAAATGGCGAAAAAAGACAACCCGGGTCATTTTAACAAAATGGTCACCCATGGGTGCTATACTGCAGCTGAGGATTCAGCCTGCGGTAGAAAAGCACAATGGTAGGAAAACTAAACCACTGCCACCAGCAATTTAAAGTAGGGAGGGTAACATAAATGTTTACATGAGAATGTAGGATAAGGGGCTACTAGGTAACCCCGCAGCAATTCGCAGAAGATGGTGTGGGCTGGACCCACAAAGAGAAAAGGTAAGTAAAGTCAATTTCACATTTCTATTCTTGGGAACAGTAGTTCACAAAAGAAGAGGTATGTAAACTTTATGATTGCACTGAAGGTGCTGTGTGTCAGCATACAAAAAGTAGATGCCTATGGAGTTTGTCAGGCTCCAAAAACAGAAGAAACATATAATACAAATCAGGTCAAAATACATGAGCGAGTGAGAAGAAGGTCTCAATCACTCCAGGGTTAAAATTAAAAAGTCCTATAGTCCAGCAAAAGAGCTGGGGGGGGGGTCTCTAATGTTGGAATAATTTAACACTAAAATTAAAATTCTTCCTAACGACGACGACTCCTGCTAATCCAGAATAGGACTCCAAGACTCATCCTTAGCCTCAAGCCCAGGGACCGCATCTCTCCAGCCCTAAAAACTTTCCACTGGCTCCCGGTTGCTGCAAGGATCAAATTCAAATCCCTCTGCATCATCCATAAGGCTGTCTGGGGCCAGGGACCATGTGATCCACAACTTGCTCTCACTAAATACTCTCCCCCCAGATCTTTGTTCCGCTGGCACCAACTCTGTGTCAAGCGCTTTGCTAAACAGTGAGCTGATGGCTGATCTTTCCTCAGCCGGCACCCTCCTACGGAACAGCCTCCCCTTCCTCTTAGTCATGACCCAGATCTCCTCATATTCTGGAAGCGCCTCGACTTTCCTTTTCAGCTTCTCCTCCATCCTCTGCTAAACCCCACAGTTACTGAGATTGGTGACCAGGGCCCTTGTATGTCCTCCTAGGTTTTGGCCTCCCACACCCAATCGCCTTCAGCCTACGCCAGCTCCCAGCACTTGCCTTGGCAACCAATGACCTATCCCCCTACACGCCTGCTCTTATTGGCAGCTGACCACTTCACCTAGGCACTTACAGCTGCTCACTCCCTATCACTTCTCTCTTGATACTCCTTGTGCTTGCCCCCCTCCCTCATCTATCCCTGCACTTGCATGATCTGAATGGTGACAAAGCCTAGTAGGCCTGCCTCTCTTATATTTGATTTTCTTTCCCATGTTCCGTCCCTGTTGCCCTGAAACACAATTTACTTGATGTATAAGCGCCATACAAATGCACAACAAATAAGTAAATAATAAAGCGCTGGGGGCCTGGGATGATCGTTCCTCCTTCCCAATAGTCCCATCCTGGAGCTGAAGGTGCATAGATGTGTTTCTTTTCTTTACCTTTATCTTTCTTGTACTCTCGCAAACACTTCATGCACCCTTGTGTCAGAAACAAAACAATCTGCGGGACCTACATACGTGAAGGACCATGGGTACAGTAGACCTCACACAATGGATAGTGTTACAAACACGCCCAAATCAACGTCCCTTTTCGTATAGAAGTCATATTCTCCAGCATGGGGTCTGGCATGGATTCACATGCTCATGAATATTCCCCGTCGTCAGGCTGGGAATCCTCGGTAAAGAAAAAACCAGTATCAGTTTCGTTTCTGATCTGTCTTTCGTAGTAGTAACCAATCACTGGTCTCTGCGTCATACTGACCACAGCCAATGACTGCCCTCTACCTAAGCACCGCCTCTGGCAGCCATCTTCAGATTTTTACCGCACGTTCATGTGTTGGGATCCTCGTGCTATTGCTCTCGAGCGTTAGTGCTATTTTTTCACGTTTTTTCGGTCAAAAGAGCCTCAAGCTCCACCGACTCTCCATCCGATCAACGGGGACCCGTGTCGGATTCGTCTGCGCCCCTCAAGGGTGAAGATTTCGTCGAGCTACGCTTTTGGAGGACTCCAGAAGCTTCTCAGGCCCGGACATGGCCCAGGAGAAGGGAAGCTCGACGCCCGGAAAGCTGTTCAGGGTGCCCTGGATGCCAGCTGCAGAACGTCTTTAAGGAGGACGAACACTCCTTTTGTCTCTACTGCTTACATGAGGACAAGACGCACGTGGAGAAGGACTGTGCGTTTTGCGGCAATATGTCGGAGCGGACCATGAAGGACCGCCATCAACGCCTCGCCAACTGGCTGGAAGGGAAGAGCCCGTCGGGCGAGAAGAAGAGGAAGAAATCCGAGCGGTCTTCTAAGACCTTTGAGGACGCCCCGGCGACGGGGGTCCAACACAAGGCCAAGCACCGCGAGTCCGCTGGCACCGGGAGCGCCGAACGGTCGGGTTCTACGGGCGCCAGGCACGAGCCAACGCTCTGGGTCGGGTAAGAGGAAGGGTGAGCACCCGGCAAAGCTCCTGGAGAGGCCCCGGTCGAGCTCGAAGGCCCCATCGGAGGGGGAGCGAGGCAGTGTCCCCCCCCCTCAAGGATAAGGCGGTGAGCGCACCTAAGGTGGTGAAGGCCTTAATCCATCCGGCCAAGCCCTCTATCGATACTGTCGCGGCAGCCCTGGCTCAGCCTGTGGAGGCTACACCAGTGGTGGCGACCTCGGGGCTCAGAGTCTCCCTGCCACCTCAGAGGGAGTCCTCTTTTGTACCCATCGATAGGACCCCCGTGAAATCCCCGGCAGGGAAGAAAAAGGGGGGGCAGGGCGTCGTCGTAGATTCGGCTTCAAACTCGGAGGAAGAGCTGATCGAGGTCTTAAGCCACGGCCTTGGCGTGGAAGAAGACCGGCCCGTCGGGATGGATCCCGACGCAGGTGACAACATCGTCGAGGGTGCCGACGGGGCCCCTGATCGCCCATCGGATTCCCCTCTGCCAGCGCCGCAAGACAACTCGGCGGCCATTTTGTTGGCTATACAGTCCTTATGCTCAGAGATAAGGACGAGACTACCGTTGCCGACGGAGGAACCTCTCCCGTCGGGGGATCCTGAACCGGGACCTTCTGGTGTTCCCCCGCCGAAGAAAAGAAGGATTCACCCTCCACCTCCTTTTCAGCCCTCGCGCACCGTCCAGCCCTCCTCCCCGTCCACCCGAGGGGATGATACGGGGACTGACACGGCAGCGACGGGTACGGACGACGAGGTATACGACGAGGATCTACCGTCGTCACCTCCCACCAGGGCTTCTCCGCCCGACGAGATTGGTTCGTTCCACTCCATGATCGCCAGGGCATCCGAGCTTTTCCAACTCTGCCCTGAGGAGAAGAAAAAGGAAGGATTCCTTTATCAACGGCGCGAGGCCAAGAGGAAGACGGTCCTCGCGGTGCCTCTACTGGACGACATTTGGGATGAGGGCCTCGCCCTCCTCAAGAACCCTTCCACTACCCCAGCTAGAAGAGACCGGTACGAGAAGAAGTACCGGGTCCCGGACGCAGCCCCCCTGTGCCTCCGGGCGCAGCCTACCCTGGACTCCGTCGTCTCTGCGGCGGCCAGGAAGAAAGCGGGGGGGGGTGCGGCCTCCACATCGACTTCCCCACCGGACGGCGAGGGAAAGAAATTGGACACTATGGGACGCAGGGTCATCTTGTCTGCAGCGACGACGATTAAAGCGGACAACGCCTTGGCTATCGTGGCCCGCTACGACAGGGAGCTATGGTACAAACTGGCTCCCCTGCTGGACTTCCTACCGGACGACAAGAGGGCGGATGCCCTGGAGATCCTACAGGAAGGTGAGGTGGCGTCGGACCACGCCATCACTATTGCGACGGACATCGCCGACACTGGGTTTCGCCAGTTGGGCAATGGCGTGTGCCTTAGGCGGCGTGGATGGCTCAAGGCTACGGACTTCCGTCAAGACGTACAGACCAGAGTCCTGGACATGCCGTTCGATGGGAACAACCTGTTTGGGAAAACAGTGGACGATTCCCTTCAGGCCATTAAAGCGGACACTGAGACGGCCCGGGCCCTTGGGGTTCTGCAGCAACGACGGACGCCCTTTCGGAGCAGCGGAGGCAAGGGCGCCTCCAAAGGTTCCGGCGGCGGTTTCTCCACCTACCGTCAAGCGGCCCGCTCGTCGTCTCAGGAGGCCTACAGAGGACAAGGCAAGTCTGGCGGACCCTGCCGTCGTCGCCAAGGAGGTCAAGGCGGCAAAGCCTCGTCGAAACAGGATTGAACCGACCGTGGGGTCGGGCCCCCACCGATGCACCCCGGTGGGAGGCCGGCTGGCGAGCTTCGTCAGCGTGTGGGAGTCCATCTCCACCGACCGTTGGGTGCTGGACGCCTTAGCCCGGGGCCACGCGCTCGAGTTTCAAAGAAGGTGCCCGCGCATCCCCCCCGTGGCCAGGAAAGAGCATCACGTCCCTCAGCTTCTCCTGGAGGTAAGGGCGATGCTCAGGAAGGGCGCCATCGAACTCGTCCCAAAGAGGCTTCGGGGCTCCGGAGTTTACTCGAGATACTTCCTCGTGAAGAAGAAGACGGGAGGATGGCGCCCCATCCTAGACCTGCGACGTCTGAACAAATTCATCAAGGCGCAGAAGTTCCGGATGGTCACCCTCCAGCACGTCCTGGGTCAGCTGGAGGAAGGAGACTTCCTGTCGTCGTTGGATTTGGAGGATGCCTACTTCCATATCCCCATCCTAAAGGGGCACCGAAAATTCCTCAGGTTTGTGGTCCAAGGGCGTCACTACCAGTTCAAAGCCCTCCCCTTCGGACTACGGTCGGCACCCAGGGTATTCACCAAGTGTCTTGCACCGGTGGCGGCGCAGCTCCGCCGCGAGGGGATCCACGTCTACCCCTACCTGGACGACTGGCTCATCCGAGCCAAGACGAGGGAGCTCGCCGTGGAGCACACGGCAAGGACCGTCCAACTTCTCACGGACCTGGGATTCTCTGTGAACTACGCCAAGTCCCACCTGGTACCCGCGCAAAACGCACTGTTTCTGGGAGCGAAGCTCGACACAGTGTCCCTTCTGGCCTCCCCGTCGAAGGAAAGGACCAGGTCCATCCTGGGCAAGGTACAGCGGATGTTGGCTTCCGACGCGGCCAAGGTGAGGTCCATCAAGTCCCTCCTCGGAATGATGTCTTCTTGCATCTACCTCATTCCCATGTGCAGGCTCCGGATGCGCCCGTTGCAGGAGCTCCTGGGCGCGCGCTGGATCCAAACGACGGGCGGCTTCGAGGAGAGGATCACACTCGACGAGTTTCCGGCGAGCGGTCCGGTGGTGGGGCACCCGCGCGCATCTGACGGCGGGCATGGACTTCCAGACCCCAGACCACCAAGAGACAGTGACCACGGATGCCTCCCTGGAAGGGTGGGGAGCGCACACCGAAAATCTGCACGCGAGAGGCCTTTGGCTCCCGATGGAGAGGTCCCTCCATATCAACGTCCTGGAGCTCCGTGCAGTGTTCTGGGCCCTCAGGTCCTTCCTTCCGTCCCTCAAGGGCAAGGTAGTGAGGATCTTCACCGACAACACCACCACCATGTTTTACATCAGGAAACAGGGCGGAACCAGGTCCCCAGCACTGTCCAAGGAGGCGCAGGACATGTGGCATTGGGCCGTCGCCCAAAGGATGTTTCTGGTGCCGTTTCATCTGGCGGGGATAAAAAACACCATCGCCGACTCACTCAGCAGGGAGCTGCGCTCGTGCCACGAGTGGGAACTACGGCAGGATCTAGTGGATCGCCTCTTCCGACGGTGGGGCACACCCCAGATCGACCTGTTCGCGACGGCGACGAACTCCAAGTGCCGGAGGTTCGCCAGCAGGTTTCCCCAGGCGAGGAGCATGGGCAATGCTTTCTCGTTCCCCTGGGAGGGCCTGTTCCTCTACGCGTTCCCTCCTTTGCCACTGCTAATCCGGCTCGTCAACCAGCTCAAGAGGTCACGGTGCAGGATGATCCTCGTCGCACCTGCGTGGCCGAGGCAGATATGGTTCCCGGACCTTCTGGACTTGTCAGCGTCCCCGCCAATCAAGCTGCCGGTGGATGTGGATCTACTCTCCAGGGAAGGAGGCGCCATCCTCCACCACGACCCGAAATCGCTGAACTTGCAGGCCTGGCTCCTGCAGCGCTAGAGTTTGGAGGATACGACATACCGGCCGACTGCAGAGAGGTTCTTGCAAAGGCCAGGGCGTCCTCGACTCTTAAATGCTACGGACACAAATGGAAGAGGTTCTCTGTCTGGTGCCACGCACAGAAGATTAACCCTCTACGGATTACGGCTCCTCGGGTACTGCCGTACCTGCTGACGCTGGCCAAAGCTGGTCTGGCACACGCGTCCATCAAGATTCATCTTGCTGCGATCTCCCGATACACCAGAACCACGGGGCGGACGTCCTTGTGGTCTCATCGTCTGGTGAAAGAGTTCATGAAGGGACTGTTCAGATCGTTCCCGCCGGTGAAGGCTCCGGCCCCGGCATGGGAGCTCAACGTGGTGCTGACCAAGCTCATGGGACCTCCGTTCGAGCCTCTGCACTCGGCCCCGTTGAAGTTTCTGTCGTGGAAAACAGCGTTTCTTGTGGCCATCACCTCCGCACGACGGGTGGGAGAGATCCAGGCCCTTTCCTGCAAGGCCCCGTACTTGACTTTTCACGACACGAGGGTAGTGCTCAGGACGCACCCCTCCTTCATGCCCAAGGTGCCGTCGGACTTCCATCTCAACGAACCCTTGGTGTTGCCTGTGTTCTTCCCGTCGCCTTCGTCGCCGGCTGAGAGGACTTTGCACTCGCTGGATGTGGCTAGAGCGCTGAAGTTCTACGTGGACCGCACAAAGTGTTTTCGGAAGACGTCACAACTCTTTGTGAACTTTGGACCTGTCAATCAGGGGAAGGCTCTCTCGAAGGCTTCCATTTCCAGATGGCTCTCCGGCTGTATCATGTACTGTCATCGGTTGGCAAACCGACCGCTGCCTGGCCGTCCGAGAGCCCATTCCACCAGAGCGATCGCAGCTACCACGGCGTTCCTTTCTGGTGTGCCCCTGCTGGACATATGTAGGGCTGCTACGTGGAGGTCGACGCACACCTTCACGAAATTCTACTGCGTCGATCGGGATTCCAGGGAGGAGTCCAGGGTCGGCCAAGCAGTGCTGCGCAACCTGTTCGCCTAAGATGAGCCTGGTGAGGAGGTAAGATGCTTAATGTTGAGTTTGATGTGATGCTTAATGTTGAGCCTTTGCCACCTCCCGTGGTTGTGCATGTGTGTACTGCTATGTATTCTTTATTCATGAGCATGTGAATCCATGCCAGACCCCATGCTGGAGAAGGAACAAGTTACTTACCTGTAACTGTTGTTCTCCAGCATGGGTCTGGCATGGATTCACATGCGAACCCTCCCACCTACCCCTCTGCGACTCTTCACTTGGTCATACTGCCACTTCACGTGCTTCCAAATCTGAAGATGGCTGCCAGAGGCGGTGCTTAGGTAGAGGGAAGTCATTGGCTGTGGTCAGTATGACGCAGAGACCAGTGATTGGTTACTACTACGAAAGACAGATCAGAAACGAAACTGATACTGTTTTTTTCTTTACCGAGGATTCCCAGCCTGACGGGGAATATTCATGAGCATGTGAATCCATGCCAGACCCATGCTGGAGAACAACAGTTACAGGTAAGTAACTTGTTCCTACTCTGTGACTACCACTAGATGTCGGCATATGCATAGCATGTGAATCTAAGCAGATACAAGCATCAGAAAACATTTACAGTGAGTAATGTATGTTCTATATATATATATATATATATATATATATATATATATATATATATATATATATATATATATATATATATATATATATATATATATATATATATATATATTATATTTCTGGAGTTTGTGGATCTGCTTAGATCACATGCTCTGCATAGTCTGACATCTAGTGGAAGTCTTGCAGTAGTACAAGATTTGTTTTAGAAACTCAGACGTCGACAGGGCGTGTTAGTAATACTATCGCTAGTGTGACGTGTACTGTACTGATGGTCCTTTACGTGTCGAGGTCTTTAAGATCGTTTATTTCCGCCATTGAAGTTGGTCGCAAATGCAGCTTCCAGGCGGATGCTTTTAATTACTTGAAAGTTTAGTTGTAGACTTATTTTCCTTTGTTTGCTTTGCCGCATGGCCAACAGACTGCTCAACAGCTTTCGATGAACAACCTCATCGTCAACGACTGACTGATCGACCAGACGTGGCCTACACAGGCCTCTTTGGGCTTTGGCCTGTTAAAGTAGGGAGATACGAGGGGAGGTTCTTCATACTGACTTCTTTAGAGAATGCATATTCTGTCATCCTCTTCTATCTTTTCTCCCCAATCTGCCCTTGTAAAGAATAATGGACAAAACTATTGTTGCATTTTTCGCTACATGTCACCAAAAATTCCTGTGGAGAGACACACACACAGTGTGCAATTACTGTCTCCCGAGGAATCCCCTGAAAAACGTTTTAAATCCTGCTAACTTTTTTGGCCAAAAACCTTAAAGGATTGTTGGACCAAACGCTGGGCTGCTCACGCCGTGCAGACCGAGGCCTCCATCGATGCGACGTAAGACTCCAGCAAGGGCAGTATCGGGGGGGTCATGAGTGTCGCCGAAAGACGAGCAGTGTTTGTCAGAACCCCGTGTGCGTACGCTTTCACCTCATGACAGGCCTCCGAAACCGAAGGTCGGTTTGGACACCGCACACAAAAAGGCCCTCCTTTCACATGAAGAAGAACAGGCCGGAAAGGTGTTTCGGCTTCCTAAGAGAAAACGCTGAGAATGCAGGAGGTAATTAAGAAACATGTTCCTGCTTGCTTGCTTAAAGCAAGGTCACTGAAAAAAATTGCACGTTTTTGTCGCCTTTGGCCTCAAAAAGCACACAGGCTGTTGGCCTCTCCCTGTAGACAGTCTCTCATGGGCTATGTACCAAAAAGATCACACTCCCTCCCAGGCCACCCCTATCATGTCAGGCTTCCCACTTTCATGCGACTGTGCACCTGAACAGATCAATAAAATGTTCAGGAGGATGTCAAGTTTTGTGGACTTTATGGACAGACACCCAGACCAAGTGTCAACCCTTAAAGCTGCCTCACAGCCAGGGGCCTCAGCACAGCAGCCCCCTGCCAGAAAAGTCTTGTCTTGAGCCACAGCCTAGCACCTCTGCTCTAGGCACCCTGGCCTCGACCTACCAAAACCCCTCTCAGGAATTATATTATGGCAACCCCTCAGGGTCACATGACCTAGGTTCTCAGGGGGACCCTTATAGTCGAGACCAATTTCATGATGATGACATGTACGTGATCCAGTTGCCGACCAGTCGGTAGCAGATTTGCCTGTTGACAACCAACTACAGTACAATGAACTGCTACTTAAGGCAGCACAACACTTTAATATTGACACTCAGGAGGCACAGGTCGACAAAGACTTTGTAGAAGACCTCCTGGGGGTCAAAATGTCCTCCACCCAGTTTATTCCACTCCTGCAGTCTGTACAAAGATGCATCCAGTCATCCCTACTGGCCCCTAGTCTCACAAGGGCAGTCAACCCCAGAATAGGAAAACTACTCGGACCGTCTCTCACTGTCCCTCTGTATGTTAAGGGTCAGCTTGAACCAGATTCCTTAGTGGTCACCACCACCAGAAAGAGGGCAGGCACTCCCCTAGCATTGGCAGAGGCCCTGCCAGACAAGAAAAGCAAATATATACTTTTGCGAGAAAGGTTGCCTCCTCTGTGGCATACCAGACCAGAATCGCCAACAACAATACGCTTTTAGCTAGTTACGGCTTCCACAAATGGGATGACTTGGAACGCCAAATAGAAGCCGTTCCAGAACCCCAAAAGTCTCAATTATTAGACTATTTCAGAAGGCAAGCAGAATTCAAACTGCATCCTAAAAAATAACCTTTTATGCATCAAATAATGCAGGACACATCATAGTAGAGGGGTACGCTCATCAAGCGCCATGCTTGGCTCAGACAATCTGGGTTTAAATGCGAAACTCAGGCTACCCTCTTAAACATCCCGGTGGAGCCTTATTCGGGAAGGCTGTCGAAGATGCCCTTAAGAGTTCTAAGGAGGAATACAACACTCTCAAATCCCTGGGCCAGTTGACGAACAAGCCCTATGCTCAACAGGGCTCCTCAAACTCTAGAAGGTTTCGGGGTCAGGGTGGTCAATGTTCCTCATGCTACACTCAGGGCGGACGGTCCTTGTCTTGGGGACAATCGCACGGTCAAAGTTCCTCTTTCAATTTTCAAAGAGGGAATAAAAGTGACAGAGGAAAGGGCAGAACCACACCTGGGAGAGGCTCCACCCCTCATAAACGGTGACACACCGCTTCAGGTCCCCTCCCATGCCACTGCAGTAGGAGGCGGAATTTCACCCATGCATGGGAGGGGATCACGTTGGACAAGTGGGTGTTGCCCACTGTGGCAGGTGGGTACTGTATTGAGTTGTTACAAAGACCACCCTCCTACCCACCAAAGAACAGGGAAAATTCATCAGAAGAAAAATGCATACTGTTAGAAGAAGTAAAGGCACTGCTGGAGAAAGTTGCCATAGTGATTGACCCAGCAAACCAGGTAAACAAGGGTATTTATTCAACGTACTTCCTTATGCCAAAGAAAAACCTTTCCATGTGCCCAGTATTAGATCTGCGGCCTGTGAACAAATATGTCTAACCCCAAAGGTTTTGCATGACCAGGCTCCAAGAGTTAATCCCACCCCTAAAACAGAGGGGACTACATGGCTACATTGGATATGAACGATGCATACTCTCATATTTCAATGCTCCGTGTGCACAGTAAATATCTGCGCTTCAAGATAGCAGATGTTCACTACCAGTTCAAAGTAATACCCTTTGGCATCGCCTCAGCACCAAGAGTGTTCACAAAGGTGCTTGCGGTAGTGGCAGCACACCTTTGCAGAAGGTCCATCCCAGTATACCCTTATCTGGACGATTGGCTAATCACTGAGGAATCTCACATTTGCAAATAAAACACGCAAAAACAATAACTCTTCTCTTCAATCTGGGTTTCTCTGTTAACGAAAAGAAATCAGTCAAGTCCCCAGCCAAATAAAACAATTTCTAGGGGCTATTCTAAAGGCAAAAGGAAGAGCTGGCTTTCCCCTCAAACAAGAGAGTACAAAACCTGCAGTTGCAAGTACCTCACTACAAAGTCGGTCGACAGATAACTGTCCGCAAAGCAATGCACTTGCTCGGGATGATGGCCTCATGCATTCACTTGGTTCCACATACGTGCCTGCACATGTGTCCAATGCAGGTATGGTTAGCAAAACAATGGTCTCAGGCAAGCGGTCAGTGAGACGATCTAGTGGTTGTTTTACTAACCTTGCTGCAGGCTCTTCGCTGATGGTCCAGAGACAACCTACTAAAAGGAAATCCTTTGACGTTCCACCAGCACAAGTGATCCTGACTACAGGCGCCTTGCTTGCCGGTTGGGGGGGGCCCTCACTTCCTCTTCATGCCTTTCAGCAAAATCTCACATGTCAAACAGTGCAAGTCCTCACAGACCGCACCACTGCCATGTTCTACTTGAACAAGCAAGGAGGCACACTCTCAAAGTCTGCCAGGCTATCCCAAAAAAATACGGAGTTGGGCACTCTCGTGGAACATGTTCCTAACATCTCAACATGTTCCAGGGTTACTCAATTCTCTGGCAGACACTCTAAGCAGATACCCTCTACCAGAAGAACACGAGTGGCAACTCGAAGGAGATATAGACAGAATATTCTCTCATGTATAAAATAGCACTACCTTTGTGGACAAAGACAATTTCCTGGAGAAAAAGGTTTGCATTTGAGTCAATTTGCCTACCCACAATGCCTTACTGTTGTGTCTTAGAACTGGAGGTGAACTTTCAGCGATAGCTACTAGGTGGTGTTGTGGAATGTGTGATTTGGCTCAAAAGAACTTTTCTACTTTCATTTTATATATATATTTCTGAGGCTTGTGGAATCTGCTTAGATCACATGTTGTGAATAAGCCGACATCTAGTGGAAGCTGCGGAGTATTAGTTTCTTTTTCGAAACTCGAAAAAGGGTGTCGAAATAGGGCGTGCCAATAATACTATCCCTAGTGTGACGTCCACTGTACCCCTGGTCCCTCACGCGTGTCACGTCATGCTCCTTCACGTGGCGAGGTCCCTCAGATTGTTTTTTCCACCATTGTAGATGGACGCTATTTCGCAGAGTTATCCTTTCGGCTTATCGCCATTGATTTATACCAATTACTGATCGTTTTTCTTACTATCCTTACTCTTAAGTTCTGTCCCCTTTCCTCCATACTGTATAGGGGTGTCCCTTCCAAGGGACGAGAGATGGTACCTTTTTCACCAGAAAAAACCTTCTTCCCCTTTAAATTTAGAGGCGCCCGGGGGTGTGGGCCTGGGAGCATGCGTTGCCCTGACTCAGCCCTCTGGCGCAACACCTCAGTCCCCTTTTCCGCGTGGACGGGAACGGGCCAAATTCACCAGCGCTCCTGGGTTTGGCTTCGGCCATGTAATTCCATGCGTGGATACTTCTTCTTTGTATTTTTTGTGTTTTCTATCTTTCAGCACACTCCTTCCCGGCGCATGTCGACTTCTACAGGGTTCAGCAGGTGTCCATCCTGCAAGGGGCTCTTCCCAACTTCAGACCCCCACGCGCTGTGCCTACATTGCTTTGGCCCAGACCACAGTTGCCAATCATGTTCGGCGTGTGACTCAGTGTCCTTGAAGGTGCTGAAGAATAGACTAGCCAGGTGGAGGGAGCTCTTCCAGAGGTCACCTCCAGAG
The DNA here is from genome assembly GCF_040938575.1 of Ambystoma mexicanum. Classification (NCBI taxonomy): domain Eukaryota; kingdom Metazoa; phylum Chordata; class Amphibia; order Caudata; family Ambystomatidae; genus Ambystoma; species Ambystoma mexicanum. Next base: position 1,008,558,542 of record NC_090932.1, on the reverse strand, counting down.
GATCTCAAAAACTTTGTGAAGCATCGAACCAGGCCCAAGGTAGGGCCTATATTCTCAATCGCACCCCACAAGGGAGACTCCTTCCCAGGGACTCACCCGCGTGGGAGGAACCAGTCAGGTCCTTCTACCGGCACGTGCACCGAGGCTGCTTCAGCTACTGGCCTTCAGGTCGAGGGATCCTCGGATCCTCCCGGGCACAGTGTTGAGGGACCAGAAGGTTCTTTTACTGGGTTCACACCCGAGGGGATCCACCCTCTTACTGGCACCATGGGTGAGGGGCTATACCCTAATACCGACAATACATCCGAGGGGCTACGCCCTAATACCGGCAATTCATCCGAGGGGGCACCTAAATGCAGCTCTAACGACCCCCGAGTCGAGGGTGTCACACCTTCCGGGCCTATGCTCGAAGAGCAGGGTAGGCCTCGTGATCCATACGCAAGAGTCTTGGATTAGGCCAGGCCCAGCGGGCCGGGCACCACGTCGCAGGCACGTGGCAGACAGCTTGACAAAATGGCCGCCGCGCCAGGAATGAGGTACCCGTCAGATGCCATTCCAGGAATTCAGCGAAGAACGAGTATCGAGTTGGGACTGGCCTCAGCCAAGTACGTGGCCTACAGTATACCCCTCAGTTGTGCAGAGCGCCTTTCCTTGGGGTCCATATGGACAGGGTGCGCAGGCAGCTCCCTGCTACCCCGTCGGCACCCCCTGCCACCTCTGGCCAGTGAGGAGGTGCTCTTCGAGAAGTTCCTTGGCCTCAAAGTCACCTCAGATGGGGGTTATCATCAAAGACGCCATCAGCGAAGTCATTCCTGCCATGCTAGAGGCACCACAGATGCCTCCGTTGGGTCCCCAGGCCCTGGTGCAGCCGCCTCTTCCGACTCCACAGCCAGCTCTGCAACCTCTGCCTCCGGCGCCATCTCCTCCTCCACAGGATCCTCCAGATCCGCAGGATACGGACGAGGAGGAGGAGGAGGAGGAGGAGGACGAGGAGGAGGAGGAGCCATACTCAGCCAGGGCCTTCCATGAAGGTCTTGTTGGGCTGGCGGAGTACCTGGGCCTACACCAGCCCGAGGTCGAGCAGCCGGCAGAGGGGGTTCTGGCTGAAGTCCTCACGCGACGCCCCTCTGCCATATCAGGGATTCCTATGCTGACCAATTTAGTCTCTCTGGCCAAGAAGGGCTGGCTCAAACCCCACTCGGCCCAACTGGTCAATCGACGCCTGGATGCCAACTACAGGCATGTGGAGGGGGATACACTCTTGCTGTCAGCCCATCCTCAACCACGCTCTTCGGTGATTGCTGCGGCATCACTATAGTCCACGCCTCAGTCGGCCTCTTCCTCCTCTGCGGCGCTGCTAGGCAAGGAGGAGAAGATCTTGGAGGCATATGGCAAGAAATTCTATTCCAACGCATCTTTACATCTGCGTCAGGCCAACGCAGATGCCATGCTGGCTGCCCCCAACCAGAGATTATGGCGTGAAATTGCGTACGTCCTCCCGGACCTCCCCACCCAATCACACTTTAAGGTGGGGCTAGCGGAAGCCAAGCTGGTGGCGTATGACCTCATGGAATCCACAGTGGCTCATATTCGACACCTCAGGCCATGCCATCTGTATTGCCAGAGACATGAGAAGAACAGTCTGGCTCCGGGCAACAAAATTCAACCTGGATGTCCAGGAGCGCATTCTAGATCTACCGTTCGGGAGGGGGGGGACCTCTTCCACTCCTCTATGGATGAGGAGCTGGACTCAAAGAAAAACAGCGCTCAAACAGCAAAGTCTTTATCCATCCTGAAAAAGACCATGCCCAAATTGTGCACCCAATCTTAGCAGTGCTCGGAATGGGGTCGTACATATGGAGGGTTCCGCGGCTTCCAGGAACGCAGATCCAGGCAGCCGGACTGCTTGCCGCCTCAGAGCCGGCACAAGCAACAAAAAGGGGGTGGGGGAAAGGGCTTTTTCCAGTTCCCCCCTCCTCAGCGACAGCCTCCGAGGGAAAGAAGGCATGACATTCCCCTTCGGGTCCATGTGTCTCCGGTGGGGGGCAGGTTTGCTCTCCATACACAATTCTGGTATCAGAATTTCGCGGACCCCTGGATCCTCTCAGTATCCACGGGGTACTGCCTTCCTATCCCAGCCTCTCCTCATTCCCCCCCCTTCTCCCACAGGTTGGGACAGCAACTCTCTTGGCGGAGATCCAGTCACTCGTAGAGAGCCAGGCAGTGGAGGAAGTCCCAGCATCCCCACAAGGCTTTGGCTTTTACTCCAGGATCTTTGCAATTCAGAAGGAGGACCAGGCGGGCCTGAGAGTTGTGCTGGACCTTTCCACCCTCAACCTCTCCTTACCCCTGCAAAAATTAAAGATGGTTATGCCAGCTTTTATAGCTGAGACATTGGACAAGGGAGACTGGGTGTGCTCCCTGGATCTGAAGGGCGCGCACCTACACGTCCCAATTTGGCAGCCCCATCGTTCTTCAGTTCAGGATCATGGGCTACCATTTCCAATACAAGGTCCTTCCTTTTGGCCGCAACTTGGCCCCCAGGGTCTTTACCAGACTCATGAATCCCGTGGCTGCCCTCCTCAGAGCGCAGGGTCTCCACATCTACCCATACATCGACGACTGGCTCGTCAGGGCAACATCGCCGGAAGCGGTTCACCACTCTTCCCATGCCCTTATGAACACACTACACAATCTGGGCTTCTCGCACTAACTCAAGAAGTCACAGCTGCAGCCCACGCAGACTCTGTCCTTCCTGGGCCTCATCTGGGACACGTGCTCCGCGAAGGTCTTCCCGTTGGAGGACAAAATCTTTGCCATCAAGAGGGCCACTGCCCACTTCCTCAGCAGAGAGGTGACCTCGGCATGGTGGTACCAATATCTCCTGGGTCTACTACCAGCAGTCCTGTTAGCCTGAAAGACCAAAGGAAATATCGAGGCTTAGTACCACCAAAATGAATACGCCAATCATGTCTTCAGAGTTATAAGTATACTTTTTAATCAAAGTACACATAGCTATTTGGCTCTCAAGCGCCTCGCAGTGTGTACCAGCAGATGCTGAGAGGGAAGAGTGCTGGACATCACAAAGCATGCATTATTTATGCACAATCCCGGTCATTGTCCAGCCCTTCTCCAAACTAATAAGTTAAAAAAAGGGTTCATGCCCAGTACACATGACAAATACAATATTGTTTTTAGGTTTAAGACATGTGTTTCTATGGTGGCAACCTTTGTTCTGTTCGGCCATGTAGATCTTTTCTTGTTCTTGAGCTTAAAGTAAGTCCAGTTTCAAGAAACAAATTCAATGGATTTCTGCAAAGGCACATAGTTTTAATTGTTCAACATTCAGTCCCAATGTTTGAATAAGAATGAAGCTATTGGTGAGACAACACTTTAATTGAGGTTCAATTGGACTCCAAGGTTCCTTTGCACAGGACAGACATTCTGCTCTTAGTAGCTTCAATGTTGACATAGTTCAAAGTGCACTTTGCTCTGCTGCAGTCAAAAACAGAGTTTACCATTTTAGGACAGAAAGCAGGAGTTAGAATCAAAATGGTGGATGGTTCTAAAATGGCGGCGAAGTTAACTTTACTCAGGTTTAATTTGGACACAGGTTTTCAGTGCAAATGCGCTTAGGTCAATGTTCATAATCGGATGGTATTATGCAAATATAGTTTGACAAACCCTCCTTTTGGCCTAAGCCAAGAGCATATTTCAAACATTTTGGCTGAACAAAGACCAAGTTTCGCTATCAGAACACCCTGTGTCGCTAGTTTCAGAGACATCAATCGCCATTAACTCTTTGATAGCAATTTCCTGCATTACTAAGGCATTGGTTGCTTTTTCAGGCATATGTATCCTAGGTCCTAGTGTACCCATTGTTTGTGCACAACATCCTCCTATCATGGAACAGATGACAGGCAGACATTGTATATAACAACAACAAAAAAACAGAAAAATACCAAGGATCACCATTAAGATAACAAAGATTTTCCAACCCCAAGATTGCAACAAATCCCAGAACCATGTACTTAGATTCCACTTTCTCTCTGGGACATATACTTCAGTGCTTAGAGTATGTAAAATCTGAATTGCCTTAAATATGGTGGGGGAGGAGTCGGGTACAAAAACACAACATGCAAATCCCACTAGTTTGCTTACTCCACCACGCTCAGCTACAGTGATGTCTAACACCATCCTATTTTGGAGGGCTACTAATCTAATTGCCTTTTGCTCTAGCTTCATATTGTACAAAATATCAGTGGTCCTATTGATGGTTTTCTCTAATAACCTTGCTAATCTTCTGATATCCTTTGAATTCAGTATCTGTCCCCAGAATGGCACAAAGGATTTTGCAACATCACCCAAGACTTGTGAAGGAGTATTACCATTCTCATCCCGCCTTGGACGAACTCTAGAAACTTTGGTGGTGGCGGCAACATATACCCCTGGCAACAATATCCCCAAGTAACAAGTACCCTGCCAATTTATGGGTAACCATGGGTAGGCCTCGTTGCCACAAAGTAAACAGGTCTCCTACATATAATGGTCTATCCTCACTAGTTAACACTCCAATATTCGTGCATCCTTCAAATGTACCCATTGGTCGGGAACCCTCTCTCTGTATGCAGAATGAAACAGTTTCTGGACTATGTTTGATAGTATAGGAAGGAGGCATGATGTCCTTATTACCTACAGGAGCCATCGTGAAGGAAATCAATGATTGGAAAGGTCTAGAAAATCTGTCAGAAGGCTTAATAGAAGCAACATTGAGCTTGCACCTATTTGCAAAAAGAGAACATCCTAAAGGCTTCTCAAATTCATTTAGATTAGTCCCGTCAAAGTCCAACACAGTTCGATAAAATAATGTCCATATGTAACCTGTTGCTTTCTCCCTTATTGAGGCGCTGAGAAAAAGTATGAAGTCTCGGGGAATTATGCCTCTGGCGGTAAAATCAGGTAAGTCTTTTGTGGTGAGGAGGGTTCCCCTGGTTAGTCCCTTGTTTCACCTTGCTGTCCTTTTGTTTCCCCTTAGGGGCCGGGGTTCGGCTAGGATGCAGTGGAAGCTGCGCCGACTCGTGAAGAATAGTACCCCCGGTGGTAAAATCAGGTAAGTCTATGGGGGGTATTCCTCTGTGTATTCCCTTGGCTCACCTTGCTGTTCTTGTCTTCTCCTTAGGTGCCGGAGTGTGGCAGTAACATGCAGGAGGATGCGGTGAAATGTGAAGATGCTGCGAAGGCCGGTGAGTTCAGCGGAGCGCTGCAGCAGGCGAGGCGACGTGCATAAAATAACTTCTTTCTTCCAGCTCGAAGGCGTGATGGATGAGGAATTCAGGTAAGGATCAAAGGTATTTCTCTTGTTCTAACCTTTTCTCCTTCTTCCTCCCTTTTTCTAGGAGCTCCAAACTCACGGCGGCCGTGGCAGATGACTGGATGCAGACTTGCAGGCACGGTGAGCGTTACGCTGCTGGATGCAGAATAACGCGAAGCGTGTGCTGCTCTTCGGGCGTGGTTTAAATAACCGCCAAAGTAGTCCCAGGTAAGTATTCCTCACCAGCCCCACCCGAGTAAAAAAATAGTCCCTAGGTAAAATAGTCTCTTTCAAGCCTCGTTTGGCTTGGAGCTCTTGCAGCATGGTCTGCATCAGGTAAGTTTGCAGCATGGTCTGCATCAGGTACTTTTTAATCTATGAGCCTGGCGCCTATGGCGCCAGGACTGACCCTCCATATGAGCCTGGTGCCATAGGTGCCAGGACTGCACCCAAATAGCCCCCAGCGGGGGTTGTTGGGCTTGCTTGGGGTAACTTGATGCCTGCTTCCGGGGTTGCTGGACTTGGTCTGGGTCACCAGGGGTAGGCATCATGACAGTTTCTCAGAGTCCGTTAAGAAGCCTCTCCGTTAGGCTTTTTTTTTTTTTTTTTTCTTTTTTTTTTTTTTTTTAGTTCATCCGTCGGTGGCTCCTGACCATGTGGCCTATGTTGATTGAAGGTAACTTTGCCCGGTCCCTGCCTCTTATCTGTTTTCAGCAGAAGAGTGACGAGGGACTGGCTCAACAATGGTCGCTTTTCGGCACAGCCGATGCTGTAGTGTAAATTCGATTTCGTGGTCGCAGATCGTACCTTAAGACTCCGGGTACGGTGTGATCTGCAAACAGAGTGTCGTCGTTTCCTGAAGGCAATGAAGACAATGAGGAAGGAGAAGCAAGATTGCTTGATGGTGAAGAAGAATTCGAAGAAGCAGCAAAAATCTCCCCAGGTCCCGGGGCTTAGGAAGGTCTTTCGTAGATAAAGCAGCAGTCTCCCCAGGCCCCACGGGCTCAGGAAGGTTTTCCGGGACACCCTTGGTGTCCATTACAGCAGGCTCGTTGTGAGCATCAAGGTCACCAATTCCCTTCTCCTTGCCTTTGTCGCAGGCCAGAGGAAAAGGAATCTGCTTCACATGCGTCGCGTGGATCCAGTAGTTCTTGTCGGTTACTCGAACAGCAGTCTTTGTGGCCAACTGGACTTGATGTGGTCTTCTCCAGCGAGGTGCGAAACGGGAGGCTCTTTCAAAGACTTTTAGTAGAACCCAGTAACCAGGTCGAAGTTGATGATCTGGACCCTTTTATTTTACTGGGAGGGCTTCTCACACCTGTTGATGAATCAAATACAAGTTTTGAGTTAACTGGTCACAATATTCAGAAAGAGGTACATGCTCAACATTCTTCAGTAATTTGGTTCTTCGGCATCTGCCATATATTGGCTGGTCTCCCCATGACAATTTCATAAGGAGAGAGCCCTGTCTTTGATTGTGCAGTCGTCCGCATCGATAATCAGGCTATTGGTAAGGCGTCGGGCCATTTCAAGTTGCGATGAGCAAATATTTTGTGATCTTGTTTTTCAATAGGCTGTTATGGCGTTCTATAAGTCCGGCACTCTGAGCATGCCTGGATGAATGGAACTGTTTATCAATCTGTAATCCTGCGCATACTTGCAGGATGACAGCAGTGATAAAATGTGGACCATTATCAGACCATATGACTCGACAAGCCAAACCTAGGAAAATATTCCTTAAGCATGACTTTCACCGTTGACATTGCTGTGGCATCTCATAGAGGAAAAGCGTCAACCCATTTACTAAAAGTGCAGATGACTACCAAAACATATTTATAATTTTGACAGTGCTACATTTCAATAAAGTCAAAATGTATGACCTCAAACGGCATGGAGGGGGAACTAAAAGTACCCTTTGGTGTCCGTGTTCCTTTGCCGATATTATGCTGTAGGCATATCATGCAACTTTGGACAAGATGCTCAGCAGTCTTTGGAATATTTACATTAACCCAGACAGGTTCTAATAGTTTGGCACATATGAGTTGGACCATGAGCCATCGTAACCATGGCGGTGACATAAGCATTGGGTAGCATCCATTTTTGCTTTTCACTATCTACCCAGCAACCTTCATCATCTAAACTTGCTGAACCCTCAGCCCACTGTTTAATTTCATCTGGAGTAGCATCAGCCTGAATTTCTTTTATGTAACCAATTCCTCATCTGTTACACAAGTGTTCGTAATGCCTTTTGTTGGGTCTATCACATACATTTTGGAATGAAAATCGGTTGCAATCTGTTTGGCTATTCTGTCAGCAAAAGTGTTTCCTTTTCCCACATCGTCCGTTATTTTCTGGTGTGCAGCGCACTTCATTATTGCTAACTGTGTAGGAAGCGCAAGTGCTGAAAATAGCCAAACTATTAGAGTGCCATGCTGTATCTTAGTTCCATGTGAGGTCAAGAAACCTCTCTCAGCCCATAATCGACCAAAGTTGTGAACTATCTCAAAGGCATACTGCTGTCCGTATATATGTTCACACTAAGCCCATCAGAAAGTTAACAAGCTCTAATCAACACAATAATCTCTGCGGCCTGCGCAGAATTATGCAGAATTCTTTTAGTCTCCGCTATAGTGCTTAATGTAGTAATTGCGTAAGCAGCAGTGGATGTACCATCCGGAAGTTTGGGAGCCATCGCAAAACAGCTCGCCTTGTGGATTCTTTAAAGGTGTATCACTTAGGTCAATTCTGCCCTTAGTCTCTTGTTCTGTGGTGTAGAGGCAGTCATGTGACATTTTGTCACTGCAATCAATTTCTTGCGTTTAATAGAACGTCTACAGAGTGAAGTACCATCACGGTTAATGAGTGACCCAGAGCCATACCCTCACTTTGTTTTATAGATGCAGCAGCAACAGCTCTCAAACATCTCAGCAAATTGCATGTAAATGGGTCTAACGTGGAGGTAAAATACCCGCACAGTCTATTCTTGCCCCCATGTTCATGTGTCAAAACAGCCAAAGCGCATCCATCACATTCATGCACATATAACACAAAGATTTCTTCATAATTTGGTGTGCCCAAAACCGGTGCTGAACACAACGCAGCCTTGAGCAGATCAAAAGCTTTCTGGCAGTCCATGTTCGACGGTAAAGGCAAAGAAATGCCCTTCTTTGTCAATGCCAACATAGGTTTTATCATTAATGAAAAATGTGGGATCCACGGTCTACAGTATGAAGCCATTCCTATCAAGGCACTGACCTCTTTCTGTGTATTTGGGACAGACATGCAAGAGATGCTTTGTATCCGTTCAGGTGACCGTCTTCATCCCTCCTTCGACAGGAGTTAGCCTAAATAGGCGACTTCCTGTTGACAATACTGAAACTTTTTTAATGAAGCCTTATGCCCATGTTCTGCTCAATGATTAAGCAGCAACACGGTGCCCTCCTTGCAAGCAACTTCAGAATCTGCAGCTAGAAGCAAATCGTCGACATACTGCAACAACGTGCAAGTAGAAGGTAACTCAAGTGTATCAAGCTGTTCTTTCAATGCTCTACTATAAATGCTTGGACTCTCAGTGTACCCTTGTGGCACACGAGTAAATGTAAATAAGTATCCCCCTTGGGTGAACGCGAACAAATATCTACTGTCAACATGTACAGGAATACTGAAAAGGGCATTCTTTAAATCTACAACACTAAAATGAGTAGCTGAGGCTGGAATCATGGTCAATATTGTAATAACATCAGGTACAATCGGAAACTGTGGGGGAATAACCTTATTAATAGCGCGTAGGTCAATAATAAAGCAAAAAGGAATCACATTATCCCCTTTCTTATACACAGGTAGAATTGGGCAATTACACACGCTCCCTGCAATTTCCTCAATCACACCAATGTATACAAAATCAGAGATAATACTCTTCAAAGTCTGTTCACATTCAACCGAAAATCTTATATTGCGGAATAAGCAGTAATTTAACACCTGGTTTCAACACAATTTTAACTGGTTCCATTTGTAAAATGTCAACGTCATTAACTGCCCATAGACAAGTCAGAACCTTATTCAATTTGGGTAGTAAAGGTCTAGACAAAAATTGTGGAACGGACGTTTGTTGAGGTGAAATCGTTAAATGCACTCCATCTGGAGAACAGTAAATTACAGCAATCAATTATTTCAACAAATTCAATCCTAACCAATTTTCGCCACAATTTGTAGTCAAAAGAAATGGACATGAATCAGTAAATGACCCCAGTGAAATCGGTATGGCTGAGAGACCGGACTAACCACTGGCGTACCAGAAAACCCTACAGAAATGTTACTCTGCCCTGACAGGGGAATATCTGTAACCCGTGAATGATTAATAGAACTTCTGTGCTCATGTCTCTATCAAAAATAGATTCTCCCTATTCCCCACCTTCATTTCAACATATGGCCCTTTCTGATCAACGGGAATAGGTACCGGTTGCAGACCTTTCTTCGGGCTGTCCTAGCGGAACAGTATATCATGAAATGCAAGATCCTCGGAAAAATAGACAGTGAAAGGATTATCAAATATGTTCCCACCATTAACAACATGTTGCTGAACAGCCTGTGAAGGTGACTGTTGATTCTGAGCGAACTGACTTCTACCAGGACCCTCTACCCCAGGATGGCCTCTGGGTCGTCTACCCATGACACCAAATGTGCTGTTCGATCTCTGCTGAAGGATCAGGCATTGTCCTCGCCAATGACCTTCTTGTCTGCAATAGGCACATTGGTTCATGTGTACAGGACCCAGTTGCAAATTACTCTGTTGTGTAAATTGGCCTCTAAACTGTGTATTCCCACCCCTGGCTCCTCTAACGATCTACTGCAACAGTACTGTAGTTTTCAAGTCTCCCTTCTTCTTTTCCACTCTTTCCTTCTCTGAATTAACTCTATTTTCATAGTACTGAGCCATATGTAATACTTCAGATTGGGATTTTGCTTGCAAAGCGCTTTCAGAAGTCATTATCTGTGATTGAATTTCAGGCAACCATCCGCGTACAAACCTTTCTACAAATAGCCCTTTCCCTGACTCTGTACTCAAATCTTGACCACTAAAGTCTGAAAACACTTGCTCAAATCTGTTAAAATACTCAGTTGCACCCTCTGACTTCAATTGTACACAAGCCGTAAGTTTGTCCCATATGATTCTTTTCTCGGGAACCAGAGTTTTTAGTTTAGCTACTATTCTGTCTGGCAAGGTTAGTATCACCTGTCGCGGTTTCTCACCAGCATTCCTTTCCCCATCTATTCGCTCCAAGTTAACCCATGTATCACCCATCCCTGCCTGATCATCTACAGTTCTAATCCGCTTCCACAAATCAGCAGGAAGGAGCATGGGAAACAGCAAATCTGTATCACTCAGCGTGAAAACTAATGAATGCAAGACCGATTCAGTTTCTTTATAAAATCCTGTTGGATTCTTCCTAATATCTGGAATCGTTTGTCTATGGTATTCACTTCCTGTCTAGAAAATGGGACATGGACAAACTGTGAGACATAGTGTGCTTCAATAGTGGTAGCTGGTGTGCCTGCTGTGGCATTAGCTGGAATTTCTACTTTCGGAACAAATGTCGGAGGAACCTCCCTCATCGGCAATTGTAAGGTAAGCAATTCTGAACGCTTATTGAGCAACAAAGCTAAATCAAGTGACAAAGTAGTCAAAGCAGTATCGGGCGAAAATGCTCTTTTATAATTGACCATCAAATCTGCGGGACAACAAACATTGCTCTTCAAAAACACATCTTGTATATACTCTACCATCACCTGTAACACTTTCCTTTGCATTGCTTGAACATACTGACTAAACGTGTCATGCACTTCAATGGGAGAAATTGAAACATCCGAAATCCATCTAAGAGCGTCTCTTGTGCAAATACGTGTTTCTTCACTCATTGGTTTCAATGGAGGCTTCCATTCTATTACAATCTAATTCATCATTCTGTAACCGATCCAGCTCCCTTTTAAACTCAAATTCCTTCTCAACATGCTCATATACGTTCTCCGCAGTGTCCCGTGAGCGGGCAAGGACATTCAAATCCCTCAACCCCTGTGGGACATTCATGTCCGTCAAATCACTCCAAATATCTGCTAAGTGCATTCCCATGCCCTCTATAAAAATAGTCTTGGACAGAAATCAAAATTAAAACAGTTGATTCTTCACCTTCTTCTATATATTTCTTAGTCCATGTATACAATTCTCTTTTTCTAGCTTTAGATACTGTACCACGAGCCACTATCCTTGAGTCAGCTCCTGCCCCTTCAACCACTACAAGTGGAGCAGAACCACTTGGAAAAGAAAGTTAAGACAAATCGTGCTCAATAGCTAGCAGAGACGCTACCGCTGGTGGTAGAGATGGAAATAAGGTAACGGCAACTGTTGGTAAGGGTGGAGATGCAGGAGGAGGAACAACAACGGGAGGAGACGCAACAGCGGGAGAAGGCACATAAGGAGGAGGTGTAGTGGGAACATTTCTACGTTCATTTAACAGTTCATTAATCCGTTCATCTGAGGTATGAAAATCCTGAGGCGGATATATTTTCTGTACTCCAAGTTGAAAACCCTATCCATACTTCTAATAGATTCTGACTGTTTCTGCTGATCATACAATAAGGCTTTTTCAGTATTAGTCATGTGCCTACGTGCATGCTTTTCTTTACTTCTGAGTTGCTGCATATCTTCCTTTCTCCAATCTTTAATTGCATCAAATGCTGCAGGTCTAGCCTTTTTCTTCAACAATATAGATTCTAAATACTCTAAATGAGCAATTTCAAAACTCTCATGAACTGGCCACTGAAGTTCGGAAACATGTCTAGTTTGTCTGTGCCAAATATCATTAAATACGATACTATTTAGGCCGTACTTGCAGTACATTAAACAAGCAGGCGACCCAACGGTTGGCGCTGGTTGGCCTTGTCCCAAAGATTGTCTATCTCTGCGGAATAATCCCCTGAAACAGGATGACAATTTCCCAGGCATGTCAGATTACTGGTGTTACCTGGTGTCGTTTGTACTCGCGAGTGCAAATCTGCAACTAATATCAGGATTTTTAGGAATCTGGCCACGACTCACCTGATTTAAAAAACAAAGGAGGTCCGATCGGATTACAAAGGATCGTCGTGGTCGTCGATTTTGGCAAAGAGCCCGCCTGGTTATGGGGACCCTCGTCAAGATGTCCTCTTGAACCGCTTGCTTACCATCGAGGGATCGGATCGTGCAGTACTGTTGGGGTGTTGCATCTCATACAAAGGGGCCCCTTCACTCTCCGATCCCGTTCCGATAGCCGCGTCTCCTTGTTCAGCGAGGTAACATCAATCTTGAGGGTCCCTATTCGAGTACCATCTGAAAGACCAAAGGAAATATCGAGGCTTAGTACCACCAAAATGAAATACACCAATCACGAGTTCAGAGTTGTAAGTATACTTTTTAATCAAAGTACAGATAGCTAGCTATCTCTCAAGCGCCTCGCAGTGTGTACCAGCAGACACCGTGAGGGAAGAGAGTGCTGGACATCACAAAGCATGCATTATTTATACACAGTCCCGGTCATTGTACAGCCCTTCTCCAAACTAATAAGTTACAAAAGGGTTCCTGCCCAGTTCACATGACAAGTACAACAATATTGTTTTTAGGTTCAAGACGTGTTTCTATACATAGAGTACAATGGTGGTAAACTTTGCTCTGTTCGGCCATGTAGATCTTTCCTTGTTCTTGAGCTTAAAGTAAGTCCAGTTTCAAGAAACAAATTCAGTGGATTTCTGCAAAGGCGCATAGTTTTAATTGTTCAACATTCAGTCCCAATGTTTGAATAAGGATGAAACTATTGGTGCAGACAACACTTGAATTGACGTTCAATTGGACTCGAAGGTTCTTTTGCACAGGACTAACCTTCTGCTCTCAGCAGTCTCAATGTTGACATAGTTCAAAGTTCACTTTGCTCTGCTGCAGCCAAAACACAGTTTACCATTTTAGGACAGAAAGCAGGAGTTAGAATCAAAATGGCAGATGGTTCTAAAATGGCGGCAACGTTAACTTTCCTCAGGTTTAATTTGGACACAGGTTTTCATTACAAATGCGAATGCGCTTGGGCCAATGTTCATGATCAGACGGTATTATGTGAATATAGTTTGACAAGCCGTTCCGCACACCAGGATGAGGAGGATTCAGCTGCTCTTCGTGGCCTCATGGAACCAGGAGAGGGGCTCTCAACCTGAGATGATCAACATCCCTCCATCACTCCTCCCAGACCTAACATGGTGGTCCAGGGACTGCAACCTACGGATGGGCAAGCCCTTTCGGCCGCCCTCCCTGCAGCCCACCATCACAACAGACTCCTCGCTCGAGGGCTGGGGAGCCACCTTGGACGGCCTCAGTCCACGGCACCTGGACTCAACAGGAGCAGGAATACCACATCAATTGGTTGGGAGGCACCAGATCCCCTCCTCTGTGCAGACTGGCGATCAGCATGTGGAAGTGGGCCCTAGAAAACGGCATTTACCTCACGGCAGTCCACCTCCTGGGGGAATCCAACCTGGAAGCGGACAGGCTCAGCAGGCTGGGAGTGGACAATTACGAGTGGCAGCTAAACAACCTCATGTTTTAGGAGATCTTCAACAGAGGGGGGGGTCACCCCCACGTGGATCTCTGCCAGCTGGCACAACAAGAAGTATCCCCAGTTTGCATCCTGGCAAGGGCAGGGCTCCGGCTCGTTGGGCGACGCATTTCACCTCCAGTGGACAGGCATGAAAGCTTACGCCTTTCTGCCCACGCCCCTGATCCATAGGGTAATTTGCAAGATCAAGGAGTCTCACCGACGACTCATGATTCTGATAGCTCCATGGTGGCTGACCAGGCCATTGTTTTCAGAGATTCTCAGCCTCTCTGAGGTGCCCCCGATTCACCTTCCGACGGGTCCAGCACATCTTCTGGCGCAGCAGGGGGGCAGAGTCATCCACCCTGCCCCAGGGAAACTCGCCCTCACAGCGTGGTACCTGAGCAGGTAACGCTTCGGCATCCTAGCCTCTCACAAGCCAAACTGGAGATCATACAGGGCACCAGGAGCAAAGCCACCAGGGCCCAGTACAAAAGCAAATCGACCTGCCACTGGGCAGACTCCAAAGGTTTCGACCCCTTGGCGTGCACTTTGGACGACATGCTCTCCTTTTCGGCTCACCTCGCTCATTCAGGCGTGCAGGTGGATACCTGCTGCACATACCTTGCAGCCATTGGGGCTTACAGGAACTTGGAGGAGGGCATTTTCTCCTCCTCCAACCCTATAGTCAAGAAACTCCTCGCTAGGCTCTACCCACCCGTCACGAGACCGTACCCTGTGTGGAACCTTAACATAGTCTTGGGCGCCCTGGCGCACAAACCATTCGAGCCAATGGCGTCCGTGGACATCAAGCTAGTCACCATCAAGACAGCCTTACTAGTCGGTCCTACCTCGGCTCACAGAGTCAGTGAGATCCAGGCGCTGGTCGCCTCTGAACCATATACCACCTTTCACAAGGACAAGATAGTCATGCAGGCGTACCCGGCATTTCTGCCCAAGGTTCTGTTGAACGAGGAAATAGTCCTTTGCATGTTTTTTTCCCGATCCCAAGGACGAAGCACAGAGGGTGCTGCACTGCCTGGATGTCGGGCATACCCTAAAATCCTACTTGGACAGCACCAAGGGCTTCCGCAAGTCAGACACCCTGTTTGTCACTTTCGGAGTCTCAAGACCAGGCTATCGGGCCTCTAAGGCTTCCATATCCCGCTGGATGGTCTCTTCCATCAAAGAAGCGTACAAGGGCCAGCTCAAGCCACTTCCGGCCAACATGCATGCCCATACAGTCGGGGCCAAGGCAACGCATTCCTGTGCCATGTCCCTAGGCAAGTCATAAGCAGGACGGCCACTTCGGCCTCTCCCTCAGCTTTCTGTAAGCATTACTGTTTGGATGCCAGCTCTAGATCTGATGCAGCCTTTGGACAGGCGGTTCTCAGGAACCTATTTGCTTAAGTAGCGTCTCCTCTCCACCCTGGGGCTACATTCAGTTTTAATCGCCCATACAGTATGGAGGAAAGGGGACGGGACTTGAGAGTAATTGACTAACATACTCTTAGTCCATAGTCCCCTTTCCTCCATACGTCCCACCAACCTCCCCCCCTAATAATACTGGTGTCATTAGGCAGTGTTAAATCTATTGTCGACGCATCACTGGGGACTGAGGTGTGGCGCCAGAGGGCTGAGTCAGGGCAGCGCATGCTCCCTGGGCGGCACCCCCGCGTTCCTCTAAATTTAAAGCGGAAGATGTTTTTTTCTGGTGAAAAAGGTTCTGTCTGCCGTCCCTTGGAAGGGACGCCCCTATACAGTATGGAGGAAAGGGGACTATGGACTAAGAGTCTGTTAGTCACTATGGTGAGTAATTTATCATTTATAATCCATATCAACGACTATCGAGATCATCCGACAGCAGTGAAGATATGACCGTCGAAGACTTCCGTCGACGGATCCGTCTGACCTTGGAAGGCCGCTTGGGGCTTTGGCCAACACAGTAGGGAGAGAACTGTTAAGAATGTATATGCCCCTTTTCGTACATAACACTTGCCTAGCTGCCGCGTTATTATGTTATGGATAAGGCCCCCTTTAAATTGTGCCCCAAGTGCAACAAAAAGTTCCTGTGTCTCGACAAGCACCTTGTGTGCAACCTTTGTCTCCCTCGGGACATCGTAGAAGGGACCTGTCAAGCGTGTAAGCGCTTTAAACCCAAGACGTTGAGGGGATGCAAAACCAAACACTGGGCCCACCATGCCATGCAGGTCAAGGTCACCATGGACGTTGAGGGGCCTTTCAGTGCCTGCAGCAATGCCACGGTATCCGACGGTAAGGCGATGGGGAGACTCCCATTTCCCAAGCGCAGGCCCCCGACCCCATTAGACAAGCCAGTGGCCTTGTTATGGGGACGACACCCAGCGGCAAGAGCGCTCTCGCAACCCCTTCCACTAAACGCAGAACCCACGGCCGAGACGCGACACGTGTGTCGAACAAAGGCCATTGCACGACGTCTAGGGAGAGGCCCATTGAATCACTGTCCTCTGGGCACTCCAGATCGAGATCGCCACATGACCGCCCGACTGTCGAAAGACAGAACAGACGTTGTGAGCAAAACCATTCCTGAACGTTGTATGTCCGTAGACGAGACTTCGGATCAGCCCATAGCCGAAATTCGATGTTCATCGTCAAATGGTAAAGAACACTATTCAGGCATGACTAGCCCATTTGGTAAAAAAGTATGTCCCAGAGGGCCTAGTCAGAGGAAAGGAGTATAAGAAGTCTTCGAAGAACCCTCATAGGGAAAGGTCGCAAGAGTGTAGGCCGCGTCACAAGAGTAAAGACCGACAGGCACAAGATTCATTATCTTGAGCCCTAAAGAAGTGCCAGCCTTCTCTTCAAGTCTCGCTACACAACATCAGGGACTTCCCCTTGACCCTATGTCCATTGCTAGCTCTACCCAATGGTCATGTGTGGATACTGACAGGGTCATGAGGAGAATGACCTTCATGGCAAACATTTATGAAAAAGACCCTAGTTATTTCACAAATTTCCAGTCCACCCCTCCCACAACGGTGGCCTCTGGTTCTCAGATTGCTGAGCACCCTTCAAAAGGTCTCGCCCCGATACCATAGTGCAAGATGCCCCGGTCATTAACATGTGATGCGGACACAGAAAATGAGGACTCTATGCATATCAAGAGGCAGCAGACCCTTCTTATGTGGATGATGATGATGATGTTGACCCATATCCAGACATGTATAATATGGATTCTCCCGTCAATCAGGATCGTTCTGTGATGGATTTACCCATTGATAACCAGCCACTTTTAAATGACGTGCTTGTCAAGGCGGCTGATCATTTTCAGATAGCAACCCAGGAAACTCAGCAGGACAAGGATTTTGTTGATGATATTTTGGGGGATAAAAAGGCTGTCACTCAATTCATCCCCCTCCTGCGGTCCGCCCAGCGAAAGATACAACCCTTGCTGGAAACACCTAATCAGACACATGCGGTTAACCCCCGCATAGAAAAGCTTTTCAGACCTGCCCCACAGACCCCCAATACATCAGGGGACAACTCAAGCCTGATTCTCTCGTTACGACTACCAGGAAGAGAGCTGGTACTCACATACCCTCCTCTGAGGCACCTCTGTACAAGGAGAGTTAAGAGGCTGTATACGATGGGGAGGAAAGTGGCCTCTTCCGCGGCCTTTCAGGCCACAATAGCTATTAACTCCACCCTTTTAGCTAGTTATAACTGTCATAAGCTCTGCTATCATCAGCTTTGCTATCATCCGCCCCAGAACCCCTCACAACACAATTGCCCCTTGTGGCTTTGGAAGGCAGGGCAGTTGCAAGCGGCCTGTTAAAGACTAATCTTGATGCCGCAGACAATGCCGGCAGAATCATAGCAGAGGGAACTATTATTAAGCGTCATGCTTGGTTACACCAATCCGGCTTCAAGCAGGAGACGCAAGCCACTCTGATCAATATTCCCATTGAGCCCAACATACTTTTTGGTAAGGCCATTGAGGATGCCTTGAAGACTTCAAAACAAGTATATTGTACACTGATGTCATTGGGCCTGCTGACCAACAAGCCCACAGGCCAGAGAGGCAACAGTAATTTTCGTTGCTCACGTGGACAAAATTCCCAGAGGGGTTTGAGCTATAATCAAAACCAGGGAACATCCTGAGGGAATAATCGAGGCCAGGCCTCTCAAAATTACCAGAGAGGTCCACGCAGATCCCGCGGGGAAGGGGCTCCTCCTCTAGAGGTGGTACCAAACCTCTGAAACAGTGACTGCCCGCTTCAGGTGTCCTCCCATGCCTCTCCAGTAGGAGGGTGAATTTCCAACTTCATCCAAGCATGGGAGGGAATCACCTCAGACAAATGGGTGCTGTCCACTGTAGTGGACTGATAGTAGCGATCCGGAACCATACCCCACGCCAGAAAACCCACTCCAAGGAAGATCAACGCATCCTCCTCGAGGAAATTGCCACGCTGCTCCAAAGTCATCCCAGCTAAGCGGGTAAACATGGTATTTATTTAACCTATTTCCTTGTGCCAAAGAAAGATCTAACAATGCGCCCAGTATTAGATTTACGCCATGCAAACAAATATGTCAAGAGACAAAGGGTCTGCATGACTATGCTACAAGAGGTAATGCCTCTCCTAAAAAGGGGGGATTACATGGCAACACTGGATATGAAAGATGCCTATTTTCATATGTCAATGTTCCCAGCGCACAGAAGATTCTATGCGTTTCAAGATAGCGAACCAGCACTACCAATTCAAGGTGCTGCCCTTGGTAATAGCATCTGCTCCAAAGGTATTCACGAAGGTACTGGTGGTGGTCAAAGCACATCTGCGCAGGAAGTCAATCCCAGTGTACCCTTACCTGGACGACTGGCTGATTACAGGGGAGACTCCCCTAATTTGCAGACAAAACATTCAAAGAATTATCAACCTTCTCTTTCAATTGGGCTTTTCCATCAACGAGAAAAAAAATCAAGCCTAGTGCTAAGCACAACCGAACAGTTCCTAGGAGCTGTTATGAACTCAGAAGAGGGGTTGGTCTTTCCATTAGAGGAAAGAGTCCAAAACATGTTACTGCAAATACTGCATTATCAAGCTGGCCGCCAGATAAGCGTACGCAAATCTATGCGTTTGCTAGGCATGATGGCATCTTGCATTTACCTGATACCACACGTGTGCCTGCGCATGCGTCCCATGCAGGAGTGTTTGGTGAAACAGTGGTCTCAGGCAAGCGGTCAGTGGGACGATCTAGTGGTCATTTCACCAATACTAGCACAGAATCTTTGCTGGTGGACAAGAGAAAATCTATTGAAGGGGAAACCCTTCCACGATCCGGAGGTGCAAGGGGTTGTCACGACGGACGCCTCACTCGCTGGGTGGCGGGCTCATTACCTTCATCACACAGCTCAGGGTCTGTGGGCTCATGCGGCGGTACAGAACCACATCAATCTGCTGGAACTACTGGCGGTTTTCAAGGCCCTTCAAGCATTCCAGTTTCACCTGGCGAACCAATCAGTGCAAGTCCTGACTGACAGCACTACGGTGATGTTTTACATCAACAAACAGGGGGGCACATGTTCTCCAAATCTGTCCAGGCTTGCGCAACAAATTTGGAGATGGGCACTCAAACTGAAAATATTCCTATCGTCGTAGCACGTTCCAGGGGAACTTAACTCTCTGGCAGACTCACTGAGCAGAGATCCCCTACCAGAGGAACACGAATGTTTGCTACAAGCGAAAACAGTCAATGCCCAGACTTGGCATCCAGGTTCCCCCAGCCAGGCCACAAGGGGAAACGCCCTATGGATGAACTGGTCAGGGACATTTGCTTACGCTTCCCCCCCCCCCCCCCCGACACCTCTCATGAAGAAGGTGGTGAACAAGATCCACAAGGAACAAGTGATGCTCATCCTAGTTGCTCCTATGTGGGCAGGACAACCTTGGTATCCACATCTGCACAAACTGGCGATGTGCGATCCCATCAAGCTCCCGTTCCTGACCAATTTGCTCACTCAGCATGGGGGATTAACAGTGCACCCGCAACCTCACTCACTGAACTTGGCAGCATGGCTCCTGGAGTCATAGAGTTCGAACATCTTAACCTGCCACAGTGTTGTATGGATATCCTGAAGGAAGCATGAAAACACTAGACACTGTTATTTCGACAAGTGTAGACGATTTGTAATTTGGTGCCAGTCTATACAAATTAGCCCGGTAGAATGTAACCCATCCCACATTCTAAAATATTTGCTCCACTTGCTAGAATCAGGGTTAGTATTTAACTCTTTAAAGGTCCACCTGGCGGCCTTGTCAGCCTACACCACCTCCCATAATAAGGTCTCATGGTGGAAGGTGCCTGCCATCAAAGCATTTATGGAGGAAGTAAAGAGACTCCACCTTCTGATTTCAAATCCGCCGCCAGGATGGGATCGCAATGTTGTACTCGCTAAGCTCATGGGACCCCCTTCCGAGCCTATACATAAGTCAAGTCTTAAACACCTGACTTACAAAACTGCCTTCTTAGTGGCTATTACTTCCATAAGAAGAGTTAGTGAAATACGAGCATTGTCAGTGCAGGATCCTTTATCATACACAAGGACAAGCTGGTTTTACGTACTCACCCTAGGTTCTCCCCTAAGTTCATCTCTAAATTTCACGTAAACCAGTCTACTTTCAGAACCCCACCGGCTCAGCTGAGGTAAACCTCCACACACTGGATGTGAGGAGGGCGGTTCTTTACTATGTAAACAAGACCAGACCGCTAAGAAAAACAGACCAACTGTTTGTCTCCATAGCACCAGGCAGAGAAGGAGACCGCATTTCCAAGAATGCCATCTCCAGATGGATAGTCAGATGTATACAATTGTGCTATTCATGATCAACCAACTTCAAAAAAGGTAGCAGGCGCTCCTCTCCAGAAAGAACATGGCATGATAACCTGTTCTGAGATGAGAGTTTGCAGCACACGCTTTTTGCTCACTGTACCTTTCATAGATGGGAAATATCCATTTGCATATCAGTCTTTGTCCCGCCCACATGGGCAGTCCAGCACTGAAATGCTATGGCGATTCCTCTCTGAACAAGAGTACCAACAGCAACCCCATACACATGTTTCAACCTTGTTGGGCCTCATGATCAAACAAGACACAGGGCCTCATTACAAGTCAGGTAAAACCAGGCGTCGTTACCAGGTCCCGCGAGGGGAACAGGGAGCTAACAACGGGCCGGTCGTAATCGGCCCATTGTTAGCACCCCCTTTTCCATTCCCATTGAACCCCAGGGGGACTCAAATGGGGAAGGTCTGGGCCCGGGTTCCCTGAGGGAGGAATTACCGGGCCCTCCAAACTCGGAATGGCCCGGTAATTCCCCCTTCAGGGAACCCAGACCCGGTTTTGGAGGCAGCCATGCCGCCAATAGCGGCATGGCTACCGCCAAACCCGTAATGAGGCCCACTGCTTTTCACACCTATAGCCCACTCCACAAGGAGCACAGGAGCCACTTTGGCTTTCGTTGAAAATGTCCCTCTAGACAGCATTTGCAAAGCAGCTACATGCCGCTCAATACACACTTTCACTCAGCATTACTGCATTGACACTCATTCCAAGACATACACAGGTGGGACAAGCGGTTCTAAGACATCTGTTCGTCCATTAACCTTCTCACATCCCACCACCTTATAACACTGCTCGCTAATCTATGCACAGCATGTGATCAAAGTAGATTCCACAAGCCTCAGAAGGGATACATTACTCACCGTAATCGTATTTCTGTTGCTTGTATCTGATCAGATTCAAATGTGCCCAACCTTCCTCCCCTCAGAGAGAAGGCACATGGATGCTTATGAGCTTGTCTGATACGTTTCTGCTTGGATACAACTGCACTCACGCTACACTTCATGCTACCTCATGTCAGAGAAATAACAATCTGAGGAACTTCGACGTGTGAAGTACCATAGGTACAGTGGATGCCACACTAGGTATAGTATTACTGGCACGCCCTGTCGACATCCCTTTTCGAATTTCGAAAAACAACAACTGCAATACTCTGCAGCTACCAGTAGATGTGGACCTATGCACAGCATGTGAATCTAAGCAGATACAAGCATCAGAAATATGATTATGGTGAGTAATGTATCCCATGTATATATTTCTGAGGCTTGTGGCATCTGCTTAGATCACATTCACACATCACATTAGACAGCATTTGGAAAGCAGCTACCTGGAGCTCAATACACACTTTCACTCAGCACTACTGCATTGACACACATTCCAAGAAACATACACAGGTGGGACAAGCGGTTTTAAGACATCTGTTTGCTGCTACTCCTTCTCATGACCCACCACCTTTTCCTAACACTGTTTGCTAATCTAGGCATAGCATGTGATCTAAGCAGATTCCACAAGCCCCAGAAGGGATACATTACTCACTGTAATCGTATTTCTGATGCTTGTATCTGCTTAGATTCACATGTGCCCACCCTTCCCCCCCCCCCGAGAGAAGGTGCATAGATGTTATGAGCTTTCTGCTTATATCTGCTTGGATACAACTGCACTCACGCTACACTTCATGCTACCTCATGTTAGAGAAATAATCTGAGGGACTTCGACGTGGGAAGGACCATAGGTACAGTGGATGCCACACTAGGTATAGTATTACTGGCACGCCCTGTCGACATCCCTTTTCGAATTTCGAAAAACAACTGCAATACTCTGCAGCTACCAGTAGATGTGGACCTATGCACAGCATGTGAATCTAAGCAGATACAAGCATCAGAAATATGATTATGGTGAGTAATGTATCCCACATATATATTTCTGAGGCTTGTGGCATCTGCTTAGATCACATTCACACATCACATTAGACAGCATTTGGAAAGCAGCTACATGGAGCTCAATACACACTTTCACTCAGCACTACTGCATTGACACACATTCCAAGAAACATACGCAGGTGGGAGAAGCGGTTTTAAGACATCTGTTTGCTGCTACTCCTTCTCATGACCCACCACCTTTTCCTAACACTGTTTGCTAATCTAGGCATAGCATGTGATCTAAGCAGATTCCACAAGCCCCAGAAGGGATACATTACTCACTGTAATCGTATTTCTGATGCTTGTATCTGCTTAGATTCACATGTGCCCACCCTTCCCCCCCCCGAGAGAAGGTGCATAGATGTTATGAGCTGTCTGCTTATATCTGCTTGGATACAACTGTACTCGCACTACACTTCATGCTATCTCATGTCAGAACAAAACAATCTGAGGGACCTCGACGCGTGAAGGACCATGGGTACAGTGGACGTCACAGTAGGGATAGTATTACTGGCACGCCCTGTCGACGTCCCTTTTCTAGTTTCGAAAACAACAACTGTAATTCTCTCCAGCTTCCACTAGATGTCAGCCTATGCATAGCATGAGAATCTAAGCAGAAACAAGCATCAGAAATACGATAACGGTGAGTGATGTATCGTATATATATACATACATATATGTATATAAAACCAACAAAAAAACATTGTTAAAGGGACGTTATGGTTAAGTTGCACTACTAAAAAACCTACCGAAAAAATGCTACATAGTATAATGATGAAGGCTTTATTTTCAGAGTTTCGCGTACTGTGAATCATGTAATAAGTAGCTAATACCCCCTCACGTACTACAGATTTGTACTACTACACACAAACCATAAAGACACCACAATGCACACAAATATGCCCATATACACGGGAAAGAAAAGTTAGCAAAAAAGCTGCAGTATTACCAGAAAGTCTTCATAATCTAACTGATTATCTTCATGCACAGAAATTATTGCTGTGTTTCAGGTCTGCTTCTTCCCCTATGTACATTTATCACATGATGTGACTGAACTCTTAGGAAAAGAGTGTAAGGACATATGAGAATGGTAAGGTCTACAAATATAGTACGTTTTCAATGTTCACTTCCTGCCTGTCAGTGAAGAAATTCACCTACCCTACATATGTCAGTGAACAAAAAAAGAGGGATACAGACATGTGATGGCATCAGTGATGTCATCAATGACATTTGTGATGTCATCTTTGAGGTCATGGGTCTTAGTCCTTGCAGTGCACAGCGGTAGCTCAGGTTATGGTTGCGTACCTTACCATAACTGGGGAATTTCTGGCGTTTTTCACTTTTACCTGTAACCATAACGTCCCTGTAGCAACGTATTTCCATTGAATTTCATAGGTTTTTATGTAGTGCAACTTAACCATAACGTCTCTTTAACAATGTTTTTTGTTGGTTTATTTCATAGGTTTTTAGTAGGGCAGTGGAACCAGAAAGTTCCTTCAGTATAAATTTTGCAGTGAAGGTGGTAGGTTTTTAGTAGTGCAACTTAACCATAACGTCCATTTAAGAATGTTTTTGTTGGTAAATTTCATAGGTTTTTAGTAGGGCAGTGTATCCCGAAAGTTCCTGTAGCATTGTTTTTTCAGTTTTTCAGTGAAGGGAATATATGTAGCAGCGAAACGTAACCATAACATCCTGTTAGCAGTGTTTTTTGTTAGTGAATCTGATAGGTTTTTAGTAGGGCACTGTAACCAGAACGTTGCTTTAGCATAGTGTTTTCTGTGAAGGTGAAAGGTTTGTGGTAGAGCAACTGAACCATAATGTTTCGTTAACATTTGTGCATGGAATCCTTGGCTGCCCTCATGACAAACTTGTTGAAAGGGCAAATTCCTCTGGGTATGTATCCATTTGTGCTACGGCTTCCCTTTGCTAACAGTGTCTGTCTATCTTAGAAATTGAAGTTGTACATGTTAAATGTTGGGGGGTATGTGAGTGATTTTTCTTTTTCTGTTAACAATGCATGGTGAGTCTGTGGCGCACAGTACTGTATCAGATGGCTGCAGGGGAGTAATATGGAGGTTTCCTAGGGAGACCGCACCTGGCTGGCGTATGTTCAATCATAATGCAAGTTTCCGTAGTTCAGTAGTTGTGGAAACGCACGTCTGTCTGTTGTACAGCTATTCACATGTGTAGGGCATCTCCTGTGTGCTGGTAACACCGGCCCTGTCGCCAAGCCTACAGATTCATACGGTAGGCTACGGCATTTCAAGCCGTCATGGTGACTGTGTGGGTTGCTGTGCAGACGTACCAAGGTATGGCTGCAGCTTGCCTGGCTCTATGAGGCCCATTGGAAAACAAGGAATAGCAACCTCCAATGTACAGTGGGCATGTTAAATGTCGCATTAATTTGATTAATGTGCTGCTTGTCTTTCCATGACCCGTGAAACAGACACACCGTCTCTGTAGTGAGCACTGTGTCGGAAAGTGTCAAGGGTTTGCCGGCGGGTCGAACAGTTGGAGTAAACATTTAATTGCAGGTGTAACTGTCTGCAGTGAGTCTGCAAAATGGCAAAGCTGGTGCGCCTTGGTCACTCGCATACAAGGGCATGTAACGAGAAGTAAACAAACAGCATATTCTTCAGAGAGCAAAGAATATCACTGGAGGTTAGAAAAGTAGTGTAGCCGCATGGGTCTCGTTGAATACTTTTCTTCCTGCTCCATGTAATGAAGCTGCATTTCACCTTATTGTAAGCATTCTTTTATTTCAGAATGTATTACTGTCTGTGAATACTGGTCCTATGGCTAATGGCGTACCATGAAGTGTCTGTACTGCATGTGACGAGAACTGAAATCGAAGCCCATGGCATTAGTGGGCAGTGTACTGCCCTTCCCACAGTGAACAAGGATAATTTCATGTACAGCATTTTGCACAGTTGCTCCTGCCACCAACAGGAACAGTCATGTATGGCAGCGGATCCTTAAAACATCCTTGCACACCATGGGCTGCGCTGCAGACCCTTACCTGGCAAAGGGCATTGTATTATACATGTACGGCAAAGTGCGACTCTACAAAGGGAAAGTACTTGGAAGTGCTTGAGAAGGGTCAGTCAGGGAGCATGACAATGACTGACTGCTATTTAAGTGAAGGCCACCCAACATTTCCCTCTCTTTGTGTACTTCCCCTATGTTATCCCTGTAGGTGGTGCCCCTTCCGTACTGGCCGTGCCTTCCTTTCCTGCTGTGTGGTGTGTTACAAGATCAAAATAAACAGAAAGCAACTGGAAGAGGGAAAAAGTTCAATGAAAAAAATCTGCTTTCAGAGTTGGAAAGGCACAAATAGATGTCTTCACAATGTACTGCACTTTCTCCATTCCCAGACGAAATGAAAAGTAATGTGATAAATGTATGCATTAGATCGGAAACATACGCATGACCTAGGCAAATGCCTCTTTCATTGCAAACAGTATGGAAACTGTTAACATATTGTGCTCTTTTCCCTCCACAATGAAGAACAATAATGGCGGCATGATCACGCATCACCAAAGTCTCACACACCAAAAGCAGTCACTGCATTGCAGGTACTCCATACCAGCTCAAATCCACATAGTAGAATCCTAAATGAGCAACCAATGCACAGTGCGTTCCATTCACTTTCAATCAATGTATTCCGATCTCCCCCAAAAACCGTACACTGCGGCACGTAGCCATAACCGCAACTTCTGCATTTGTATAGACAAATACACTGTGTATCACAGTTTGTGTATGAAAACCACACCTAGAAACCTTATTCAGCAATGCCGTAGTGTGCACAGGGCCATTGCTATGGCCGCCATCTGCAGAAGGGCCGGATGTGGCACGTACAACCTTGTATCTATCGCAATGTCCGTGGACTTAACGTGCTGTGTGCGTGGGAGTGGGGTAATAAATGTCAAACAGGGTAGGGGATTTCGTTTGCAGTGGTGGCTCTCAAAAGAGCAGTTTTGTATTTTTTTTTTTAAGCTGCTTCCATAGAAACCATTTCTTTCCGCTGTTTTTATAAGTGTTTTTATTAGTTGTACTTTGCCTCAAATTCTTACAACAGCGTCTTCAGTGCAGCCTGTAGATTGGAAAACAAAATGTCATTGCCACTGGGTGACAAAGAAATGCCATTTCCATTGAAAAGGTGCACTTATCGATAACCAATGTTGTCATTCGCACAGGAGTACATCCCAGCAGCACGCAAGAAGGTACATATGCTTCTGTTGATAGGACACCTTCCGACCTCTGGCTGACAACAACATTTATTAGAATAGTTATATACTGGACTTGATGGTATACATGAGAAAAGCACCTTCGCAGTGGCAAAAATGTGCTTCACTGCTTTCATCATCTTTTTGAGTTGACGGTACACACGTGAACAAGCCATGGAACCCAAAAGCAATCTTCCATAGTGCACAACCACAACGTGTACAGTTGTGCAAGTGGCCACTCGTTGACATTCTGCAAGCAAGTGTCTGAAACTACGCACATCTACACCGCACCACAAAGCCTCGACTGCCTCCAAATTCAAATTGCCAATAAAGCCTCTTTCCACGGCATATGGCCGCCCTTTCCTGTGACGCACACCCTGACCACCTGATTGGACAATTTCCTCAGTTGTATTTCCATTGGCCAACATGGTGAGAAGCGCAGATTGTGGCATGTGCGTTCTCCATGTAACACTAGCAGTTCTGTACAACAGTCCCCTGCGTACATATAACACCCAGAAACTTTGTTGTGCAATCCCTCAGCCTCCACAGTCCTATTTCCATGGCCACCCGTCTGAAAATCCCCGGATGAGGCTGTCGTGGTGCGTGCGTGCATTGGGGAAGAAATGTCAACCAGGGTAAGGGCGTTCCGCTGTAGGGGTCGCTATGAAAAGAGCTGTTGTAGTTTTTTTTAATTTATTTTTTTTTATCTGCTTCCACACAAAGTTTGTTTTCGGTTTCATAGAGTAGTGTGTTTTCTGTTCCTCCTCAGATTCTTACAGGAACCTTTTGAAATGCATCTTGGAGATGAGCAAACAAAACACCATTACCAATGGACAACACAAAATGCCATTTGATAGCAAGACCTCCGCATTTGCAGAACTAATGATGTCATTGTTACAGAAAAACATGCCACGAGCGCACAGAAATTCAGACATGCTTCTCTTACTCAGACACCTTCCAGCCTTTGGCTGGGTAGAACAGACAATATGAGTGGTCTATACTCTTCTTGGTGGTATGGCAGAGAAAACCACCTGGCCAGTAGGAAAAAGCCTCTTCACTACATTCATTAGCCTCTTGAGCCGACTGAGCAAACATAAACAAGACACGTAACCCAAATGCAAACCGTCATAATGCATGACGACTGCAAAGTAGCGGAACTGGCCAGATCTCTGCAAAGTGCATGCATATCGGCTAAACTGAGGTCATCGACAGCGCACCACAATGCGTCCACTGCTCCCAAACCGAAATTGCCATGAAAGTGTCTTTCCTGGGCATACTTGCGTAGATCTATCACAAAGGCATCACCCAAAGTGAACACAATGCATTTCTCCATGTCCGCCAGCATCACTATGCACAGTAATTAATACCAGTATTACCGCTGTTTCCTGTGACCCACACCCTCAGAACCTGATTGGATAACCCACACCCTGCCATTTCCATTGACCAGCATTGTGAGAAGCGCAGATTGTGGCACGTGTGCTTCCCCGGTAAAGCACGAACATTCCTACTTCCCATTCAACTATCCTCTTCCCACCACACCCTCATTGGGTATTGTTAAGTAGTCACACACGCATCCACTAATGCCATCCAAGACGTCAGCATCTAACACTGTCAGTTCTCCACAAGACGTCATATGGACCGTTACAAATTCAGCCTGCAAGTGTGCTGTTATTGGTAAGCACGTCCAGTGGAAAGCTCAGAGAAACATTGCAGGATTTGTGCATGCACATTCATCCACATGAGCACCCATCACCGGTATGAAGATTTTTTTGGCAGTATATTTACAACTCTGTTATAAGTGCCTCTGTGCACGATATCTGCCACTAAGCATCCATTATGTTTTTGAAAAGAATGGTGGTTTTTCCCCCATCTCCTACCATGAAGTGGCACTTCAATGGTATCGGCTTGCAACATTTTCATTTAGCCATATCATACAGTGTATTAGCGAAACAGGAACTCTCTTCTTTCTTTCCGACAATGCTGCATATTCTGTCCGCCACTAACCCATCTTAGACATAAATCGTAAAAATATGGCTTCAAAGCCACCACTGAATGTGTCTGACCAACCTAAAGGCAGTTCCCAAAGGTCAGTGTGTGCACGGCTGTGGTTCTTTGTACGCTGCACTATTGCCACATACTCTTTCTAAATCTGCCAGCTTCTACTCACCGCCCTCAGCAACTCATCCATAAGAAGACTGCGCAACTTGTCCTTGGTCTGAAGGCCAGGGATTGTATCTCTACTAGACTAAAATGTCTGCAATAGCTCCCAGTGGCTGGGAAGAATAAAATAAAAACCCTGTGCATTATGCACAAGGCCTTCTGGTCCTTGGGACCTCAGTACCTTCCACTCTCACTTCCTAAATGTCTCTTTGCCCAAGCTCTTCTCTCATCCGCCTCCTACTCTCTCAGGGTTAGTTTCTTCTGCACGCAAGCAGTTGGAGGTAGATGTCTTTCTTCTGCTGGGGCCTCCCTCTGGAACAGGCTCTCTGCTTCCCTGGAACTTGCGGAGAACCATGTTATGGTCTGGAAGCACCTAAAAACCTTTCCATGTGCTTCTTTTTTCCCCCCCCCCTCGTCTCCCCGGCTCACTTCCTGCCTAAAACTGCTTGTGCACTGGTTTCCTACCCACCCTCTACTCTGTGTCCCAGCCCACCTCCCTCCTGATAGTTCCACCCCTTCACTGGATTTCTGCTAACCCCTGCACTTGGGTCTGTTTTCTGTAACCCTAACAGTCCAACCACCACTTGATGTCTACACTTATCCTTGATCTTGCCAGCACCGGCTGTATTGTAACTTATTGCTATTTATTGTTGTTCACATGTACGCCACTGTGCCCTTCCCATTCACTTGCGCACGCTGTGTCACCTGGCCTAGTGGGATCTGTGTAGCCTCTGTTCCACCTCCCTTTCCTCGTCGCGCCTTCACACACTTGTGTGAAGGCGCAGTACAAATGCCACAGCATGCCATATCACAGCATAGCATATGATACAAACACTGCATTCATAACAACAAGATGCCGCCCACATACCTTGTAGACTTCACAGAATGGTCTTTCCACTGTAATCCATGTACTACAAATGTTGGACAAGTGCTCCCACAAAAGCAGCACGGAATGTATGTTAGCAACGTTAAGCAAGTGCGTGCAGTGCATTCATACAAACAGGATGCCTGCCACTTCCCTTGCCCACTTTCACCATAGCCTCCTACATTTCTCAGTACAAACAGAACTTCTGCCACAGTGTTTGAGGACACACTACAACCAGCAACCACATTACGCAATGCCATAGCTGCCATCCTGAAAAGAGACGGTTGTGGCATGTCTAATCCTAAAAGTCCAGCGGAGTCCGTGGAGTTACTGTGCTAGGAACAGGAGGGGGGCCTGGGGGGGATGTAAAACCGGGTAGGGGAGTGTGTCTTTATTACTGTCTCTGAAAAGACTTATTTTTTTTGTTCTTTGTGTTTTTGTTATGTACGTGCGTGCATACATTTTTTTGGTGTTCTCTCTCTGACTGACGTTTCGTGCAGAGTGGCAAACAAAACAGCATTCCAATGGAGGTAAAAAAAATGTCATTTCCTTGGAACCACTGGAACTCTTGCTGGTTATTAATGCTTTCATAGGCAGTGCAGAACATTGCAGCACTGCACATAAAGTCACACATGCTTCTGTTTATCCAACACCTCCCGACCTGTGGCTGTGGACAAAGTACACCGGGATGGTCCCCTGCTCCTCTTGGTGTTATCGATGAGAAACTTACCTTGGCAGTGGGAAACATCTGCATCACTGCTGTCATCAACTTCTTTAGGTCAGCGAGCAAACGTGATCACGACATTTACCCCAAATGTAGTGCTCCAAAATGCACGACCACCACATCAACAGTACCGACAGAGGCCACACATGTGCAAAGGAGATCCATGCACCAAAACCCCACTCATAGATTGTAACCCAAAAAGCCTCCACTTATTCCAACTGAAAATTAGCAGCACAGCCTCTTTCCACAGCATACATGTGCAGATCTTGCACAAAGGTATCACAGCATGCATGTGCAGATCTTGCACAAATGTATCACCCACGATTAGCACTCTGCATTTTGGGTGAAAATGTTACCGCCCCTTCCTGTGAACCACACCCTCCACACCTCATTGGATAATCCCCATATTTCCATTTGCAAGGCCACCATGCTCAGAAGGGCAGATTGTACCACGTGCCTCTTCCCAGCTACAGCAAGTGCCGCACCCGCGAAAATCAGACACAGTCCTTCTTCCGTTTCCACTGTTACATTTGCAACACTCCCTCATTAGATAGTATGATATAGGAACACAAGCATGTAGCTATCACATGCAAGACCACTGCATTGAACACTATCATTTCTGTTCAGCACTACAGACGTACCGTTACACACTCACTGTACACGTGCACTTAGTGATGCTGACGAGTTCTTGTCATGGCACAATGTGTTAAAACACTTCTTCAAGTAAGTGTCCTGTACAGGGCAACCCATAGCAAACAGAAATATTAAGAAATATTAATGTACAACGTGTTCACTGACCTACACCATGTGCTAGTGAACGTATATTACCTCCCTTTGCTTTTCCCACCAATTGTAAAATGTTCTCGACAACCACTCTTCAAAGGTCAACATCCTCAGAGAGATGCAGAGTTAACCCTTTATGCCGGCTTTATGTGGTGCTGGGTGTGCCCAAGGACTACTGTTGGGTGCATGGCCAAAGGCTTACAGCCTTTGGCCATGTACCCAAAAGTGTACGCCTTGCCGAGACCCTGCACAACATATTGGCACCAGGAATGGGAACATTTGCTGCGTGCCGCAATCCACAAATGTACCATACGATGGGTGGTATAAAGAGCAACCCATACCAAAGGCAAATGGCGACATGTGGCTACCTACTGTGCAATAGGTGCAATAATGTACACCATATGGTACTGTATGCATATCAGTTTACTTGTGCTCTTCTACCACGTTTACAATTTTCTGCCCCACCATTCTTTAAACGTCACCTCCCTCGGAGACATGCATACTTTAAACTGCATGCTTGCATTATGGTGCTGTGGCTATGCTGCAGGCCTAGGCTCTTCGGTGCCTGTCCTATGGCCTTTGGCCATGCACCCACCAGTGTAGGTCTTGCCCACACCCAGCAGAACATAACAGTCATTCAGGTGAACAAGTGGCAAGTACATACCGTGCCACCCTACTACTTCTAAGCACCCAGTACTTCACCACTGCACCCAGTGGACACACTACATGACGGGTCACTCCATGAGGTCCACACATGTAGTAGACACTCTACGATGTGCACCCAATCCCCACACCCATGGAACCAACATTGTATTCATTGCTGTGCCATCAGTGACCACGGAAACAGATCGCCTCACCAGCTACAGTGCTGTAACGCAGACTGCCTGCAGTTCCCACACAAGGTAGTCGCCTGCGGAGGCAACTGCGAATTGGCACAATACGCACAGATACTGCAGACACACAACTGTTTACTTCCACCTACTGACATATATCACATGAACAACTTCTCATTCCCCCACCCTCTCCTTCCCTTCTTCCCACCACCACATGGCGTAAAGTATGTTTGTCAGTGCGCCGCACTGTCCTCTGATACACCATGGCGGCGCTTCCCAAAACCTTTGACGCATAGCACGCTTTCATCCAGCCAACCACTGGCCGCGTCCAATGTTCTCCGACAGCACGCCGTACCACAGGCAAATGAGACTTTGGCCCGCGGAGTGAACAGGGAAATGGGTCTGCAGAGCGGACCCAGATATCACTAATTTTTTGGGACATACATTTCAGTTCTTTTCAACAAAAGTACTGGTCTGATATCCACCAAACACACAAAAGCACGCTTTCGGTCCCAAGCCCCCTTCCTGCCGCAAATTTGGTGAAAATCCGTCCAGCCGCTCGGCCTGTAGCCATGTGCAAAGTTTTTCCCCATTCAGTCTATGGAAAAAAAAGATTTTGGGACCCCCCTATAACTTTGCCCCACCTGCACGACACCTCACCCAACTTGGTGAAAAAATTCAGAGCCGGCCATATACTTTTTTTTGCAAAATTTGGTGACGATTCCTCCAGGGGGAGCAAAGTTATAAGCCGCTGAAAAAGTGTTCTTCCTATGGGCTTAGCAACTTAACCATAACTACACGGCCGCTACCGTGGGCAGTGTAATATAGTGTGTATTTTGAAGTAATCACTTCGAAGTAAATTACTTTGAAGTAATTTCCAGCATTGCAACCATGGATACCCTTTAAAATATGTATATAATCACTGGTGCATGCTAATATTCCAGGGTTTGACCCGAATCTTCCTGCACCCAAGATGATGCAGGAAACGTTTCCAGGTGCAGGTAAGTACCTTCAAAGTCACGCTTGAGAAGTTTCTTGTGAGTTCCCCTTAGGAATAAACTGGACAAAATCAGTAGGCAAATGTGTGTGGAGAAAAGAAGTGCATGTTCTATGCCACAGGTGAGGATATGGTGGCAAATAGCCCCAGGGGATGTCAGCAGCGTCCCCCCGAAGAAGAGCTTCAGAGCCAGGTTCGAGAGCCAGCAGCCCCAGGATATGATGCAACGCAGCAGAATTTGCACTAATGCAAGTTGATGCGCGAACACACTTGAAGTACACTGGCAGGAATCTTCGACCACTGTTACAATGTATTTTATTTTAACTAGCCCTTTGGGAGGGTTCTGAGAGGCCACCCTATTTGACGAAAGGGTAATTCACACGTGGGGCTAGCTACTCTTCAAGGTAAGCCAGATAAGAGGTGGACAAATGAACCTTTTGGATCAAGTTTTGGCTTTATTAAGCATAAAGAAAATTCCCCACCTGGCCCTATCGTTACAGTGCAAGTTACATAATCTAGAAAATAACAAATGGTGCTGGTCGAGATATCCCTCAAATAGTCCTCTGTCCACAGCCTATCCTTCTGTAACTGGCCATATCACTAAACAGAGATAAACATGGCCTAGAGAAGTTCTCCTTCACCCTTTCTTGGCTTCTGCTGGTTGGTGCGTGAGAAAGTTTCTCTTGGCAAACAAAATGATATGTTCATGAAGTTTCCTATAAAGTCCAAAAGCAAAGAATGTTCCTCTTAGCCCCCTAGGCATAATATAACAAGGACACAAAAAATAAACTCCTGGGTTTCTCCACAAAGAACTTCTAAATTCTGACAGTTCAGTTTTCACTTGAAAAACTGGGTCTTGTAACTATCCTTCCCTGTTCTTTGTCCAGCACTTCCAGAGTGTTTGCTTATCGGGTAGATTATACTTGTCAGCGATCCTACTTGGACAGAGTGAGTCCGGTTCATATAACTGCTTACAGTTCTCCACCCACAGTGGGTGGCTGTGGATTGTAACCCAGAATAGGCTCAGTCCTCTTGGGACAAAGTTTTCTTCCTGTAGAATCTATCTTTCAGGTACAACCCTTGTGGTTTTTCTGCTTCATTCAGATTTCTGCTCTTTCCTCCTAGGGTATATACATTGGGTTCAGCCTTTTCAGGGTTGTTTGCTTACTCTTTGGTTACTAGTAGCCCCCTCCTGTGTCTTCTATTTACCCCCCCTGACCCCCACTGCTTCCCTTTGGGGGTTTGTTTCAGTTCAGGCATGTTTCTATGTCCAGCGGACCCTTTTTGTATCCTTTCCACTTGCTTAGCCTTTCTGTTCTCTTTTGACATCATGCAGAGCTAGGCCGCCCTCCTCTGACTCCTTGCTGCGACCTGCATATCTTTCTTGGTCCAATGTCCTTTTTAGTTTGCTGGGATTCTCTTTTGCGTCGGCACTATGATTTGGCGATGTTGGTCTGCCGCTTTGGTCAGTCTCTCTCCCTGAGACCTCAGGGATGGGACTTCACAGTGTACCTGGAATCTGCAAAGTTGTTTGTGATCTCTGCCCACCATGTATGCGTTGTGGTCCTACCTTGGGGCTGTGTCAGCACCGCACAGTCGCTTCAGCTCCTGTTATACACAGTCTCTCTACTGGTGGCCAACATTTGGCAGTAGTCCACTTCTGCCATAGTTCCACTTACCCTCCAGTTGAGGGTTTCTACCTGGGAATGAAAGCCAGTCCCATCCGTCATGGACTTTCAGCTTCGCAAAGGGTTCAGCTACCAAAACCAGCATTTTTAAACGGCCCTCTTCTTTAGCAATGTGATCGAGTTGCATGCATGCAACAACCCCGTTGGACGTGAGGTTTAAAGGAGATGGTACAGATTGCTTCACATGGGAGACCGTATCCCCCTAAATCGGGAGGAGTGGGGGAGTCACCCCCAGTGAGATTCTGCTTGCCCAATTTCCTATGGAGTGTTTTGCGTAGTGGGCTCACCAGCCTAGTTCCAGAAGGGGTGGCTCCCACTTGGAGAGAAGGGATGAATTCACAGAATTAGTCAGTGGTTTGAGCATTAAGGCAGATTAAAGGCGATACGAGGGTGGTGTAATAGTACAGTTAATTACACACATTGCACTCAAAAACGTCAAGCAACACAGGATTGCAAAAGTCCTAATTTATTGTACCTCTGAACTGTAAGCAGGTAAAGTCAA
This sequence comes from Ambystoma mexicanum, assembly GCF_040938575.1. Taxonomy (NCBI): domain Eukaryota; kingdom Metazoa; phylum Chordata; class Amphibia; order Caudata; family Ambystomatidae; genus Ambystoma; species Ambystoma mexicanum. The sequence continues at coordinate 1,008,523,048 of NC_090932.1, read as the reverse complement.
AGTCGCACAGTTGTAATCACACAAAATAATTGGAGCACGTGAAACTATAAGCAGTAAAGTGAAAAGACAATGCAATAAAATCCTAAATCATATACTCTGCCTTGAAAATCCAAAGACCCTATACTTAAAGCAGTTTTCCCCTACCAGATAACTAGGCCTATTAACTCCAAATAGTCAATGTTCCAGGTGAGTGAGTAGAAAGTCTTAAAAGTCCCACCAGAAGAAGCTTTGGATAAGCCAACAGTTCCAGATGCAAAGCACGTTGGGAGATTGTAGGTATGTAGAAAGCATTTAGGGGTACTCTCCAAAACCCACCAGAATAGGGGTACCTTGGGGGAGATCCCTTGCCAGAATTTTACTGATCCCGTCCAGGTAAGGATGAAGAAATGAAATGTATGCCCATAAAATATCTATGCTAGGAGGGGGGTGAGAAAACTGGTGTGCTGCCCCAACTCAGATTTTCTGAGCGAACACGCCCCCGGGTTCTTGGTACCCAGAATGGCTGGAGCTGCTTACTTCTGCTGTTGGTCCGTTTGCAAGGTCTCCATGGACCGCAGGTGTAATGACTGAATTCTGCATTAGTTCAGATGGACTGCAGTTCTGCACTCCGATGGAATGGTTGCTGAAGCTCTCCCAGCAGAACAGCCCAGGCATTCAGGACAACAGCCACATGAGGTTTCACAAAAAGAGGATACCCTAAGACACTCCAAGACAGGCAGCAGCAATGTTCACCCTGATCAAGAACACATCAAGGACACAGAAGGTAAGCCATGTGGCAGCGAAGAAGAGACTGATACAGGAAAGCACCTCTTCATGCAGGAGAACAGCTACAGTAGGAGGGGATAGTCTTAGGACAAAGGTTGACCTGAAAAAGTCCTAAGCTCCAACTCGAGATGTCGATCGATACACTGATCTGCTTTGTTGGAAGCTAGACAGCCCACATGAAGCTTCCAGGAAACTTCAGACTTCTTATTTCGACAGACTTCTCATGCAGGTGTCTAGACTGGTTGGTCCCACCACCTCAAGGCTTGATGCACTGACAATGGTCTCCTTGGATCTTTGCAAAAGAGGCAGGGATTCATAGGCAAGTGGCTTTGGCAATGCTGGCTGTCCTGTGTCTTCAGCATAGTGCTCCTATTTTTCAGAGTCTTTGCTACAGTCCGTGATCTGCAGAACAGCTGCAAGACCCCTTCTCTTGGCCCAAATTCCGGCTGGTGGCTGTCGGAGCCCACCAATGGCAAGTATCTGCACCATTCAAACTAGTCAGGGTTGTCCTATCCTAGACTGCTTCAAGCTTCACCTCTGCCCTGCAACAGACATCCCATGGTTGGTATGTGGATTCAGACAAGACTGGCCCACCCCACTGTCATGGCCACAGCTTCTAGGACCCCAGCTACCTCAGTTGGGACCCCTGTTATAGCATTAACCACTGTTAGTCCATGGGCACAGGGAGGCTGGAGATCACTAGTGCAGTAGTGGCCGCTTTCATAGGGTGGGGGTGCCGCCCCCACAACTTCACACACAAGAAGAGGTGCATTGTGCAGCAGAACAAATTCATACCTGTTCTGAATCATCTATTCTGCTGCATTTTGACTGTGAGCACTACAGCGCAAGCATTCGTAAAAAATAATATTGTGTGTGTGTGTTGCCTTACCTATGTCTCTTCATCATGGGCCAGCTGCCACAGGGGCGCGTCCCCTCCCGTTTTACACAGATCGTTTCTGCAGTAAAGTGCATGGAGCTGGTAGCTCCACGCACTCTACATAACGGCATCAAACTAGGGGTCTGGTGTGGCACTAGAGGGTGTTACGGAGTGATGCACTCCGTACGCATGTGCGAGCCAGAACAAGGGCCGCGCATGCGCAGTAAATAAAAGGGAGCCTGTGCGACGCCGTATCAGCAACAGCCAAGCTGAAGGAGGCGGACAACTCGGTGTGGAGAATGACTCGTCGCCTGACTGGAAAGAAGGAGCCAAGCCCACCAATCCAGGGACCAACCCACCTTGCATGCAGCAACAAGGATAAGGCAGAGGTCCTTGCCGAGACACTGGAGGCTTCGTTCACCCCGAACAAGGTAAGTAGGCTCTCAGACGGAGTGGAGGAAGCCGTTGAGAAGTACCTCACAGATCACGGACCCGGGCTGGGAGCAGAAGACATCAAGGAGTGCACAAGCTCTGAGGTAGCAGGACTTGCAGAAAAGCTGGCGAACGGCAAGGCACCGGGGAGCGACGGAATAACCAACCTGGCAATCAAGAACCTCCCACCGGCATCAATGGAACATCTCACAGAGATCTTCAATGCATGCATGAGGCTCCAGCACTTCCCGAGTTCCTGGAAAGAAGCAAGGGTCATCGTTTTTCCAAAAGCCGGCAAACCACTGAGGGATCCAGCAAACTACCGCCCCATCAGCCTGCTTTCTGGATTATCGAAGCTCCTGGAGAAGGTCCTCCTCGCTCGACTCAGCGACTTCACCTCCGAAAGAAATCTACTAGCAAAGGAACAGTTTGGATTTCGAAAGGAGCATGCAACGACTCATCAGCTACTGAGAGTGGTGGACACCATCAGCCACGGATTCAACATCAAGAAGTCCACAGGAATCGTCTTCCTGGATGTAGCCAAAGCATTCGACCGAGTCTGGCACAAGGGACTGCTGCACAAGATGATTGGCCTGGGATTTCCGAACTACCTGGTGAAGACGATTGCAAGCTACCTGGGAGGCCGCACCTTCCATGTCGCCATGCGGTCTGAGATGTCCTCTTCACATCCCATCCGAGCAGGCGTGCCACAGGGATCGAACCTCGGACCCTTCCTGTTCAACCTCTTCACCAACGACATCCCGACAGATCTCCACAAGACGAACCTGGCGCTGTATGCAGACGATGTTGCAGTAATCTCCCAGTCTTTCAGCGAAAAGGAAGTGTTGAAGAACCTGCAAGCTTCATTGGATACCATCGCAAAGTGGTACAGCGACTGGCGGATAGAACTCAACACCAGCAAGACAACTGCAACGCTGTTCACCAGAAAGAAGATCAAGGAGCACCCACACATCAGCCTCAACGGGGAGACCATCAAATGGGAGAGCAGCAGCCGCTACCTCGGTGTGACCCTGGACAACAAACTCAACTGGGAAAGCCACATCGAGAATACTCAGCAGAAGGCAACAGGAAAGATGGCAGCGCTGTACCCAATCCTGAAGAGCAAGTCCATGCCCCTCCGGACAAAGATCAACGTCTACAAGGCGATCATCAGACCAACCCTGACTTATGCCTCACCAGCATGGATGACCTGCCATGAGCGACACCGGAAGAGTCTTCAGATAGTCCAGAACAAGGCCCTGCGGATATCATCTGGAGCTCCAATCTTCACAAGGATAGCAGACCTTCACAGAGACCTGGACATCGAGATGTTGGATGAACATCTAGCAAAGCTGAGTAAGAACTTCTGCCAAGAACTGGATCAGAACCCGAACCCTCTGATCAGAAGACTCACTGCCACCACTGCAAACCCCTTCGACCGCTACCCGCGGCCCATCACTGCGAAGACCCAGTGAAACCAGCCCTACTGTGACAAGACCACACAGACCAAGAATACAAACCCACGACTACACACTCAACCCGAGAAGATGGAGTAATGAGGCTCAAGCCTCGGTATCCAAAAAATCACCGCTGATGGATAAAAATCTATCAGCAAGAAGAAGAACAAGCGCCGTATCCGCCAGGAGCCCGTAACGGCAAGACTTGTCTGTGTCGTCTCTTCAGGTACATGGGCCATGCTATGGGCAGGTTCCACGGGGCCTATGCAAACATAATATTGGCAACGAGATCGTGCCTGAGTGGGGAGAGAAAACATTGCGATCAAAACACCTGATATGCATGAAGTTTTCTCGACGCTCACTAGATGCCATTACTTACGCGGCACATGCAGGCTGCCATTTTGAAAACAAACGGTAGCGGCCCCTCACGGGGTGCTTGTGTGCCGTTTTCATCGATTTTTGGGCACTACAGCTGTTTTCCACAAATGGCTGTGGTTCCTGGTGCAATCTGGCCACATATGTGATTTCCGCATTGCACACTCAGCCTGGGGAAGGAGTCAAGGACCTTCACCCCATTTTCATCAATTTATGGACACTCTGCAGCTGTCTTTCCACAAGTGGCTATGGTGCCTGGTGCAATCTGTGCACACAAGTGATGTCTGCATGACACATTCAGCCTGAGGAAGGAGTTCAAGACTTTCACCCTCATCCCCACTACAGTGGGTCCACTGGACATTCTACACTCACAGGGGGTCATTTTCTTTGGTGCCACCACCCCGGAATCGACTCTTCTGGTGCTGGCTTGCGGCCTCTGTGAACCGGGAGGTGCCTGTGCGGTCGGCAGCCATGGGGGGTCAGGTAGCACCGTCTCAACCCATTCGAAGACAACAAGGTACATTGGCACCCATGCCAGAGTTCGACATGTCGGGTCCACCGTCCAAATTAGGGCCCAAATGGCTCCTATGGGTCAAGAAGTTGGAAATGTACTTTAGGGCCACTGGAGAGACGGAGTACGATGCCAAGGTTGTGACTATGTTGTACGCCACTGGTTCAGAAGTGCATCGCATATATGAATCACTGAACTCTCCGGCGACCACGCACCTGGAGGTCAAGAATGCCCTCAAGGAGCACTTTCTGCCCCTGGCCAATCGGGATTTTGACAGGTTCGTAATGTGCAGCGAAAGGCAGTTGGGGGATGAAACACTTGACCACTTCTGCGGGAGGCTTTGACATCTGGCCAGCACGTGCCAATGGGAGAATGAGGAGGGGATGGTGCATAACCAACTCATCCAGGATTGCAGCTCTGGGAAACTCGGGGAGCCAGGACTGACTCAAGTGCAGATTCTAGACATGGGCAGAGCGTATGAACTAGCGGAGAGCAGAGGAGTGAGAATGGACGCCACAGCCCATCCAGGGAAAGGTGAGGAGGCGCCATTGGGCGCCCTGCAACAAATGCGCCCCAGAAACCGAGATAGGCCCAGCGAAGACCGGAGTCCTCTCAGAAGCCAAACCTGCCCCAACTATGTCAGTATTGCGGCAATGACCTTCCGCATGCCAATGACTGCCCAGCCAAGTCAAGGGTGTATGGGCACTGTGGCACGACTGGAAACTTTGCTAGGATATGCCGAGCAGCCAACCCGGTAGCATTCTCATGAGGGCCGGCAAGGGCCAGCAGTAGTGACCAGTGAAACCAAAAGGGTGTGGCAGCCATTGAACAAGGGATGCAAGATCTTGAACTGGCCGGGGAGGATGAAGAGGTTTTTCATCTTGAACATTGACTTTGGCTCAAGGAGACAACGTCAACCCACCTGTGTGCTGGAAATTGGTGATAACCCCACCTCAGTGCTGATAGACACAGAAGCGTCCATGTTCGTAATGGCTGCTAGGCACTACGAGGCACTGCCAGGTCCACCAGTGCCCGACAAAACGAAGGCCAGGATATACTCTTTTGGGGGCAGTCAACCCCTTGCCCTGCAAGAAGTGTTCACCACGTCAGTCACCCATGGCCAACACTCCATCAAGGCCAAATTATTTGTAACAGAAGTCAGTCCACACTATTTGCAAAGCTGCGCAGGCTCTGAAGCACTGAACATTGTACACTTCACCATGTCGGTATATCAATCCGACATTAATGACATTACAGAAAGGTATGCCGATTTGTTCAAAGGCATAGGAAAACTGCGGGGAGAACCTATCCTGTTGCACATTGATGAATCCGTGAGACCAACCGCGCTGAAGCACCGCCAGATCCTGTTCCACCTACGGGCGCAGGTAGAACAAGAACTGCAATATCTTGTTGATTTCGACATCATAGAGAGGGTGGAAGGCCCCACCCCGTGGGTGTCCCCAATAGTGGTGGCGTCCAAGCCAAAACAACCTGGGGCAGTGCGCATCTGCATGGACATGAGCGTGCCCAACATGGCCATCAAACGGGACCGTCACCTAACACCATCTCTCGACGATGTGCTAGGAGAGCTCCAGGGAGCCAAGATATTTTCGAAGTTGGACCTTCGGTCGGGGTATCACCAGCTCAAACTACACCCCGACTCCAGGTACATAACTACCTTCACCACCCACGATGGGCTCTTCCAATACAAAAGACTGTGTTTTGGGATATCTTCGGCTGCAGAAGTCTTACAAAACGTGATCAGAGGTGCCCTTGCAGATCTAAAGGGGGGTCCTAAATCTGAGTGATAACATTCTGGTATACGCACCCTCAGAAGCGGAATATGTGAAGAGACTCGAAGAAGCTGGAGACGATCCGAGACTTGGGGCTTACCCTCCATCGAAAGAAATGCGAGTTCTTCAAAGACAAAATTGAATTCTTCGGTTTTGTGTTTCACGCAGGAGGCATATCTCCAGACCCAGAGAAAGTAAAGGACATTCGGGAAGCTGCCCCCACGCCTCCGAGTCACAATCAGATGTGCAAAGCTTTCTGGGGATGGTGAACTACTGTGGGCGGTTCATCAGAGACCTGGCCTCCCTCGCCGAACCGCTTGGGGCTCTCACGAGGAACGAAACCGCCTGGGAGTGGTCCACCCGAGAGCAGAAGGCATTTGACACCATTAAGGCGGTATTAACCGGGGATGAGACCATGTCCTTTTTTGACTCCAAGAAGGAATCTGAACTGGTTGTTAATGCCAGCCCGGTTGGCCTGGGGGCAGTGCTGTTGCAACCGGGCAAACAGGGGCAGATGAGGCCAATAGCTTATACCAGTAAGGCCCTGACCGACACGGAGAGAAGGTATTCACAGATCGAGAGGGAGGCTCTGGCAATCCTGTGCGGCTGCAAACATTTCTGTATATACATCCTGGGAAAACCGGTGTCGGTCATCACAGATCACAAGCCTCTGATTCCCATCATGACGGGGGCATCCTCCAAGCCTCCCCCATGGATTGAACGGTGGATGTTATCCCTGATGGAGTACGGCGTGAAACTCCAATACCAACCTGGTATGACTAACCCGGCAGACTACCTGTCCCAACACCCCAGGGCCGGCCGCTCGCAAGACGGGCCGGCCGGTGAAGACTGTGCCGAAGTGGTCATGCAAGTGGTAGAAGCCGCCATGCCAATAGCATTAACCATGATGGAGCTGGCGGACGCTTCCAGGACTGATGAGTGCTTCGAGCTGACCCGTACTGCAATGGCCGATGGGGACTGGAAACAGGCGCTGGCAAACATGTCACAAAGTGCCCAAGGCGCACAACAAGATCTGCAAGCGCTGTGCCGCTCCTGTCATGAGCTGTCCGTGTCGGATGAAGGGTTGCTGCTAAGAGGACGACAGATTGTGGTACTGGGACCGTTGGTTGAGAGGGTGCTCCAACTGGCCCACAGTGGCCACCAGGGCACGGCCAAAACCAAGGCGCAGCTGAGGACCAACGTCTGGTTCCCAGATTTGGAACATTGTGTAGACTAGTACGTGCAGCACTGCATTTGGTGCCAAGCCGCCAGCCCGGCAGCGAGGGAGCCCTGTATTGAGTCCATGGGGAGAAGTGACAGGCCATGGGGGATGGTACATGCCGACTTCGGTTCCACGGGGAGAGGAACAAACTTCCTAGCAGTAATCGACCAATGGTCCCGCTATCCGGATATCGAGTTACTCGAATCTACTGCCAGTAACCACACCATTGAAGCAATGGAGCGAATATTCGCCACACATGGTTTTCCCCTTGAGCTCTGCTCAGACAATGGGCCCCTATTCCAAGGGTATCAGGTAATATTATCCCCACCAAAAATATCGCCGTACATATGGTCGTCGGGAACGGCCATAGGTGATATTCTTGGTGGGGATAATGTATGGGGTAAATGGATGGGGGGGATTGTGGGGGTGCCCCCTGCTCCTTTTTAAAAAATATGGGGGTTGCGGGGGTTTCCCCCGTAGGTTCCATGGGGTAATATCGCTGCAAAAATATGGCGAAATTTTTGTATGGCAATATTTTTGCTGCGATATTATCACATGGAACCATTCCAAGGCCATAGATTTGCCCAGTACATGGAGGAGTGCGGCATAATTCAGAGGAAGGTAGCACCTACTTGGCCCAGGGCCAACAGAGAAGCTGAATGTTTTATGCGCACACTAAACAAAATATTCAGAATCACTCAAGGCCAAAGGGGCGAGCTGCGAAGGAACCTATATCAGTTCCTCCGCGAGTACCGTACCATGCCCGGTCAGTCCACAGGGGTGGCTCCAGCAAAGGTGCTGTTTAAGAGGTGCACCAGAGGACTGATACGGGAGATAGAAGGGCGTGACCCGGGGACCATTGATGATCAGAGGGTATCAGAGGAACAGCCGATGCGCAACGAGCGCGAGAATGTCAGGAGGCACCTCCAGCAGCCCAACATCACTGTGGGGGTCACCGTCCTGGTGCGCAACAGACACTTGGAAGGGAAGCGCTCTTGCGTATGAGCCCAGTCCCATGGGCGTCACTCATGTCAATGGGTCCATGGTGACCGCCGCAGATCATAGAGGGACTGTCACGAGGAACTCATGCTACTTCAAGAAAGTGGACACCAGATCCACTGAGGACGATCCCGTTGCAGGTGAAGCCACGACTCAGCCCGCCAGTCCGGGGCCCAGAAACAGCGAGGATCGAGAAAGTCTGGCACCAACAGAGTTCCCCCATCAGTCTGGGAACGAGTGCAGAAGGTATCCAAGTCGGGAAGGACGCAGGTGCCCGGCCAGGTTCCGTGATTTCATAATGGACCATAATCCCTGATGCCCAGGGAGGACGGTAATGGCCCACATTGGGCCTGTAAACTTGTTACATGTTTGCACTAACGTATGCGCCCAGGTTGGGCAGTTTAATAGTGTTTACGTTATCACTCTGTTTGTTCTTTAGTGATGCACCCCGTACGCATGCGCAAGCCAGAATGAGGGCCGCGCAGGCGCAGTAAAAAAAGGGGCGCCCGTGCAACGCAGTAGCCGCCGGAAGCCCGTAACGGCAAGACGTGTCCGTTTCATCTCTTCAGGCACATGGGCCATGTTACGGGGAGGTTCCACGGGGCCTATGCAAACATAATAGAGGGGTGGCCCGCCAGCATTAATCTGTGCGCAAACAGCGCATCTTCTGTCCATCTATGCCTTGCTTACAATTAGTCAGGGCAAGGCACAGAACAACAGAAATGTAATTGGCTTGCCAGCCAATGACTTGTCAGTGTGGGTGGGGTGATGAGCACATGGTGCGTGCATGCCACACTGCCACCTTCACTTTGTCTTGGGAAGTTGGGAACAATTGGTGACGTTGGTGTTAGAGCTGCCCATCCAGAGAACAGCAGGCCTGCCATTTGTTAATTCCGGGCTCCTTGGACCACTTGTAAGTAAAGTTAACTTAGTAATGTACTCAGTTCCCCAGGAGGAAAGATTGCTCCAGGATCGTCCAGAGCCCTGGGAAATGAAATGCCGGCCTAGAGGGCCTAGTTAGACGACTCAAGGGAGACTAAGCCATCATGGCGTAGTCTCGAGAAGTCCAACTATGCCCTGCCACAGGTAGCGTCACCGATGCTGCGTTGAGATGTAGTCGGGGGTGGCAAGATACTGGTGAGGTGGAATCGTGGCTTGCACAGAGGGTGCTTGTCACACTGGACTAGAGAGATGACTTTTTTTTTAGCTGCCAGAATGAGCCTGAGCTATGCTGGCTGCCCTCACAGGACAGTGTTCGGGCGTCTGGCCCCAGGTAGCAGCTGTAGGCAGTGGGCCAGTGGAAGGATGAAAGTTGCCTTGTTGCCTGGGCACAAAGCGTGACTTGTGATGCCCAGGGCTCAGCCTGCAGGGTGGAAGGATGCAAAGTTCTGTGGTTACTACTAAAATTAGAAGGTGTTTGTGTGTCATTGTCCGTGCTGGGTGGGGCAGCGCAACAGTACGGTCGAGATATATTGTGTAATGTGTGTGCATCGGGTGTATAGATGGGGGTGGGCTTGGGAGGGACATGGGCGTTCTGTGTAGTGAGACATCTCGTGTTTGTGGCATTGCGTGACATTCTGGAAAAATGAAGAGGCCTGCACTCCCTATGTGAGACATCTCCTGTATGAGGGATGCCATACCGTGCTCCATATAACGTTAGCCGCAGGGAAGTAGTGTTGTGCGGTGCGAGAGATGTCTCGCGCTGGTCTCGAGCTGCAGCCCTCTCTTGCGACATGTCACTTGATACTGGTTGCGAAATCCATTATCGGAAAGCAAACCCGTCTCTCATGGCATGAAATGTCACCTCAAGATGGTTATAAGAAATTGCATGTGACAGAACTGTCTCTTAAGACTTGCCATGTCTGTTTAATGGTATGCAAAGTTACCTTGCGCTGATTGAAACTAATAAGCTTCTCTTAGGGTGGGAGATACCATCTTCTACTGGTTATAAGTTAGCTGCAGGGGTGATTTCTTTTATGTCAAGAGAGATGTCATTGCGTGCTGGTTTTCGGAATGAGGTGCAGCGGGGCTGTCTCTGATGGCGCCTTACATCTCTCATCCTGGAAAAGATGAGATGCACTTTGGACATGTTTCATGTGTTGCGAGGGATGTTGTGTCACTTATGAGGGTCGTGTCTCTTAAAGCATAGGGTGTTAGTGGTCTGTCAGTTTCCATCTCTCGTCCTGTTCACTTACACGTTTTTTGCGGGGGTTGGGAGGGGCAAGGCCTACTACAGTTAAGAAATAATGCCTTCCTGGGCTGTTGTAGGGTAATGAGGAGGCCTGTCTCCCATAGGAGGAGATGTCATCGTCATCTAATTACAAGTTAAGAGGAGGGGGGAGGGGTCCTGTACTCTGTGTGCCTACCTGTGCCAGGTAAAAGTTAACACGTTGGCAGCAGGTGCTGTCTTACATGATGCTATCCTGTACTGGTAATGGCTGAATAAGTGGGCTGAGGAGCTGTCTCTTTTCCTGAGACCTCAATCGCTGCCCAGCAATAGCCGCCAGGGAGGCACAGCGAGAAAGGCATTCGAAAAAGCAGGCGTGGCATGGGGCATGGCTCAACTGGGGGTAGGCAGTGGAGGGCCTCTTAATGTCCCAGCAGACAGTTGTTTCTGAAAAGATGGCAGGTTTGGGGAAGAGACAGTCGCATGTCAGCAGTGGCGCCTCCACGGAGGGCAAGGAGAGCACCACCGCCCTTTTATAATGCTGCCACCCAATTTAGGCCAAACCCCTACAGTGACAAGCAGGAGGCCCAGCGCTTGGCACAATAAGCACAAGCAGCGTGCAGTAAGTGTTACAAGCCTCAGTGTGATGAGTTCCTTTCTTGTACACTCTAGGCAGCTGACGTGTGCACTACGGTACATGTAAAGTGGCGTGAAGTCTGACATTTCCACCGCAAGCCTTTCTGCTTTTGCAGGTGCCTTGCCTTTCTTTCTGTGGTTCATTTGCCATATTCGTAAGGGTACAGCCAGAAAGCAGGATTTGTGTCCATAGGACTACCATTGCCAGTCAACTTGATTGTTTCATGTACCTGTGGCCTCCCACTTTGTTTCATGTTACTGTGCCTTAGAATGTCCAGTAGCCAACAAGAATAGTTGATATATCACATTTTGATGTACAGTGTTTCATGCCTGATCACCAGCTTCAAAGCACTGTAACAAGCTATCATCACTACCAAATGTAATGGCATTCAACCTCATGTAATGCATCTACCTCAGAGGGATGAAGGGCTGATTCAGGTCTGCAGAGGTTTGAAGTTCAAGCTCACACATCTTAAAGGTGAACATTTAACCCACTGAGCTATCCACTCAAGTATGTTGTTTGACCAACTGTGCAGTTAACGAGGAACATTTATTATATCAACCCACCACCCTTTCCAGTCCTTTTTCAACAGACAATATAACATTCTCACATTTATAATAAGCGTGCCTTGAGAGATTACAAGCTGCTGTAAAATACACCATCACACGTGCACATATAGGTATAATGTACCACCATTAGTATTTCAAACCTAATGCTTTTTATGTCATATTTCAGTGGGTTTGGACAGTAAATTGCACATTTTGGAGGCCATTTTTCAAAATATTTCGTGGGGGGAGGACCCCCACATCCTTCTTGGAGTGGTGTGGGCTCGTTCAAAAATGTGCACCGGGAGCTTTACGTCCCACCAAATTTCAAACTCACCAGCCGCCACTGCACTAGTGCGCAGCTGGTGCTTGCACCCTTCCAAGATGGCTGCTGTATTAGGGCTCGGCCAGAACTCCAACATGGCTGCCGGGTGCCCCACCAGCTATGGCCTCTGCATGCTGCTCCTGTTGTTCACAAGGGCAGTGGACCCAGGGCTATTTAAAACACGCCCTGGGCCCATGCCCATGCTTCACGTTATACTGTTTGACGGCAAGACGCTTACCATGCTTCCGTTCCAGATACTTATCAGCTTTGTTGACCAGTTATCCTGATCCTGGCCACATATGCCGCATCTCCCCATCTGAAGAAACAATAAATAGAAGTATTAGTGATCGAGCAGCACTTCTTGCGCACACAGACATTTACTGGAGTAAAACGTTACTTTGTGCGCACACACCTGGAGTGCAGAGCTGCAGACGGCAATATCTACATATGCCACATAAAGGTTTTCTACAGCATTCAGCACACTAGTCTCTGAAATGTGGCAGGAGCAATCTTTGACCCAAAGTGCATTACCCAGATTTGATAAAGACCTTCTGGTGTGTAGAGGGCCATCTTCTCCTTGACACTAGGTCAAGTTATTTACCAATATCCTCTGGTGAGGTCAAACGCTCAGAGGCACTTGGCAGCACCTAGCTTGTTCACCAGGTTGGTATGAAAGTCGATGAGCATCTGTCTTGGTGACTGCCTTCAGAGCACTATAGTCTACACAGAACCTCAAATCTCTGATACCTATCTTTGGTACCAGAACCACTGGAGAGGACCACAGACTAGAGGAGGGCTCAATCCTCTCAAGGACCAGCATCTTGTTGACCTCTGGCTTGATGTGAGGCCTGACCTCCTGGAGCTCCTTTTCTTAGTAAATATATTATCTGAAGTGTCAATGCCATGTTGTACCAAGGTGTCAAGCCTAGAGTAAGTGAGAATATGAATTTAAACAGCCTAAGTGAAGTTTGAACCTCTTCCTGTTGCATCAGGCTCAGTTTAGGGAAGATATTGGGGGTCATTCCGAGTCGGGCAGTAGGGGATACCTGGCACCGGTAAGGAGACCGGTGCCGGTAATCCTCTACCGCCCGATTCCAAGGTCCCTGGTTGGAGGAGTTTCCACCCATGCTCTTTAATGTCTCTCAACCGAGTCATTGGTCTGTGGATGTTATGCCGAGGAGAATTTATCAGAGACTCTGCATTCTCCTATAAGGTATGCATATAATTGGACATAAAGTGGGGGCATAGCTAGCGACCATGCACTAGAGAGTCAACCTCCATGAGCTCTTGTATGATCCTCTATTTAACACGCATCTGAATGCAGTAATCCAGATTTTTTTTATCCAGGTATCGGAATACCTACTGCTCATTCCCTCTACAAAACTGACAAGCAAGCCCAGTACAATGCGATATCAGAACAGTTTTGGACCTGTCGAGGCCAAATCCAAGATGGTGCCTGGCACCACCAAAGACGCCATGCAGGAATCAGTCGGAGCGCGCAAATGATATCTGTAGATGGCTTCACTAGAATTTGAATGCTGGACAGCGTTGCAGACCGGTCTCCTTCTGCCCACTTGCTGTGGGACCTATGACTGTGAAGCTGTGCCTCGCGGCTGGGATGCGAGGATCGGTGTGAGTGGGACCTACAGTAGGGTGCTGCCCTATACTTGATGGTGGGATTAAAGTGATAGAACCGTGACTCTGCATGACATCCTTTGTAAACCTTGATGCTCATTACATTCAGCACTACACACGTCAGCAGTCAGCTTTGCCTGTACTGAGCAACTACCTGGAAGGTGGCCAGCGCTGTCCATTGACTCCATCTCTTTGCACACTTGCTGCAATTGGAATTATTAGTTGCACCACTGTCGGTGACGGTCTTGTAACTCTGTCTGCACAACAGAGCCTCGTTGGTGACCTCCCAGCACGTGCCTGGCGGACACCCACCCGAACACTTGCCAGGTGCCAGTGCCTCTGGCTTAACAAAGCATATTGTCTTACCAAGGTCATACTCTTACACATTAGCACTTTACCCCTTCCGACTCATGCCTGAGAAACATAGCAGTGGCAAACCCAGACAGGCCGTCATAGAAACCCACTCACGCAAGGATGGGCACAACAACACCACGCCAATTGAATGACAACCAGTTGATATTCCCTTCCGGCCCCATCATCATCGACCAAGAGGGAGACGCTGAGATCCTCGCTGCGATAGCGGCACTGAAGACGTCACTTGAATATACGAATGACACAGTCATTGTGGACGTTGGCTTACTCCGGCAGGATGTGCAGACATTGGCTGAACAACTGGGCATGGTGGAGAAATGGGTGCAGGAGAATACAACCAACATAGCGGGCATGCAGTCTGAGGCGTCCAAGCTGACGGACAAGGTCAAAATTCTGTAACACTGTGCAGAAGATTCAGAACAAATATTAGGATTCTTGGTCTACCAGAAGAAGAGTGGGAAGACTCCACATCATATGTGGAAAATGCATTATTGCAAGAAGAAGGCCCAGGCACAATCTCACAGGGATTTGCAGACGAGCGAGAGCACAGATCCTTGACCAGGAGACCTCCCGCTGGTGCCCCTCCCCGGGCCACTAATTGCGAGAGTTTTTAACTACACAGACAGGAAAACAATACTCGCTTTCTGCAGAAATGGGGGTATGATCGAAAGAACCGCCTCGAAACTCCATCCACCCGGATTACATGTTGCATATACAAAGGCGTGCAGGGCCAAATTTAATCCCACTAAGGAACGACTGTGCAAGGCAGACCTACGGTACATGCTGATATACCCAGCCAAGCTCAAGGTCCTATACAAAGGCACATTGAACTTCTTTGAGGACATTAATGAAGCACACACTTGGATGGACATGAATGGAATTGCACTGCTCCTGGCGAGGGGGATCAATTGATTTTATACACCACACAGCTGGGGAACTGAAGTGTTACTGGAATGTTACTAGGAACAGCATCAACAATTCGATGACTACAGGAGATTGGAGACTGCACAGTTCAGACACCGGGTTTGTCCTGGCAGCCTGATTTCTACTGCTGCTGTTGCAGCCCTATGGACGCAGACATTTATGACACCAGGTTGAAGGTGTCTAGCCTCTGTACGCACCTTTGGGGGTTAGGAGAAGGGTGTGCAGGAGATGTGGCTGTGCCTGAATACGTTGCATGCTATTGGGCTGTTATGCGGTTTGAGAAAATGTTTTCTTCATTCCTGCTTTTATTTCTAATTTTCTTGTTTTTCCTTTTTGTTTTGTTTAACTTGCCTTATGAGGCCTACAAACTACTCTGATGATGTATGGGCAATTGATGAGGAACCAATAATGCTCAGTATTCAGCTCATGCCTATGGTCCTATCTCCGGAGCAGCTGTCCATCTTCCTGTTGCCTCTGAATTTGGGTTCTGGGAACCCCCTCGGGTTGATGTATGGGCTGCTGGGTAGGTCATGTATGGTGGGGGTGTGGCCTATAGCAGGGGCTTAAATTCAGAACCTAAACCGCATGGCTGACGTAAGAGCATTCACACTGTGCAGGGCCTTAATAGTTGTGTAAAAAAGGAACAGAGTGTGGGCTTATCTGTGGAGGCAAAATTTTGAGGTTGCCATATTACAGGAAAATTACCTTACTGCTGAAAGGCAAAATTTAGTTGCTAAGTAATGGGGTGGCCTTTGGTTCCACCTATTTGCAGAGGAGTGCTGATATGGATTGTGCCGTCTGTGCCTTTTTAGAGCTTTACAGACCATAAAAATGAGGGCAGAGTGGTGCTGGTTCATGACTTCCTCGAGAACAGAGAAATGTGCATAATGTAGGGAAGGCATGGTATCAAAAGTATTGACACGGACACAATAGATACAATTTATAAAACCTTTATTGAAAATGTTGGGGTTGGAGAAACTCCTATTTTGCCCTATAAGTAAGATTGGCGTAGTCTCGAGCATCAAACGATAAACAAAACAGTCCTAATGAAGTCTGCCAAATCAAAATGGCCTGTGCTAACAGAAACTGAATGCCTGCCCTATCTGTTGTACAAAAAGTGTAAAAAGGAGAAAATGCATGCAAAAGGAAAAGTCAGTGTTGAAATGATAATGTGGCTGAATTAGCTCTCCTCCCTACGTTAGGCCTCCTGGGGTAAGGCGATCCTTGTAGGCAGGGGTTTATAGTCATTTTTTCGAATGCAAAAATGTCGAAAGTAATTTTTTTGAAAAAATAATGTCGAAAAAAAAGTCGAATTTTTTTTAATACATTTTTTATTCGAAATGGGGGGTTCCCCCCCAACCCCCCTTTTTTAATGTTTTTTTTTTGTTTTACCCATTTTTTTTTACTCCCGGACCCCAAAATAAATATATAATTTAAAAAAACGGAATTCGACTTTTTTTTTTCGACATTTTTTTGAAAAAATAGTCATTCAACATTTTTTTTTTCGAAAAAATGACTGACCACCGTAGGCAGGATGACACACTCTGGCTCGGCTTCCAACATAGTACACAGTTAAAAAACGGTGGATCAAGGCCCATCTGGCCTTCCACGATTAAAGTTCCTTTCTTTGACTTCCAAAATAATGTTTCAACCAAAAACGTTCACAAAGATCCCCCTCTGCCGGCCTCAGACCTCAGGATACAGTTCACACAAAGTTGCAAGGAGGATCCCTTCTCCAAGTTTAATACACTTCGGGTCTCCGTCAATCGGCCTCGGACCACTTTCGGATATTGAAGTCTTTCGAATGTGCATGGGTTTTGTTACAGACCAACATTGACTATTTACTTTCACTCTTGCTGTTTGTCCGCCTTTTAGCTTCAAACAATGCACCTTTCATGGAGACTTTCGAATGGGCTACTTCCTTCCACCGGACCACCCCGTTATTCAGTATTGCTGATCTTGCAGCTGTATTTTACTTTAATGTTCATTCACAGGTCTGACTTTCTTCGCATCTCATCCACATGCGTGCAGCCTTCACTTGTGATATGATGTTGCTACTTCATTCACTTTAACACACACCGGTCTCTCAGGCTATTTGCCAATTCACTGGCTGTGTGCGCTTATTTCTTGTTTTGCGTTTTCCGATTTACGAGTCAAGGTTAGCACCACAGGCTTGACCTCGCCTCCCCAGCCCTGCCGTTCACCCGGGAGGGTTGCTGGCATCCTTGGAACACAATGCAATCTTCACTTGTGGGATCTGGCCTTCTCCACGTGTCTTTTGCAGTCTGTCAGAGACAATGGCCTCCAGTAGGGAATGGGGTTACAGCCCTTGGTCTGTTGCTCTGGTCCAGTAGGTGTGCCTTGGTCCCAGATGTTCTGCTTGTTCTCATGTTCTGCCTTGCTCAGAGTGTTTCTTTAGGTGTTGCCTTTTATTCGTGTGAGGAGAGTTAATTTTTATCGGGTGTATGCACTTGGGGTAAAGTGCCTGACTTTGCCTGATGGTTTAACAGGACATGTCCAGTACGATGTGAGTGAGTTGGTCTGGTTTCTCTCAGTCACCCTCTTACACTGCCCAGTGTTGATGTAAAAGGGGTGGTGAGTTGGGACTTCAGAAAATCCTAAAAATAGGATGTGGTAGATGAACAAAAAAGGTGGGTATATCGCCTCTCACCATCGGCAATCTCACCTCCACTCTCTGAAGACCACTCACCCAGGTGATCCTCCCGCACTGATCCAACCCCAGGAACTGGATCCAAAAGCAATGGGCATGTCCTGGCCACCTGGATTGCAAGTCCCAGAGGACTAGAGGACTAGGGGGTGAGATACCCTTTGGTTTCTCACAATAATCAATACATATGCCCCTAACCATAACGCCACCGCCTTCTTCAACTCCTTGTACCCTAGATTGTCCCCTTATAAAGGAGGTTTGTGCATCTGGGGTGGGGATTTCAATTGTACACTCAACCCAGCTATAGATAGATCAGACACTAAACATGGGAGACCTGCCCAGTCCGCCGAAACACTGGGTTCCTTGTTGCAACATCTCAGACTAGTTGACATCAGGAGATCTCTGCACAGGAACGCTCGAGGTGTGCTCTAGCACCTTGAAGCGTCTCTTATGCTAGATGGAATTACCAATAAAGATCTCGGACCAAATAACCAGACAGACTCAAAGAATATGGCAAAGTACTACTTTATTCTCAATTTAATAAAGCAGGGTCAACTGGCAGACATCGGACTGATGCTTGCACACTCGCACACGAACTTGATTACACAGAGGTATTATACCCCACTATGCGTCATCTATGACGTCATCCTACATGGCAAACTATAAAACCTGTTATTCAGAGGGATTGGCTAGTGGGAACAAGTCCACTTATAGAATACAACAGGGTTAGTACACTATTGGCTGCACCTTATCTGTGAGGCACGCCTTGAACTACCTATAAATATGTATAATACTGATTATAGCAAACAAAATGGCAGTGGATTGGTCTATGCAACATTGTATAGCAGGTTGCCCCATAGGCCCACTGATTGGTTGGCATTCTCGCCCAACCTTGGACTTTCGACTCAGCTAGTAGCACGTAAGCAAAATGAAACCCTGGTGCTTGAATCACGTCGGATTACTCCCCACTTTCCTAATTAGTCCATCATCTCCCATCAGTCCGGCCACGTGCCAAAGTTTCCTGGCTGTAGTTGACCTTGTAGCTTGCTCTCTGTTCTGAGACATTCAAGGGAGTGTAAGCACATCACTATCTTCATCTGAGGCTTAATGAATAGCTCTTGTTTTTGACTTCTGAGTCGCATGTGAAGAGACCATGAATTTGTCCATTTGGGCCTCATATTTACTGCTATTTGATGTAATTATACTAAGTGTCATTGCTCTTCTTAGCCTCTAGAGACTTGCTCGCTCTACCTTAATTGTCCAATACATGGCTCTTGCAGATGTTTTCTTCTTCTTTAATCTAAGAGAAATTTGTCTCCATCCGTCCATCCGTCTGACACCCTTCGTACTTTGCAGCTATTGCTTAAAAATAGCATCCTGGATCCCAAGCCAACATAGACTCCTCTTTGTTTTGTGCACAAAGCTGTTCTTCCAGACTCTGCTGACTCTGCAACCCTGATCTGTTTCTGAGGTAGCTGAATTTAATCTCAACCCGAGACGGCATCCATTTTCCAATTATGGCCGTCCTAGCCACATTATATATTCCTCTATAGTAAGCTTCTATGTATCTCATCTACATTACGTTACGTTACTGCGTATTTACACTTATAGTCCATATGTTATAATAGAATACAAATTGAAGTCCAGGGTTGCGCTTAAACCATAGTTTATATCAAAGAGAGTGTTATGTTTGTAGCAAAAGACAATTAGGTTGGTGCTGAAATGATTCAGGCAGACTGTAGTAATCAATAGTTATTTTTAATTTCCAAAACGGTGAAGAACTTAAAGTCAATAATCAAGTTTCAATTCCATAAAAAGTACATGGTCTTTCCAGTTGTATGCACTGACATTTCTTTAGAACATCAATTGGTCAGTTGATTTAACTGATTAATGATTTGCCTGAGCCAATGATTTGCCTGAACCTCTGATTTGTCTGGACCTCGACCCGTGTTTCCCTGCCCTTGTAGTATGGGCTGTTTTTCAGGAGGCGCAGTACCAACATAAACAAAAGTGGTGAGTTAAAAAAAAACTCTTGTTCAGTGTATGGAGGTGATTGAATGTTGTCCTTAGTGTTGTCTGTGGACAACCTAAAATAAAAGATTCATTATTGTTGTGAGGCCACTGTAATTTATGCAATCAATATTTCTACTTTAGATAGAAAAAATTATACTTACTAGTGTCAATGGTGGATGGTCAGGAAGAGGTAGAGTAACAGGGACCAAATGGCTGAGAGTCTAATTTTTTCCTGAACCAATCCTGCAATAGAACCAATTGGTGATGTGTGGTAAGTAAAGGGGTGGAGGGTTTGGAAATCAAAGGTGCTCACTAGTGGTTCTACTTAAAATATAGTAGAAGAACCCCTTACAGAATCCAATACTGCCCTTGTAAGGGCGAAATCTAAGTTAGTCTTACCTTTTAGCGTTAGTTCTTTCTTTAAGGTAGCCGGTATCTTGGATGGTGTGGTCACCATACAATTGCAACCCAACGCGCTGTATTTGTATAGCGCAATGACGTCACTGCATCAATGTGTGTGGTGACGTCATTGCGCTAACGGGAAACTGACATTTTGAGACGGGTGTGTTGCCTAATGGGAGATATACGTGATCGTAATCTAAATATCGAAACATTGTGATCTAGCTATGTTGATATGCTTGCAGTGTGCCCACTATCTATGATGGGTTTATAAGTATCATCAAGTGTTAAAATTCCCAAAATATAATAAAGAAGAAGAAGCTGTAAATGTGTACAATGTTAACCCTGATATAGTTTGTACAGTTAGCTTAAAGTAAACATATTAGCAACGTTGAAAGTACAACTTTTGAATAGTCATCATTTGATATTACTTCTTCTGTGATATTCAACATCAATGATTGTGTCAGGATTTGCAGTGTAGTAACATTTGGTGCTGATTCTACTGTGATATTCAAGGTCATGAAGATATCCGGATTGTTGTGTAGCTCTAATACATCAAGTAATGGCAATGTTTATAGTATATCACAAGAACATTGCATAATGTTCTTTTGTGAGTATTATTCTCATGAGTATACTTTATGTTGGAAACTTAAGTATAAAAAATGAAAAAGTTCCTGGTCTGAATTCAGACTCGAATGGCATGTGTCCATATTGCAGATCCATTTCGCCTCTTGCTTGTGTAAGAGTTGATCAAAGTTGCCTCCCCTTGGCGGAGGGCTGATTTTTTCAATTCCATAGAATCTTATTGTGCTAAATTGCTCCTTTGTGTGGTTGGGTATGAAATGCGCTGCCAAAGGTGATCTTGTGTCCCGATTGATATTTGCTCTTATGTGTTCACCAATTCTGAGTTTTAGTTTCCGGATGGTACTGCCAATATATGTTTTATACCTTGCTCACTGTTCTTAGAGAGGCAACAGTTTCACCTCACTGATGATGCCCAACAAGGCTGAAACATGTGTATGGGGTTACTGATGGTACTCTTGTTCAGAGAAGAATTGCCTAGCATTTCGGCGCTGGACTGCCACTGGGCATGACAAAGGCTGATATGCGGGGAAATTTCTTCTCTGTGAAAAGGACAGTGAGCTAAAGACTTGGTAGAGTCTCTCCCAGGGGTTATTCACCCAAGAACAGGTCATTGGGCTGTGTTCGTGCTGGTAGAGAGATTCCCAGACCCCCCCCTTTGTTTGCATATGTTTTATTACATATAGATTGAATGCCATAGATTACATTGGAGGTGTTACAGTTGATGAGCTGTTTGATGTGAGTTGATTTCCCATTGGGCATCTCAATGGTTTTCTTGACATGGGATGAATATTTGCATATTTGGCATTGGCCGCATTTGGAATTACCCTGGAGGAGTGCTTGGAGCCACATTGGAGCTGATTTAGTGGACTCTGGTTGTTTGTATTGAAAATGTGATGGACTAAGTAGGTCTCTGAGACTGCATGCCTTACGAAAGGTAATCGTTGGGTGATCATCCAAAATTGGATTCAGATCCTGATCTACTTTAAGGATATCCCAATTTTTAGATAGAATATATTTAATGATCTGACTGTTTGTACTATACATGGTGATGAATCTGATTTTTTGTGGACCAATTTTGGCTTGTCTTGGTGTTTTGTCTAATAGAAGTTGTTCTCTTGTTCTTTCATGTGCCTTTTGATAACTTTTGTTGATGAGAATTGGACTGTAACCCCTTTGTTTGAAATTATTCATCATTTGTACAGCATGTTCGTCGAAGTCTTAATTGTGGTACAGTTCCGTTTAATTCTTAACAGCTCTCCAAATGGGATATTGTTGATGACATGGGACGGGTGGTTGCTGGTTGCAAAAAGGGTGCTGTTCACTGCTGTAGCCTCTTATTTACTGCTATTTGATTTAATTATACTGAGTGTCATTGCTCTTCTTGGCCTCTAGAGACTTGCTCGCTCTACCTTGTATAGACTTTATACACTTTTAATTGCCCAATACTTGACTCTTGCAGATGTTTTCTTCTTCTTTAATCTAAGAGAAATTTGTCTCATCCATGGCTTATCCGTCTGCCACCCTTCGTGCTTTGCAGCTATTCCTTAAAAATAGCATCCTGGATGCCTAGCCAACATAGACCTCTCTTTGTTTTGCGCACAAAGCTGTTCTTCCAGAGTCTGCTGACTCTGCAACCCTGATCTGTTTCTGAGGTAGCTGAATTTAATCTCAAACGGAGACAGCATCCATTTTCCAATTATGGCCGTCCTAGCCACATTATATATTCCTCTATAGCAAGCTTCTTTGTATCTCATCTACGTTACTGCCTATTTACACTTATAGTCCATATGTTATACTAGGGACTATACTGGTATGATAGATCCACATTATATATATTTATTTATTTCTAACGCGCTGAAACATAGGCCCATGGGCATAGCAGCACAGACAGACATACACCAAGTAACACAGAAAGAATCACATAGGGGTTACAGGAAACAAATCCGGTCGATGGAAGGAAATACATTTGTTCAAACAATTGAAGTTGCATGGTGCGGATGAAGTAGATGGAGTGGATGGAGTGGATGAAGTGGATGGAGCGGATGAAGTGGATGGAGCGGATGAAGTGGATGGAGTGGATGAAGTGGATGGAGCGGACGAAGCGGATGGAGCGGATGAAATAGATGGAGCAATTGAAGTATATAGAACAGAAGTCGATGGAGCGAATGATGTGGATGGAGCGGATGATGTGGATGGAGCCGTTGATGTGGATGGAGCGGATGAAGTGGAATGGAACGGATGAAGTGGAATGGAAAGGAATAAGTGGAATGGAAAGGAAGAATGAAATGAATAGAACCAGAATGAAGTAAACAAACCGGGTGCTATAGTTGTAATTGAAAGAGCGACCTAATAGCATCACTGTTTTAAAGTTGAATCTAGAAAGTGTGCCCTAATAGCGTCAATGTGCTAAAGTTGAACTTAGAAAATGTGCCCTAGTAGTTTCACCGTGTTAATGTTGAATCTACAAAGCGTACCCCATTGGCATCACTGGTTAAAGTTGAACTTGGAAAGTGTGCCCAGATAGTGTCACTGTTTAAAGATGAACTTAGAAAGTGTGCCTAAGGGCGTCGCTATGTTTAAAGTTGAACTTAGAAAGTGTGCCCTAATAACGTCGCTGTGTTAAAGTTGAACTTAGAAAATGTGCCTAATAGCATCACAGTGTCAAAACTGAACTTAGAAAGCGTGCCCTAATGGCATCACTGTGCTATATTCCCAACAGCATTGAGTATCCCCAATAACGTCACTGTGTTAAAGTTAAACTTAGAAATATGCCCCAATAGCGTCACTGTATTACAGTCGAATTAAGATGGTATCCCCAACATCATTAAATATGCCTTTATTAGCGTCACTGTCTTAAAAATTGAATTTAGAAGGTATTCCCAACATCATTGAGTGTGCCTGGTCGCACACACTTTACTGATTACCACAATATCACAATACTACGCTTACTCTCTCCTATAAAACCACCATTCAACTAGAACATAGCAGTACTATGACACATTCGGTAAAGCTGTTCTCATACTAACATGACTCATCAAAACGCCCATCATCCTAATAAAACACAGCTAGCTAGCACATACCGGCTAGCTTAGGTGTCTCCTCAGGCCTAACACAGGCAGAACTCAGTCTGGATGTCCACCCTCCAGACAGAACACATCCAACTGATCTCCTCAGCACCACACCTACCGCTAAGAAGCAGCTATCATGCAACAACCATACCAGCTGCACACATACCTGGTGCGCCCACGCACTTTACGACTCCCTCTCTCTCAGCTGAATTGAACTACGGTTCCCGAGGGCGTTCAACCTACCAGCGCTTTGAGATCATACCATTGATACATAAGGCGCTATACCAATGCAAAATAACATAACATAACAAACAAGAAGGTTTTTAGTCGACGTCTGAATAGCCCATATGGCAAGCTTCTGTGTATCTCATCTACCTTACTTTACTACATATTTACACTTATTGTTCAGCAAGTTACTTTGTCATCTTTTGCATTCATGATTACCTTATCGTTTTGTACATGTTTCTCTTATCACTCCAGTTACATTGTTACTCTTCAGTATTTTCATATCGTTTCAGCATGTCCTCGTATAGCTTCTTTGGGACATCACTCTGCCCATGTCAGATTTCACTCAGCACTACATGATATCCAATGGTGCGTGCTGACATCCTTCCATACTTTCAATGCAAGGGTACATTTGATATGGTTGTCTGATATGATATGGCATTTATAACGCGCCTATACACAAGTGTGTCAAGGCATGACGAGGCAAGGGAGGGGGAACAGAGGGAAGACAGAGAACAATCCTACTAGGCCAGGTGTTATTCAGATCGCGCAAGTGCATGGGAGGGGGAAGTGGGAAAGTGCGGGGGTAAGAGGAGTCGACAGTGCAGTACATAATAGAATAAATAACAGTAAGTAAAAGTACGGCCAGCAGGTGAAGTACAAGGGTAAGTGCAGACAACAGGTGTCAAGTACTGGTAGTGGGGACTATAGGGATACAGAAACAGTCCCCAAGTGCGGGGGTTGCCAGGAAGCAAGTGCAGGTGTGCAACTGGCGGGGCAGGGGACCTGGGCCCGAGATCAAAAGGTGGCCAGGTAACCAGTGCAGTTTCAGTTTCGGCCAGAAGTCAGCAGGGTAGAGGAGGAGAAAAAGCAGAAGCAAAGAGAAAGGCTTCGAGGTACTTCCGGAACCAGAGATGATTCTCCTCAAGTTTCAGGGAGGCATGGAGGCTGTTCCAGAGGGAGGCCCCAGCCGAGGAAAGAGATCTACCGCCAACTCGTTGCTTGGAGAAGCGACTGACAATGAGGGAGTTGGAAGCGGATGAGCGAAGAGCTCAAGAAGGAAGAGAGAGTTGAAGGTATTGAGGCCCCAGAAGGCCTTGTGGACAATGCAGAGGGTTTTGAACTTAATCCTCGCAGCCACTGGGAGCCAATGGAGAGATTTCAGTCCTGGAGAGATACGATCCCTGGGCTTGAGGCCAAGGACAATTCTTGCAGTCCTGTTCTGGATGAGTTGCAGAGGACGTAGGGTAGAAGCAGGCAGATTTAGAAAGAGGCTGTTGCCGTAGTCCAGCCTGGAGAGAACCAGAGCTCTGGAGACAGTGACCTTCTGGGGGAAGGAGAGAAACGGAAGAATACCTCTGAGGAGGTGCAGCTGGTAGTGTGACTTCTTAGAGATGTCAGAGATGTAATGAGGGTGTGGAGTTGAAGATGACCCTCAGGTTCTTAGCCTCACAGGTGGGAGCAGGAAGAGGCCAACAGAGGCCAGTCAGAGAGTGGCAGGAAAGGAGGGAGCGGGTGTGTCGATGAGGAGAATCTCAGTCTTGCTGGCATTAAGGCAGAGATCATTGGCGGCACACCCCTCCTGGATGGTGGACAGACAGTAAGAGATGAGAGAGGGAGAAGCGGTGGCTGAGGGTAGCCTGAAAATTAGCTGAGTGTCATCTACATAGCACTGGAAGTTGGGGCAGAGCGCGGCCATGCGGTAGGCAAGAAGTGCCAGGTATTGGTTGAACAGCCTTGGAGAGAGGTTGGACCCCTGGGGAACACCACAGGTAGAGATAGAGATGGAGGAAAGGAAGGACCTGGGAGGGTGGATCAGAGAGGAAAGAAGTCAGCCACGCCAGGGCCTGACAGGTGATACCCAGGTTATTGCAGAGACGGTTGAGCAGGATGGCATGGTTGACCGTGTCAAAGGCAGAAGAGAGATCAAGTAAAACAAGGACACAGGGGGTGTTGGAATTAAGGTTGCAGAGCAGGTCTTCACGGATGTTCAGGAGAGCAGTTTCCATGCTTCTGGCAGCTCTGAAGCCAGACTGATGATCATGGAGACAGCTTTTCCAAGAGTTTGCCCAGGAAAGGACTGATGGAGATTGGGCGATAGTTAGCCAGGCAGAACGGGTCGGCAGAGGGTTTCTTAAGAAGAGGATGCACAAGGGAGTGCTTCAGGGGGGAAGGGAAGACTCCTGTGGTGAAGGAGTAGTTGCAGAAGTCTGCCAGAGCAGGAGCCAGGGAGTCAATGTGGTCCTTGATGGTTTTGGATTAACAGGGATGAACCTGTTTTGGTGAGACTTTCACAGATCGGGCTTGTCTAGAAACCACATCTGGGTCGAACAGGGGAAAGGCAGAGAAGGAGGGAGGAGAGGTGGCCGAAGAAGGGCAAAAGGAAGAGCAGGGAGTAGAGGGAGGAAGGGGAGAACGGGGGAGAGGAGGAGAGAGAGGACAGGATGTCCTGAGTTTTAGAGATGAAGTGAGAAGCCAGTGCTTTGCAGAGGCCCTGAGAAGGGACAGGAGAGGTAGAGACTGTGGCAGGATTGGCCAGTTCCTTGCAGATTTTAAAGAGTTCAGCCGAGTTGTTAGATGCCGCAGAGATGCGGGCTTGGATGTGAGCTCTCTTCTTGGTGAGGACAGAGAGCCGGTATTGCCTTTGGAGCAGGCGGCAGGCCAGTTTGTCAGAGGATGTGCATGAAGCTAGCCATTTCCTCTCAGCCACCCTACACTTGCATTTAAGGGTGACAAGGTCTGAGTCATACCAGGAGTTGCACTTGGCTTTGGGCTTCAGGCGGATCCTCATGACAGGGGCAAGAACATCAAGTGTACCAGATATAGCAATTATGCAGATGACTTCCAATTAGTATTAAATATAATAGGGGATTATGAAGTAGATCAACAAACATTGACTGCAGCTTACCTTGTTATCAAACAATGGATGTCAACGAATTGGCTTTGCCTAAATGCCGCAAAAAACAGAGTTGATGCTCTTTGTTTCTCAACATGCTCAATCAAAATTGAACCAAAAATATAATTGCTTTTCTATCGAAGGCAATCAAATTAAGATTGTACAGAAAGTTAAGACCTTGGGCACCTCCATGGAGGAAAGTCTTGACAGTGAGGCACATGTCACCGCTGTCTCCACCAATACTAACTACCATCTTAAGGTATTGAGACAAGTAGCTCCATTAATATCGGTGGAAAACCGCATAAAACTAATAAGAGCAGTGATTCTGCCACGTATTGATTACTGTAACGCCCTACTAGGAGGAGCCAGTAAGGCAAATGTTCAGCAGTTGCAGAAAATACAAAATGCAGCGGTAACAATCATCTTTCAGATGAAAAATTCTGAACCTACCAGCACTGCCAGAAGGAGACTCCATTGGCTTCCGGTGGCTGCCCGTATTCAATTCAAATTGCTTACTATATGCCACAAATGTATCTTTGGCAATGCCCCTGCATATTTGAAGGAGAGTATTAATATCTACTAACCAAATAGATCCTTAAGATCAATGGATGGCTCTCTGTTAGTAACACCATGTACCCAAAGGGCCCGCGGACTGGGGCGGGCGTTTTATGTTCAGGGCGCCCAAGCCGGGAATACCCTGCCAACCAGATTATGCAAAATTGATGATCATCTTCTTTTTCGTAAACAGTTAAAGACCATACTGTTTAGCTAGGACTGTCCGAGTATCTGCACCTTCTCCTGTCTTTCGGCGCCTGGATGCCTGCGGGCTTTGGCGCCTTATAAATCCCAATAACATAACATAGCAGAGTGGAGCATGGAAAGGGCTGTGTCAGGGTGTGAGTCAGCCAAAGGGGGAGGAGGAATGAGAAAGGGGCAGTGAAAGCCTCAACTGACATGTGCTTCATGGGTCAGCTGACCGAGAAGGTGAGTGGCAGTGATGGAGTTGGCTTGGCCTGAGGTGTAGAAAGGGTGAGCTGGGAGGAAAGGAGAAAGTGATCACTCCAGGAGAGAGGAGTAGTGGGAGGGATAGAAAGGGGAAAGTCTGAGGAGATCAGAACATCCAGAGAGTGCCCTGCAGAGTGAGTCGGGCCAGAGGGGAGAATAGAGAGAGAGAGTCGCAAAGGTTGCGAAAGAGTCCAGAGGAAGGACAGGAAGCATCCAGGTGGATGTTAAAGTCTCCATGAAGGAGGAGTTGAGTGGTCGAGACCAGGAGGAAAGAGGAGAGGTTCACCCACTCAGAGAGGAAGGAGGAGATCTAACCAGGTGGCCGATAGATAGTAGCCACAGTAAGGGAATGGTTGGGAGAGAGAGAGAGCCTGCAGACGAGGCATTCAAAAGAGGAGTAAGCCTGCGTAGGAATGACAGAGGTAGGAATCCACTCAGGGAAGATCAGGGATACAACCCCTCCGGCGCAGAGAGGATCTTGTAGCCATCAGGGAGGAGAGTGTCAAAGCTCGTAACAGAGCTGGCCGTGAACCAAGTCTCGGTGAGACCGAGGACATCAAGGTCAAGTTCCTCCAGAAGGCGGCAGATGTCGGAGGAGTGTTTGACAGCTGAGCGAGAGTTAAGAGTGGCAATATGGAGATGGTTGCCGTCCTTGAAAGACTTCCGGGGAGGGTGCAAATCAGAGTTATGCCCCGCAGAGGTGTAGAAGAAGCTCGAGGGGGGCAGAAAGGGAAGGAGGAGAGGGCAAGGTAGCCAAGGAGGCAACAGCAGGGGGAGTCAAGGAAGCCATGGAGGGGGGAGAGCAGACAGCAGGAGAAGAAAGGAAATTGATGAGGCGCAGGAAGTGTCTATCGAAGAAGAGAAGGTTAGCCTGAGGGCCTTGGACCAAGATGGTGCCATTCAATTAAACATTAATGATGACCTTGGAGGAGAGGAAGGAGGCCAGGAGGGCCTCTCACCGGGTGCCACAATTAATGGGAGAGGAGGAGAAGGGAGAAAGCACAGAGACCATATGTAGGGTCCATAGGTCAGGTGAGGGAACGACAAAGAGGATGTCAGTGAAAGTTTGCCTGGAAGAGGCACTGGTATAGGTGTCAGTGATAGGGAGACCTGGGTTGGAGGCCAGGGTGTCCTTTTTAAATTTCTTCCTATCAGATTTAGTGAGAAGAGCAGGATAGTCCATAGAAAAGCAGTTAGAGAAGATAGGAGAGACAGAGAGCACCATAGAGTAGGTAGGGAGAGGAGAGAAGAGGAAGGGAAAGGGAGGGGGAAGGGGATAACACTATGGAAGGGACACAGGGCAGAGTGCAAGCAGACGAGACATAGAGAAGCGAGACCAGTGGAACAATTGGACAGGACGACATTCACTCAGATTTAAAGACTATCACAATGCACTTTTTAAAACAGGAGGAAAAAAAACACCCAAGTTTAAGAGTCTGGTAGGTGGACGGGGGGAAGCAGGGTATTGTGTGGGTCAACCCTGGTGGATGGCTGGCAAGTGGCTACTCCTTCGGACACCTGCAGACACAGCCAGGAGCCGCCTCTATGCAAGCTTCCCTTAGCCGTGGGGCTGCCGGGCAAGGGCTGCCTTGGGAAGGTCAGTAATGGCAGAGGGGGCAGCCAATCAGGGTGGTGGGCAGGATGGAAGGCAGGAGGGAGGGGAACAACAAGAAGGCAACACGGAGGAGAGAGAGCAACGCGGGTGCACAAAACAAAAGAATCACCAAGTACAATTACAAAAGGCCCAAGGAGGGTCTCGCCAGCAGGGTCCCGTTGCCTGCAGTCACCCGCTCAGCCGAGATGGATTGGCAAGCGCGGGGTGCTGCATCGAACATTGCAGGGACCAGGAAGTCACTACACCAATCAGGTGTATGAGTGCATATCGTCTCTTGTACACACATGGAGTCCTATATAGGGACCTTCTCCTGCTGTTCAAGTGTGACGGCGTGAGGGAGCGGCAGTTAGGGAAAATTCATCCAACTGCTCCTGTACATTCCCCCCTCTGGTCGAGTCGTCAACCACATTTTTGTCTTCATTCTCCTTTATCATCTCTTCATACTGGTGTTTCTTTGGGATCCATATCTTTGTCACCCCCTCCCCCCAGTTGACCTGCATTCGTTATATGTTCATCCACACTCCAGGTCATGTGCTAGCAATTTCCTGATGGTGGACAGAATATCCGTTGTCCTAAATATTTTGTATGATCCTTAGAGTAGTAGAACTTCATTCTTGGAAGTGCAAGGATACTTTTCTTTATATTCTTACAGGTACTTTCCTAATGTTGCATCTGCTCACCAGTTCCAGTGTCTATATCAATCTTGCTCTTCATCCCAGTAGCTTTCTTGGCTGTCTTCTGGCATTGTCCCAAGATGATGATGAGACAAAATCCTAGCAATACTAGCACTAGTACTGCTCCACGTAATTTGGAGGCATTGCCAACCAAGTTGGAATCCATGAAAACAGACAATAACCAGCTGTCCTCCTTTGTCTTGGCTACTTCTGTCAACGTTACATTCTCTTCATCATGGGCAGGTATAAATGTACAGCAAGAAGGCCTGATCTTGGTGCTCACGCCTCCTTACATTCTCTCATTGCTGTAATTAAGTCCAGGACAAAACTTTTCTTGAGGGCCATGGGCCTGATTGACCTCAACTCTTCTCTGATCACATTTAAACCTTTTTATTGTCGTATTGATTATTTGCAGCAGCTCCCATCTGGTTATCTGTAGCCACTTAATTACAAAAGAAACACACCACTGAACATTAAAAACAGCCAATTGGATCACATAGAGAGTTTGGCAAAAGATGAATCGTTAACTATTAAGCCTGCTGATAAGGGAGGTGCCATCGTTGTAATGGACACTCCATTTTACAACAAGAAATGTCTTGACTTACTTAGCGATGAGGGCACATACATGAAACTAGACAATGATCCAATCCTCAAGATTAAATCATTAATCATCAAGACCTTAGAGAAAGCTAAACTCAATCAATGGATTAGTGACAAAACGTTTGAATACCTTATTAATAAACATCCTATCACACCAGTATTTTATGGATTGCCAAAGATCCATAAAGATCGATTGAACCCACCATTAAGACCAATTGTAGCGGGAACCAAAAGTATTTTTGATCCCCTTTAAGTATATGTTGATACGTTACTTCAACCTTTGGTTCAAGCTACATCTACTTACCACTGACTTTCTCAATTGTTTGAAGGAAATCACAGCTATTAGCTCAGACTGTATTTTGTTCAGTCTTGATGTGTGTAGCCTTTATACCTCTATACCTCATGGTGAGGGCATTGAAGCGGTCAAATGGCTACTTCTCAATACAACGAATCCCAGAGGAGAGGCAGAACTCATTATTGAACTATTGAACATCATATTATACAATAGTTATTTCCGATTATTGGGTAAATGCTATCTACAGATATCGGGAAACCACAATGGGGTCTTCCATAGCAACTGTGTATGCAAACACTTTTATGTTCAAATTTGAAAGTGATTATGTATTAAATCATCCCAAATGGTTATCATACATATTGATTTGGAAACGTTTCATTGATGGAATATGGTGTGGGACCCATGATGGATCCTTGGGTCCTTGTTTTGAAACACATGAATGTATCCATGTTTTACTCATTTATAACAAAGCTGAATGTAAACATATGAGGAGTATTTTTGTTTATATCATGTAAACCAAAAATTGTTTCAATTTCTTTTGATCTCTCTTTGATGTATAAGCTACTTAGTATGTTTGGTTTAACAAATTGGACAGTCTCTTTGTAAAACATATATCTCTTTATAGTATGTTTTTAGGCCTATGAAGAAAAGGCATTTTCCCTCGAAACGCGTCGCCACTTGAAAAAACGGACTTCTGACAACAATTCTTCCAATTATTTCTTTTTGCAATAACATTGTCACTGTTTCTTGTATGCAATTTATTCTTTACAAAAAATATATATATACACAAATGTGTTTTACAAAAATGACTATGGTTGAAAATTATTTTCTAAATCTCTTTCCTCAGATTACAGTAGTTGGCTTATCCAACACTATATAGTGTGCAGGGGACTGGAGGATTCAAAGCTTGAATCTTCTCCTTTCTTTTTTTGTTAATTGTGTAGGTCTTGTGCCAGGATCTCAGTTCCTCCCCCGCACCTTAAATTCAATTGAGTTTTTGTTTACTTTTCTAAAAAGTAGGAGTGCACCAATTTTGGAATTCTCTTACCTGTAGCCACTTAGCATTTACTGCAGTCTGAATTCCTGGCAGGAATATAGCTATAAATATCACTGCTGTTCTGCTGAATAACTTGTGCTCATCTGGAATGTCATTATAGGCTTCTATCGATTTTTTCCTGAGAAGTAATTATCCCTCCTCTGTCTGCTTCGATGAAACATCTTTTCTTCCTTGGGTGCCTGCCCATTTTTGGGAAGTATGTAATCTGTAGGTCACTTTGTGGTACTACTAAGGCTGGTATGCTTATCAGTACCAATGAATAAACTCCTCCCCATTTTGGTGGTAACTTTATATATGCTGTTGATCCACAGGCCTGCTGTTCCTTTCTTCATGCCTGCTACATCAAAAACTCTGCCACACTTCTGGTTTTCTCCAACTTTTACAGTGCCATTATTTCTAAAGCAAAAAGACGCATTCTTCAGGGGTAGTATCTGCAATGGTGTCCCCTCATAGTCGAACCCATACCAACAATCTTGCAGTCTTTATTAGTTTTTGCGTTCCTTTTCTGCATTTGCCACAACTACTTCCCATTGTCCGGTTAATGTTGTTGCTTTGCACATAATCAACCCATCAGCCCAGGAGTAAGCACTGTTACTTTAATTTGTAGTTGACCTCTTTACCAGCTTTTCGTATTTCCTTCCCATTCTTATCCTTGCATTGCAACATCTTATGTTCTTCAATATTGATTCCTGCTCCATTTATTCCAGGCTGTTAGTATTTTATTATTTGATGCAGGCTTTTCTCTTGAATTTGTCTTGTACTTAATTGTCTTTCCTTTGAGATGTTGCTTTATTCACCCACACTATGAACGCTGTTCTGCCTTGGAACTGTCCTCTGGTTAAGCAAAGTGCAAGGTGTGTCAGGCAATGTGCCTTTTTCACTAATACTTCTGTTGCTATGCATATTTTAGAGGTTC
Source organism: Ambystoma mexicanum (assembly GCF_040938575.1). Taxonomy (NCBI): domain Eukaryota; kingdom Metazoa; phylum Chordata; class Amphibia; order Caudata; family Ambystomatidae; genus Ambystoma; species Ambystoma mexicanum. The sequence goes on along the minus strand of NC_090932.1, from coordinate 1,008,489,996 downwards.
CCAAAGCATAAGGTATAAGAGAACACACATAGCAGCTTTCATCTGACGTTCTTCTTCCCACATTCTTCATTTGCCGATACCACAGGTTATTCTTTAAATGAGCCGAATTATAAAGATACGTATTTATATCTACATGATCTTCCCCAACATCCCTTTTAAATCAAAATAAATGTCTAGTAAGATTATAAAAAATGCTGTTTGTGATTTCATCAGGGGCAATAGTAAAAGTTTCCTTATCACCCCCATGTATGTATTGTTTCTTATAATATGTCTAAATGTCCTAATAATCAAGAGGAAAAAATCTATCATAATACACAATGACACCACAATTATTATTCCATGGAAACTCATCAATATTCTTCATGGCAGTGAGCCTCTTATTTTCTGAAACCGCCTAATTTTTGCTCAAACTTTTAATATGTAGCTCTAGGTCTCTCTGAATCACACCTTTGTATCAAGAACTGCAAGATGATTGCAATACTGTCATGCACAACACCCGTGCCCCCATTGGTTCCTCGGTGTCACCTTCTGCTCCAGGTAGACATTCCGCTAGGTTTTCCCCACCAGCAGTCAGCGGCAACCCATGTGTGCTGCGGGGGTCGCGTGAACAGTTCTGCCCCAAGGTAAAGGCAGTTTTCGGCCTCGATTGTTTCCTTACCTGCATTGGCAGCTGCCGTGGAGATTACGGTCAGGCAGAGTCAGGCTGTCATGTCGACTTCCGGGTCACGTGACGGTATCCCGATCATGTGACTTAATTCCTGCTCATCTGATTGGCAAGCGAGCAGGATAACAACCACGACCGCATAAGCGGTCTTTGCTTCACAGCTATTCTGGTAACTCTGTTCGGCATTTCGTTTCACTCAGGACTTCACGGCTTCAAGGATCACGGCTTACGGACTTTGGACTTCTACTTGGAAACTCCCTGGCATTGTTGTTCTTTTCTACGTCTACCCGGCAGTTTTGGACCTCGGCTTGTCCGACGGACTTTCTTTGCTTAACCTTGTTGGAACTACTTGTATTACGCACCCACCAGAACTACGCTTTGCATAAACCTCAAGAATCGCTCAGGTGTGTGCAGTCGGCACTTACCATCCTTCAGTCCGTCTGCAGCTGCTGTTCACGCACCCTCCCTGCAGTATCCCAGGCCCATGTTACAGTTTTTGGTAGCCCTCCATAGGTAAGACCTCTCCCCTTATTTTCACACGCCTGTTGATACTTACTGTGCCTTTCTGTGCTAATACCTGGTTTTACAGCGGCCTTGGGGTTATCGGCGTTGCGTGGTTCCAGCGTTTCTTCATCCACACCTGTGGCCTCAAGGACCGCACAGAGAGTATATTTACTCCTCTCTTTGGGGAACTTGGGGACGGAGGCCCCTATACTCTTCACGACACGGCAAGACTTGACAAATACTTATTCTAAAAATAATATAATTGTTCTTAGGATTTCCAAGAAACTTTATGACGTTGATGTATCTTCTTATTAGAGCTGAATAAGACTGTAATATGTAGGTAAAAACAGCATACAAGAATGTGTGTAATATTATTGCAATAGGTAACATAAAGATGAAGTGTGCTTTTTGTCTTTCAGCTCTGGTAATTCAGCACATTCTTACTTTAGCCTCTCTAAAAATGTTCCAGCATAACTGCAGGTTTGTTTACTCTTTGTCAAATGTTAAAAGATATTGACCTTTGGACTAAGGTGCTGCTGAGGTGTTCATTTTACTTGGCTTTACTCTTGGCCATAGAACAAGTCTGTTTACGTGGGATTTCTTCTCTTGCTTCAGTCAGTAGTTGCAGGAGGAATCAGGCTTTCACCGTTGTACGTCTTGATGTCATGCAAATGAAGCCAGGCTATTCGTCCTTTTAACTTGGCTGCTGTGAGTGTGACTTCTTCCACCTCAAACGGACCTTCAAAGCGGGGACTACTCCAAGCGCATAAAAACGTTCGTACCAGAACCTGGGGATAAAATGGGTTGTTTTAACAAATCCTGTGCTTCAATGGGTTGGTCATCTTTGTCGCTTCTCTTTGACCCTTCCCTTCGATTCTTGACCTGTTGAGACATGAAAAAAATACTTGCAGTCATTGTTGTTAGGTAATCATGCATCTTGTCACCTAGTGTAACGCTTACCTGGACTATGCGGGGACCTCTGGAGCTCCGAGTGACTTCAACCTCCCCCTTCAGACTAGACACTGGAATTCTGTGGAAAAAATTACAAATTCCCCTCCTTAATTTACTTCCTATATATATATATATATATATAACCTATAGAGATATTCTGACACAACTATAGCTCACCTTAGTATTTAATTTGATGAGCTATCCATCCTGTTCTTACAGGGGCGTAAGTCCTGAAGATGGTAGAACCCCGGAAGAAGGACTATTATACTATGGGGTCTAAGTTCCTTTATTTTCAATAGAATGGAACAATGGAATTGATGGAGACTGTAATAAAAGGTGGGTGACAGCCTAAGCCTAAATAAATACCATGAAAGACAAAATGGGCTGCACTCGTCACTAAGTGAGTATAATAACAATCTGCACAATGGGATAAACCTTAAGGCTGTCAAGAAGCGCCAACTGAGGAACCTGTATGCTATAACAGTATGGTGAGTGGACTATTCAGGAGAATGGAAAATAAAGGGTTAAGCCTCCGTACTAATAAATGGACATGGAGTTCTTTTGAGTGTGAAAAAAGAATAATGGCACACAAACTGAATGAAAACTGCGCAGTGTGAACCCTTTTCATTTAATGCGTGACATCATCCGTAAATTCTGAAATAACGTGTAACAAAATCTCACAGACAACAACTCGTCAACAAGGTGTAGAAATGCCTTTTTAAAATGTGAGCAATGACAGAAGTGCGTGTGTGTCCAAAATGAGCATACTACTAAAACATACGCTGTCCACTAAAAACGAATTTCCTGTAAAGGCAAGCAACCTTTCATAAAAGAGTAACAAAAGCAATTGGAGCGAGGGAAATGTATCAGTAAATCCTTCAAAACAAAAATAGTACTTGCGTGTGAATGAACGCATTCTCACACTGAGGACAGGCGTCTGTGTTGACAGGAAACAAATAACCTTAACGAGCGCTCAACTCGAACTGAAGTGGTCAAAGGCAGCAGGAAAAAGGGAACTATGTAAATATTCTGTAAAAAACTGACGGAGACTGTGGAAGACAGGGAAACAGCTGTGGGCTTAGGGCTGAAGATACGCGGCGAGCGTTACATCTGATAACAGATTAACGACGCGAAGCGCGAGCCTCCAGATGGGCGGGGCTTAAATAGGCTGCAATAGGAGAACGACTAGACCCGCTGGTTACACAATTTATGGGGACTAACTAGCGGCCATTAAGGAACACAGAACCAATATATTCAATAGGGAACTTAATTAACAGTAACACAACTAGGACAAATACCCAAATTCCTTTAAGAACCTTCCTGGAGCTGTACTTTCCTAGGACTAGAATTAGAAACTCTGCCTGTGGTCATGACAGTACCCCTCCCCAAGGACTCTCCTCCCGGTTTATGGGGGTAATTTTGGTGAAATTCCTTTAACAATCTAGGTGCATTTATGTGTTCTTTAGGTTCCCAAGATCTATCTAATGGACCGTAACCTTTCCAGTCAACCAGATAAAAAACCTTGGGCCTCATTACACGGTAGGCGGTGGACCAAGGTGCTATTAGCACCTTGGTCCATGCCGGTAAAATACCGGCACTGCCTTGGAGGAAAGGGGAATTACCGCCCTAGTCCAAGGTTGGCGGGCGGTAATTCCCCCTTTCCCCAATGCCCTTCCCCATTCCCATTTCTGCCCCATAGGGCATAATGGGAATGGGGAAGGTGCTAATTACGGTACCGCAAATTGCGGTACCGTAATTAGCAACCTGGTCCCTTTGCGGGTTGGTTTTTAACGCCTGCTAAAAAGCAGGCGTTAAAGTACCAACCCGCAAAGGGACCTCGTAGTAAGGCAGTAAGGGTTAACGGTCACCAGTACCATTACCGGTGGCCGTTAACCCTTACCGCCTTCCGTGTAATGAGGCTGCTTGTGTCTGACAACCTTGGAGTCTAAAATGTCCGTGACTTCGAATTCAGATTGATTGTCTTCAAGTTCAACTGGAGTTGGAGCTGGTTGTAAATGAGTATCTGGGTTTACTGGTTTTAGTAAGGACATGTGAAATACTGGGTGAATTTGCCTTTTCCGGGGAAGAGTCAATTTCATCGCCACTGGGTTGATGATGGCTTCAATGGAGAATGGACCCAAAAACCTGGGAAGAAATTTCTTCGAACCTTTCAAAACCAGATTTCTGGAGGATAACCAAACAGAGGGCCTCATTACACGGACGGCGGTAGATACCGACACCACCTTGGTGGAAAGGGGAATTACCACCCTATTCCAAGGTTGGTGGGGGCGGTAATTCCCCCATTGCCCTTCCCCATTCCCATTTTTGCCCCATAGGGCATAATGGGAATGGGGAAGGTGCTAATTACGGCACTGCAAATTGCAGTACCGTAATCAGCTCCCTGGCCCCTTTGCGGGTTGGTTTTTAACGCCTGCAAAAAGCAGGCGTTAAATTCTCCAACTCGCAAAGGGACCTCGTAGTAAGGCGGTAAGGGTTTACCGGTACTGGTAAAATACCAGTACCGGTAAACCCTTGCCGCCTACCGTGTAATGAGGCCCAGAGTCTCCCACCTGAAACTTAGGAGCAACACTTCGATGGCGATCAGCGAACTTCTTTTGGCTTTCCTTGGCGGCAGATAAGCTAGCTTGAGCCTTAATGTTAGCCGAGGAGATGAGTTCATGGAGAGTCTTCACAGCAGGCATCTCTAAAGGTTCAGGAGGATCAAAGGCAGATGTTCGAGGATGTCGACCATGTAAGGTGTAGAATGGAGTAAGCCCAGTGGAGGAATGAGTCGAATTGTTGTACGCATATTCTGCCACCCACAAAATATCCAACCAAGAATCATCCGTTTGGTGAAGCGTACAACGTAAATACTGTTCTAAGTTCTGATTAGTGCGCTCCGTTTGACCATCGGTCTGTGGATGATGACTTGTGGATAGTCGGACATCAATCTTGGCCAAGGCACAGCATTTCCTCCAAAATTTAGAGATACATTGACTGCCTCTGTCTGAGATTACAATGGAGGGAAAACCATGCAACTTAACAATGTTCTCCAGAAAGTTCTTTGCTAATCCAGAAGCAGTTGGAAGTCCTTGTAATGCTATAAAATGCGCCATTTTGGAGAATAAGTCAACCACCACTAAAATGGTGTCAAAACCTTTACATGGAGGAAGATCGGTAATGAAATCCATGGACAAGGTATGCCATGGACTCGGCGGCACATCCAAGGGTTGAAGAAGACCAACATTTTTTTCTTTGTGTTCTTATTTTGTGCACCATTCCCACATGTCTGAATGAAATGAATTACATGCTTGCGCTACGTAGGCCACCAGTAGTGCCTCTTGATCTTTTCCAAAGTCTTGGTCACTCCTGGGTGGCCCTCGATCAAGGAGCCATGGTAGTTAGAAATTACTTGCATTCTTAAATCTTCAGTGGGAAGACATAAGCGATTTTGATAATGAGGTATATCCTTCTGCAGGGTGAACTGATTGCCTCGATTTGTCCATGTATGCAACTCCTCTGGAATCAACTTCCCCTTGACTTCCTTTAGTAGCTCTTCATAGAAACGATCTGAAATGTTTAATAATCCTAAAGCCCTTTCTCCAGCAATGATATTAGTTGGAACCTGAGGAACAAAGGCCTCGTCTCCATTACCAATTCGAGACAAAGCGTCCGCCTTTCCATTACGGACTCCTGGCCGAAAAGTAATGACAAAGTTGTACTCTGCGAAGAATAGAGCAAATCGCAGCTGTCTAGCAGATTGTGCCTTGACTGATCGGAGATATTGTAGGTTTCTATGGTCTGTAAGAATGGTGACCGTGTGTTGAGCACCTAGCAAATAATGTCTCCATTCTTTTAATGCACACTTGATTGCCAACGATTCCTTGTCTGTAATTGTATAATTTCATTCTGCAGCTGAAAATTTCTTTGACCAGAACGCCACTGGGTGCAAAACATGAGTCTGTGGATTGCGTTGCGAAAAGACAGCACCCATAGCAACACTGGAGGCATCAGTCTCCACAATGAAAGGCAAATCGGATTGAGGATGTCGCAATACGGGAGCCTCAGTAAACTTGGACTTGAGAGTCTGAAACGCGACATCGGCCTCTTGGGACGATTCAAATTTCTTGTTCTTCTTAAGCAGTGACGTGATGGGATGAACCAACTGTGAACATTTTTCCACAAAACGTCGATAGAAATTAGCAAAGCCTAAAAAGCTTTGGACTCCCTTCACGGAAGTTGGGGCCGGCCATGAAAGAATTGCATCTACCTTTCGAATATCCATCTTGACTCCTTGAGAGGATAGCACAAAACCCAGAAACTCAACTTCGGAAACATGAAATGAACATTTTTCCATTTTCACAAAAAGGGAGTTTTCATGCAATTTCTTCAGAACAGCCAGGACGTGATTCACATGTTCCGAGGGGGTTGCTGAAAAAATCAAGATATCGTCAATGTAGACTACTGCGCAGACATCAAGTAGATCTCTCAAAACATCATTCATAAAACATTGAAAGGCTGCTGGTGCATTGCATAGCCCGAGTGGCATGACTTGGTATTCAAAAAGACCATATTTTGTGCGAAAGGCAGTCTTCCACTCGTCGCCTTCTTTAACTCGGATTAGGTGATACGCCCATCTGAGATCCAGTTTGGTGAATATGCGAGCTCCCTTGATTTGATCCAATAGATTGGAAATGAGAGGAATGGTATACCGATTCTTGACAGTGATCTGATTGAGTGCGCGGTAATCAATGCACGTTCTGAGATCTCCTTCCTTTTTGGTTACGAAAAAGAGAGGAGAAGCAGCAGGAGAATTGGATGGTCGAATAAAACTGTTGGCTAAGTATTGGTCTAAATATTTCTGCAAATGAGAATCTTCCTTCTCCGTCAATGAATAAATCCGACTACACGGAATTTCACTCCCTGGAAGAAGATCAATTTGGCAATCATAGGATCGATGCAGAGGGAGTACTTCGGCCAATTTTTTTTCAAAGAGGTCTCGAAATTCTGAATACTCTGGCGGTAATAAACCAATTAATCCAAGTGTTGAAACAGTAACTTTCTTCGTTAAACAGGGATTTTCCTGTTGGTCAAATTTACAGCAAAAGTCTTTACAATCTGCAGCAAAGGTCAGAGATTGAGTTCGCCAATCTATCCTCAGGTTATGTTTCTCTAGCCAGGGCATGCCAAGTATAATTAGGAGTGGGGGAGCACTAATAAGATCAAACGTGATTTTCTCTCTGTGTTTCTCCTGACAAAGCACGGTAAGGTTAGCTGTGCGTTGAGTGACAGGAACAGAAGCTAAAGGAGTACCATCAACTGCTGATACATTTTCTGCTTCATACTTGTCCTCACGAGGAAAACCCATCTGAGTTGCTAAATCTATATCCATGTAATTACCAACTGCTCCACAATCGATGTAAGCTTGTAAGGCATGCATTCTGGTGGGCTGTTCTGGACTGGATAAGGTGATGGGAAAAACAAAGTGTGAGGTCACGAAACCTTTCTCCATGCTCGACAAGCTGACCTCTACACTTGTTGGGCGCTGGAGTTTTCCGAATTCTGGTCCTTCTTTTCTTGGTTGACACCTCCAATAGGCTTCCGAGAGGGTTTAATAGGGCACTCCTTGAGGAAATGACTAGCCTTTCCACAGTAAAGACACAATTGTTGCTGGCGTCTCTTGTCTCTTTCCGCCTGTGATATGGGTCCCCTAAAGGCTCCTAATTGCATTGGTTCAACGTGGCTCTCTGAACTAGCTCTCAACTGATTTTCTTTAGGGCAAACTGTCATGCATGCTGGACGTGGTCCTACCTCCTACGCTCGTAGAACAGCTAGACCGTTCTATTCCAAATGGCGGTTGTTCGATACGTTGCCGGGAAAACGACGTTTGCACTTTTCACGTCGCTAACTTCACGTGTATTCTGCTTCGTCACGTGAACTACGGCATTACGTATATAAGCAGCGTGGAAACTTAACTCGCTGCTTCTGATCGAATCATTTGGCGTTGTGTAGCTGAACCTCCGATCTGCATCCTTGCAGGTTACTACAGCTACTTTTTGGGCCTTCTATTGCGTGTTTTCCGCCACACGCTGATTCCTGGAGCTGTTTGGTTGCGTGTAAATCCACACGCTCACGTTGTCTTCAAACGCGGCTGGCCTGGGCTGCGTGAATCCTGTTCGCGTGTAAATCCACACGCGCACGTTGTCTTCAAACGCGGCTGGCCTGGACTGCGTGAATCCTGCTCGCGTGTCAATCCACATGCGCACGTTGTCTTCACACGCGGCTGTCCTGGGCTGCGTGAATCCTGTTCGCGTGTAAATCCACACGCATACTTTGTCTTCAAGCGCTGCTGGCCTGGACTGCGTGAATCCTGCTCGCGTGTAAAATCCACACGCGCACGTTGTCTTCAAACGCGGCTGTCCTGGGCTGCGTGAATCCTGTTCGCGTGTAAATCCACACGCATATGTTGTCTTCAAGCGCTGTTGGCCTGGACTGCGTGAATCCTGTTCGCGTGTAAATCCACACGCATATGTTGTCTTCAAGCGCTGTTGGCCTGGACTGCGTGAATCCTAATCGCGTGTAAATCCACACACACACGCTATTTTCTTCGCGGCTGTACAGAACCGCGTGTACTTTGTTTATACCATAAAAAGGGCGCTATTTCCAACTCCTGCACCTGTGATATTAACAGGGGGATTGATTCATTTCTATACTTTACTCTACGTGGGAAGGAAGCTGTTCAAGGATTATTGGAAGGTGACAGTGAACAGTACTTTGGACGCTATCCTGTGGTGCATCAACCCGGTATCTAGCGTGAGCCTCGTTCCGTTCGGGATAAGTCTCCCTTACTAATCTTCCCTTCCTTGTCGTTTGTTCTACCTTGGATTTCCTCAAGAGACTCTGCTGGATTCTTCTGCCCTAGACTTAAGGTCAGTGTGTGCATTCATGTCATTTTCTGTTCCATCATACTCAGGTTGGGGCAGTTATTTATGATACTTTATTTTGTTCTAGGCTGACTTCCTATACCTTACCCACGCCCTTTCCAGTGATCCATCGCTCTGCCTGTTTTACCAGTCAGAGAGTTGTATCATTTGGAAGGTCTTAACTTGACTTCACAACTATCAAATCGTGTGAACAGGGATCCGGAAGACCCTACCGTATCCTTTTCAGTTAATACTTTGGTGCTCTCTGAAAGAATCAGAAGCTATGGAGGGTACGGATCCTTTAGCTTTTTTGACTCAGTTGATCAGCGATTTGAGAAATGAAATGGTTACGGCACAGGACATGTTACGGCACCGTATGGATGTTATGCAAGACGCCATGCACGGTAGTCCTCAGGGAGCACAGGTTCCAATGGCCACTGCATCTGGATCTGGGACTATGACACCCCCACAGGAAACTATTAATGTGGTTATGCCCACTCAGTTTCCCTTGGCCCCTCCGGAACGGTTCACTGGTGATCCCAAAACCTATAGAACCTTCGTTAATCAGTGCCGACTCCATTTTCTTTGCCGTCCTACATCTTTTCCTGACCTAACCACAAAAGCAGCATTCGTGCTTTCCCATTTAGGGGGCACAGCTGCTGCTTGGGCTAACCCTTTGTTGGAAACAAATAGCCCTTTGTTGTACGACTGCGACGATCTCTTGGCTGCTATGAGTAAAGTCTTTGACATGCGTTATGCTACTCAAGCCATGGATCTGGAGTTACTTAATCTACAACAAGGCAATCAACCTCTTTTGCCTTACATTGCCCGGTTCAATCAACTAACAGCCGAAACTCAATGGCCTGACGGCAAGAAAACGGCTGTTTTCTACAAGGGTCTTTCAGAAGAACTGAAAGATGCCTTATCTACAGTTCCGGTGGTTCCTACGGGATTCACAGAGTTGCTCGATTTGGTTCTACAAATCGATGCCCGAAGGAATGCTCGGAAAGGAGAGAAAAAGCCCTTCATACAAGCCTCGGTGCGTTCAGAGACACCGGCAGTCCTCTCGAACGACCCCGAACCCATGCAGATTGGCGCCGTGAGAGGCCGGTTGTCCAATGCAGAACGAGAGAACCGAAGAAAGAACCATTTATGTATGTATTGCGGTTCATCCGAGCATTTATTGGCGACATGTCCTAAAAAACCCATCAAGCGTTCGGGAAACGCCACAACTCGACAATAGCAGGAGTCCCTATGTCGAGTGTTTCATCGGACTCCAGTACCATTCCTAATCACGTACCCGTAATTGTTGAGGTGACGTTACGTTGTGATGAACGAGAATTGGTTTCCAAGGCCATGGTTGATTCCGGAGCCACCAACAATTACATAGACATCACATATGCCAAGAACTGTTCCATACCCCTTGTAAACAAAAACAAACCTGAAACGGTTAATACCGTGGACGGATCTGTTTTGACTTCTGGTATGGTAACCCAGGAGACGGTATCTGTTCAGATGACATTATCGAATAATCATTCGGAAGAAATCGTCTTCGATGTCATAGCTGCTCCGCAGTACGAAATCATACTTGGTCTTGCATGGTTAACCCTTCATAATCCCGCCGTTGACTGGGTTTCGGGATTGCTCCAGTATCCGTCGATTCATTGCAATGAACATTGCTTTACCAGTCAGGAGGTGTCAAACAAGCAACACATATTGGCCTCTATGGGGGGAGCTTCAACTATCAGCGTGGTACATCAAAGCGACACTACCATACCATGCGAATACGCTGAGTATGCTGATGTCTTTGATAAAGGCCAGGCAGAACAATTGCCTCCCCATCGACAGTACGACTGTCCTATTGAATTGATTCCTGGTGCCAAAATCCCTACAGGTCGTTTATATTCACTGACCCCAAAAGAAGACGTTGTGTTGAAAGAATACATTGACAAAGCTTTAGCGATGGGTTTCATACGGCCATCACAATCACCTGCTGCGTCTCCTCTATTCTTTGTTCTGAAGAAAGAGGGAGATCTAAGGCCTTGCATTGATTACAGGGCAATTAACGACATCACCATAAAAAACCAATATCCTTTACCACTGATAAACGTTCTATTGGATCAATTAGGTACTTCCAGTTACTTCACCAAATTGGACTTGCGAGGAGCATACAATTTAGTTTGCATTCGTGAAGGCGACGAATGGAAGACCGCTTTCAAGACACGGTATGGTCTTTACGAGTATTTGGTGATGCCTTTTGGTCTGTGCAACGCTCCCGCCACTTTTCAATTCTTCATGAATGATATATTCAGGGACATAATGGACCAGTTTGTGGTGATTTATCTGGATGACATTCTGATCTATTCATCATCTTTTTCGGAACACGTCAAACACCTTTCTACAGTCCTACAAAGACTCAGGGAGAACCTTCTTTATGTGAAAGCCGAGAAATGCGTCTTTCATTCACAGGAAGTGGAATTCCTGGGTTATGACATTACCAATCTAGGTGCTCGAATGAGCCGTTCCAAGGTGAAGGCCATATTGAATTGACCTATTCCGCACAATGTCAAGTCATTACAGTCTTTCTTAGGCTTTGCGAATTTTTATCGCAGATTTATTCATTCCTTCTCCAAAACAGTAGCTCCTTTGACGGCTTTAACTAGTTCCAAAGTTCCTTTCTGTTGGAACCAAAATGCCCAAGCATCATTCGAAAAGTTGAAGGAAGCATTTACCACTGCACCCCCACTGCACCCGTGCTTCAACATCCAGATCCAGATCGCCAGTTTATCGTTGAAGCGGATGCATCCAGTGTCGCTACTGGAGCGGTACTCTCACAAGTTTGCACAGAAACCAAGGAGGAGCACCCAGTGGCTTTCTTCTCTCGCAAACTTACCCCATATGAACGGAATTACACCGTCACTGAGCGGGAATTGCTGGCTATCAAGGATGCCTTCCGAGAATGGCGTCATCATCTTCTTGGGGCCAAACATCAGGTGTTGGTGTACTCTGACCATAGAAATCTTCAAGCATTTAAATCTATGAAATGCCTTACGGCCCGACAGGCCAGATGGCATGTCTTTTTTGCCCAATACGATTTCCAGGTCACATATCGTCCTGCCCGAGAACACGTTAAGTCGGACGCGTTGTCTCGTATGAGTGAAGAGGCGAAGGAAGAAGCACAAGTACAAAATCAGTTGTTGGCAGATCATGTAATATGTAGTTGTTCTGTTCAACCATCCTTAAAAACCGAAGTACAAGAGTGGGTGAAAAAACATCCACAAGTTATCCAGGATATGAATCTGGACGTACATAACGGTTTACCATTCACACAAGGAGTGCTCTACCTACCGACGTCTTCAACGCGGAATAAAGCCCTCAAGTGGAATCATGATTCCTTGATCGCAGCCCATCCTGGATGGAAGAAAACACTAGAGCTGCTCAAAAGATGGTGCTGGTGGCCATCCATGTCAAAAGATGTCATAGATCATGTATCAACTTGTTCTGTATGCATCCAATGTAAAAACACTCCTGGTAAACCAGTGGGCTTACTCCAGTCCCTACCTGTCCCTAACAAACCATGGGACATGATATCTATGGACTTTGTGGTAGAACTCCCACCAAACCAGGAGTACGTTACCATATGGGTTGTAGTGGATTATTTCACTAAATTGGCTCTTTATATTCCCTGTATTGGTTTACCAACCGCTGCTGTTCTGGCTGACCTATTCATCCAACATATATTTCGTTTCTTTGGTCTACCGTCAGTAATCATTACGGACAGGGGCTCACAGTTTGCGTCACGCTTTTGGAGAGCACTAACATCTGCATTACTGATTGATGATAGAATGTCCAGTGCTTATCACCCTCAAACTGATGGACAGACCGAAAGAGTCAACTGCACTATGGAACAATATCTGCGGTGTCTGTGTCTGCAGTACCAATCGGATTGGCTCACGGTCCTGCCGGCAGCAGAATTCGCCTATGACAACTCCTATCATAGTGCCATAGGCACTTCACCGTTCTATGCGCTTTATGGACAACACCCCCGATCAATACCTTTGGATTCCAGCTTGTCTTTGGATACTCCTGCCGCAGGCCGTACTTTTCGTGATCTGAAGAAATTACAGAGGAAAGTGAAGCAGCAATTGGAGCAGGCTAAAAGACGCGACAAGTTCTATGCCGATGCTCATAGAGTACCCGCACCTGTCTACAAGGCTGGTATGAAAGTATGGCTGTCCACTAAGAACTTGAGAATTCCAGGCAAAAAGAAATTATTGCCTAAATACATTGGTCCGTATGTAGTGCTCCAAGTAATTAATCCGGCTGCTGTCCGTCTGGCTTTGCCACAACGATGGCGAGTGCATCCCGTATTCCACGTGTCACTCATTAAGCCATGTTCTGAAGCTACTAGATTGCCTGTACGGCCTGTTGCTATTTCTGTGCGGGGTTCAGATGAATACGAGGTACAGGACATACTGGATATGAGACTACGTTCTGGTAGGCCGTTTTATCTGGTGGACTGGAAGGGCTATGGTCCCGAAGATAGGTCCTGGGAACCTCTTTCTAATATTCATGCTCCTGCTTTATTGAAGCGTTTTCACACGAGAAGGGGAGAGGTTGCCCCTTTGGGGGATGGCACTGTCATGCATGCTGGACGTGGTCCTACCTCCTACGCTCGTAGAACAGCTAGACCGTTCTATTCCAAATGGCGGTTGTTCGATACGTTGCCGGGAAAACGACGTTTGCACTTTTCACGTCGCTAACTTCACGTGTATTCTGCTTCGTCACGTGAACTACGGCATTACGTATATAAGCAGCGTGGAAACTTAACTCGCTGCTTCTGATCGAATCATTTGGCGTTGTGTAGCTGAACCTCCGATCTGCATCCTTGCAGGTTACTACAGCTACTTTTTGGGCCTTCTATAGCGTGTTTTCCGCCACACGCTGATTCCTGGAGCTGTTTGGTTGTGTGTAAATCCACACGCTCACGTTGTCTTCAAACGCGGCTGGCCTGGGCTGCGTGAATCCTGTTCACGTGTAAATCCACACACGCACGTTGTCTTCAAACGCGGCTGGCCTGGACTGCGTGAATCCTGCTCGCGTGTCAAACCACACCCGCACGTTGTCTTCAAACGCGGCTGGCCTGGACTGCGTGAATCCTGCTCGCGTGTCAATCCACACGCGCACGTTGTCTTCAAACGCGGCTGGCCTGGACTGCGTGAATCCTGCTCGCGTGTCAATCCACACGCGCACGTTGTCTTCACACGCGGCTGTCCTGGGCTGCGTGAATCCTGTTCGCGTGTAAATCCACACGCATACTTTGTCTTCAAGCGCTGCTGGCCTGGACTGCGTGAATCCTGCTCGCGTGTAAAATCCACACGCGCACGTTGTCTTCAAACGCGGCTGTCCTGGGCTGCGTGAATCCTGTTCGCGTGTAAATCCACACGCATATGTTGTCTTCAAGCGCTGTTGGCCTGGACTGCGTGAATCCTGTTCGCGTGTAAATCCACACGCATATGTTGTCTTCAAGCGCTGTTGGCCTGGACTGCGTGAATCCTAATCGCGTGTAAATCCACACGCACACGCTATTTTCTTCGCGGCTGTACAGAACCGCGTGTACTTTGTTTATACCATAAAAAGGGCGCTATTTCCAATTCCTGCACCTGTGATATTAACAGGGGGATTGATTCATTTCTATACTTTACTCTACGTGGGAAGGAAGCTGTTCAAGGATTATTGGAAGGTGACAGTGAACAGTACTTTGGACGCTATCCTGTGGTGCATCAACCCGGTATCTAGCGTGAGCCTCGTTCCGTTCGGGATAAGTCTCCCTTACTAACCTTCCCTTCCTTGTCGTTTGTTCTACCTTGGATTTCCTCAAGAGACTCTGCTGGATTCTTCTGCCCTAGACTTAAGGTCAGTGTGTGCATTCATGTCATTTTCTGTTCCATCATACTCAGGTTGGGGCAGTTATTTATGATAGTTTATTTTGTTCTAGGCTGACTTCCTATACCTTACCCACGCCCTTTCCAGTGATCCATCGCTCTGCCTGTTTTACCAGTCAGAGAGTTGTATCATTTGGAAGGTCTTAACTTGACTTCACAACTATCAAATCGTGTGAACAGGGATCCGGAAGACCCTACCACCTGTATCCTTTTGAGTACTGTATCCTTTTCAGTTAATACTTTGGTGCTCTCTGACACAAACAAAATAAGTTCTATTCTCTGAATGAGAGAAGATCCACTTTTCTGTCTTGCCATCGCTGATCAAGTTGAACAGTTAAATCAATAAATTCTGCAATTCCCTCTGGAGGATTAACCACCTGAGCCAAGACATCTTTCAATTCACTTCGTAACCCTCTTTGAAATAAGGTGGTTCTTTTCTCAGTGGGCCAATTAGTTTCTGCCACCAATCTATTGAAAGTTGCCACATAGGCCAACAATTCCTGGTTACCCTGACAAAGCGAAAGTAACTAATTATCTAGAGCCTGACCCTAAGTATGGCGTGCAAATCATTTCTCCATCTCCTTCTGGAAATCTGAAAGATTCCTCAAAATCGGATCATCCCTATTGACTAACGGGATTGACCAATCTGCTGCATAACCATCCTAATAAGATAATATAAATGCCACCTTGGACTGATCAGAAGGGAATACCCCAGGGCGACAGAGAAAATGGAGCCGGCATTGGTTAAGGAAAAACACAAACTTCTTAGAATCCCCTAAAAAGCGTTCAGGAGGAGCAAACGGGATATTGCCAGGAACAATTACTTGGACTGGTGTAGGAGGCGTTACTGAAACTGGGGCAGAAGTACTGGCAGTAGGTAAAGGAATTTGACCGGCTTGGGCTTGCAAATGCTGGCGCGCTAATTCATCAGTGCGATCCTGATTAATTATTAATTCTCTCCGCAGTGCACTAGTCTCTGAGCGGGCCGCATGGACCTCAGCTCTTAACTCCCCCAATAACTGGGCCAACTGGTCCACTTCAGGAGTCTCCATAATGTCCAGGCAGAGTAATTTTCAAATCTGGCTTTGCGTTCTGTAACGCTTACCTGGACTCTGCGGGGAACTCTGGAGCTCCGAGTGACTTCAACCTTCCCCTTCAGACTAGACACTGGAATTCTGTGGAAACAATAACAAATTCCCCTCCTTAATTTACTTCATATACATATATATATATATATATATATATATATATATATATAAAAACCAATAGAGATATTCTGACACAACGATAGCTCACCTTAGTATTTAATTTGATGAGCTATCCATCCTGTTGTTACAGGGGCGGATGTCCTGAAGATGGTAGAACCCAGGAGGAAGGACTGTTAAACTACAGGGGCTAAGTTCCTTTATTTTCAATAGAATGGAACAATGGAATTGAGGGAGACTGTAATAAAAGGTGGGTGACAGCCTAAGCCTAAATAAATACCATGAAAGACAAAATGGGCTGCGCTCGTTACTAAGCGAGTAGAATAACAATATGCACAATGGTATAAACCTTAAGGCTGTCAAGAAGCGCCAACTGAGGAACCTGTATGCTATAACAGTATGGTGAGTGGACTATTCAGGTGACTGGAAAATAAAGGGTTAAGCCTCTGTACTAATAAATGGACATGGAGTTCTTTTGAGTGTGAAAAAAGAATAATGGCACACAAACTGAATGAAAACTGCGTAGTGTGAACCCTTTTCATTTAATGCGTGACATCATCCGTAAATTCTAAAATAACGTGTAACAATATCTCACGGACAACAACTCGGCAACAAGGTGTAGAAATGCCTTTTTAAAATGTGAGCAATGACAGAAGTGTGTGTGTGTCCAAAATGAGCCTACTACTAAAACACACGCTGTCCACTAAAAACGAATTTCCTCTAAAGACAAGCAACCTTTCATAAAAGAGTAACACAAGCAATTGGAGCGAGGGAAATGTATCAGTAAATCCTTCAAAACAAAAATAGTACTTGCGTGTGAATGAACGCATTCTCACACTGAGGAGAGGCGTCCGTGTTGACAGGAAACAAATAACCTTAACGAGCGCTCAACTCGAACTGAAGTGGTCAAAGGCAGCAGGAAAAGGGAACTATGTAAATATTCGGTAAAAAACTGAAGGAGACGAAAGGATAAATATCTGTGGAAGACAGGGAAACAGATGTGGGCTTAGGACTGAAGATACGCGGCGAGCGTTACATCTGATAACAGATTAACAACGCAAAGCGCGAGCCTCCAGGTGGGCGGGGCTTAAATAGGCTGCAATAGGAGAACGACTAGACCCGCTGGTTACACAATTTAGGGGGACTAACTAGCGGCCATTAATGAACCCAGAACCAATATATTCAATAGGGAACTTAATTAACAGTAACACAACTAGGACAAATACCAGAATTCCTTTAAGAACCTTCCTGGAGCTGTACTTTCCTAGGACTAGAATTAGAAACTCTGCCTGTGGTCATGACACATAGTGCCTTCGCTACACTGTGGGCATCCGTTTTTAACCAAGTTGGAGGAGCCAAGAGGGGGTTCTCATATGGCGTCATGTCAACAACTCATGAAGCGTTAGATGGTGATCTGAGCAAGGCAGATGTCTTAGGGCATATAATGCAAGGGGTAGACAATGTAGCCATCCCTTCGTCAGTTATTTTAATTTTTGCAATCCTTTCCTTCAATAATCCATTTTATCTTTCACAGTTGCCATTTGCTTGTGGGTTATACACAGAGGAAAATGTATGCTTAATGCCTAAAAGAAGAACTATTTGTTCGAACAGCTCATTTACAAAATGCGGTCCATTGTCAGACTGCAAAACCTCACACACACACCATCTTGGGAACACTTCATGCAAAGGAACTTGGCAGCGCACGGGGCATCAGGGGGTGCGCATGGATCTGCCTCACTCGATCTAGAAAATGAACATACCACGACCAGAATATATATATGTAACCATTGCATGTCTGTAGCATATCTACATAGTTTATATGTAGGTGGTGAAATGAGCTATTGGGTCTAGGAATTGCTCCTCTCACTGTTCGCAAAGTGTGCCCTACAGTCATTTTCTAGCACATGATGCAATTTACAATAAATTGTGCCGCATGCTCAAACAGATTTGTTGAAAAACCACACTTCTGCTATTAATGCAGCTATACTCTCATGAGTCACATGTGCAAAGTAGTGGAGCTTCTCCAACGATACCCTCAATAACTGGCTTTCCAGTGCTATCCTGTCTCCAAATTGCATCAGTATGGGATAAAGAACACCCCTGTTTCTTCCATACGGTCCAGTATAAATCTCTACAACAACCCCCCTCCATTCAATTTTTTCACTGGATACAGAGCTGTGTTACATGGAGAAATGGATGGTTCCAATATTCCTTGCTTCATCAAAGCGGAAATTGTCTTGACTATACCTTCATCTGCCTCTTTGGACATGGGGTATTGCTTTGCATGTGGCAAAAGTGCTCCTGGTTTAAGCTTGATTTAAACTGCTCCTACT
The DNA here is from genome assembly GCF_040938575.1 of Ambystoma mexicanum. NCBI lineage: Eukaryota > Metazoa > Chordata > Amphibia > Caudata > Ambystomatidae > Ambystoma > Ambystoma mexicanum. The sequence continues at coordinate 1,008,471,471 of NC_090932.1, read as the reverse complement.
TTGAAAATACTTACGGCATATGGACGTGTGGTCCCTTCAATCTTTGCCACTTTCTTTAAATCTACCTGGAAAAATAATGGTTTCTTTTTTACCAGCACCATCCTCTGTGGTATTTCTCTATTCTCTACTTTTATCCAATAAGTAAGATCTATGAAATATAATTCATCATCTGAGTACTCATCCTTAAACAGTTCCTCTTCTGACAAATCTGTCAGCCTATATCCTTCACTGATGGCTATTACTGTTCTCCAGCCTCTTCCCTCATCTGTCCCATGAAGAACCACCCTTTCCTCTCTGACAACTGCTGCTTCTAACTCCAAAGGGTTAATCTGCCTTTCTTCATCATTTGTTGGCATATCTTGTCTGAACAAAAAGTCATCAGGTATTCTTAATAGTTTACCTATCAATCTGGGTAACAACGATAATAAAACAGTCAGTCACTCCATACAAAAATACTTATGGGACCAAAGGCACCCCTCGTAATGCTTTCTGGCCTGTAAAGGCTAATATAAACTCTCTCGCATTCATATAATGTATCCCTAGTAGAACACACCATTCCTTCGTCAGTCAAGGATATTGGGCCTCATTACGAGGTGGGCGGTAAGGGATTACCGACACGGTAAGGGCACCGGTGCCGTAATCCCTTGCCGCCCTACTACGAGTTCCCTTTGCGGGTCCTACCTTAACACCTGTTTTTTTCAGGCATTAAGGACGGGACCCGCAAAGGGACTTTAGCGCTAATAACGGTACCACAATTTGCGGTACCGTTATTAGCGCCTTCCCCATTCCCATTGAGCCCTATAGGGGCTCAATGGGAATGGGGAATGGCCCTGGTGAATGGGGAATTACCGGTCCCGCCAACCTTGGAATGGACCGGTAATTGCTCTATTCATCAGGGCGGAGTCGGAACAGCCATGGCTACCTCCAACCTCATAATGAGGCCCAGTGTCATGTTAAGTTTTTCCTTAAGTCACGCCCTAATATGCTAACTGGCGTTCGCTTAGAATATAATAGTGGCATAGACATTCTGTGTTCTCCTATAGAGAATGGTAATTTGCCTGTAAAAGGAACTAAACTCATTGCCTCAGAGAATCCCTGGCATTCGTTGCAATATCTGACATTGGATATTTCCCCTCACAGACATAGGAATGAGTTGCTCCAGTGTCAACAAGAAATGAAAATGTTTTGCCTCTTATCGTCACTTTGTGCCTTGGTCCCTCTTGGGAGTCGGTTGTCACTGATAGTACTGAACACATTAGGTCGCTCTGTGGGCTGTCCTTTTGTGGATATAAACTCATCTCTGTACCTGTTAAAGGATTTCCTCCTACCACAGTCACACTACCTAATTTGGGTGCAGGTGCTTGCTGAACTCCTGTTGTAATATTCCATGGTGGCACCATAGTCTGCGTTGTCTGTGCTTGCTGAGTTTATACCTGTTGTGCCTGCATGAGCACTTGCTGTGGTTGCCCTTGTGACAATTGCATTTGTAATGGCAATTGCTGCATTTGCTATGGTTGCAGCGCATATGTCTGAACCTGCGTGTGATTTTGGGCATAATTTCCCTGTTGTTCGGTATTATATTGTTGAGCATAGCCAATCCCCACCTCTTGGACCTTGCCAATTTTGTTGCTTGCCTCCTCTGCTTCTACATGGTCTGGCTATGTTTCCCAGTCTTCCGCTGTTCCAGCATTGTTACGGCTGTCTGCCATTAAACCCTCCTCTTACCTGAGGGTTTTGAAATCCAACTCTTCGTCCTCCCCTAGGCCCATTTCCTCTTCCCCTTGGGCAAAAATTGTACCCGCTCTGATCTGTGGGATACAAATGTTTTGCTGCACTGATTGTATCTCCTGCGTCACCCAACCTTCACTACTATAGCTATTTTTGACAACTTTTTCGGAACTAACTTCGCTTCCTCCCGCTTTCTACTCTCTGCTTCCTTCTTATTCTTCTCCTGCATCAATCAGCAGGGATGCACAATTGTCAATTGTATTTCTGGCCATGGCTTCGCTTCCATTCCCACCTGCTTCTTAATTTGCTGTTGCACTGGCTTCGGCAGTCCCTGACACGAAATGTGGTAAAATAATGCTACCTTTTTATCCCATCGTCACGCGTCTCAAGGCAAAATCTCTGGTGAATATCTTGAATATAAACAACAGGGTCTTCATCCCCCATTTTCCTAGTCCTAATCACACCCATATGTGATGTGTCTGGATATTGTATGCTGAGCGCCCGCCATACATCTGCTCTGCAATTATTAAATAGCGCTCAATCATGTGTCATGTTTTATGCAGTCACACCTGCATATCCTGTTTGCTTCCAAATGTCGTCAGCTATCTCCCCTATAATGTCTGCTAGCAATTCTTTTATGTCACCTATAAGCTAACATCATTCCTGATGTCATTCTCTCTAATTCATGAATCCATTTACCTGCACCGGAAGTTTAACTCTGTAATTTACATCTTAAATTGTATTTATCCATTTGTGGCCACAGCATATATTGTGGACGTCTTTCCCCTTTCTCTAATCATGGGAACTGTGAAAATCCTGGTCCATAATCATATCTGCCTACACTTCTCGTCTTCCAGGTGGGGCTAGTATCGCCCGTTTGTCTTCGTCTTGGTAGTGCCCTTAATCTGCTTACGTAAGGCGGGGATACATACCTTGCAGTGTGTGATCATGCTTGTGGTCGCTCAGTATACAGTGTCGATTCTGGCTTTCATTTTTTGGAGTCCTTTAAATCTGACCATTTTACCCCTTTTTCTACACTCTCTTCTTCTGAAAATCTGAATGCCCCCTCCCTTCACGCTCTTTCACTTTCTTCCCTTTCTTCATCTGGCATTATTCTGCCCCAGCTTGTATGACTGCTATCTTTTTCCACATCATCAAGTTCTAGTCTACTTAAAGACAGCGTTCTATGCTTGTCTGTTATGACATCTGACCTACCTCCAGTTTCCCTCAAACAAGATCCTTCTACCTTCTCTTGGGTTTTATGCCCTTCCTTATCCCTCATCATCAGCCCATGTTGGTATTCTTGATATTTCGCAGGAGCTTCCTGCAGGGCTGTTGTGAGCCTCTCTCTTCCTCGAGTCGTTTTTGTGCTTCGATCGGCACTATGCTTCTATGACATACTCTATCTTGTCATCTTTTAGTCCCCTACTTCTGTTAATTTCTTCTTCCCTTCTCCTTATCTCTTAATTCATCTTCCTCTCGTTTTCTTTGCAAACCTACGTTCTGTCGTTCTTTGCTCTTCTACCTCCTTTTCTCTTCTAGTCTCTTTTTCTTTGCTTGCATCATACCTTCTTCATTCCTCCCCTTTATGCTGATTATCTTCCTTTGATTTACCCTACTGATTGTCATGAATCTCTTGATTAAAAAATCTTAATAATCACCTTGATTTTTTTACTATCATTTTATATCTACTAGTTTAAACACAACAAAAGCTTTATACTAACATATTATAACCCTATACACATGTGCAATTCTTTAATTTGTCTGCGTACCCCTTCCTTTACTATCTTTAGTAAATGTATCTCATCTAATTTTTGCTCCATCTTGGAGCTTGAAACGCACTCTTCTTGTTGCCCTTGCCTCAGGAATCCTTAACACCCCTGTTTGGAGTCCTTTTAATGCATCCCCTTCCATCCCCTTTAAACCGGGAATCGCTGGTATCTACTTTTCTTTATAATCCCCCAAAATCCTGTTGCTTATATATATAATTTAGAACACAGTACTTCCCCCTATTTTTGTAACTTTCAATGTTTTACTTACGTCCATGGCTCAGCTCGAGTCCCTCGGCATCGACTCTCCCTCAACCGACCAGTTTGTCTTCCATCCACAGGGCACCTTCGGGGACCGGACAGAAATGTCTTCAAAGGGGGAACCTGTCAACCATATCTTCTTACACATGTGTTGTTGCGCGCCGTTCTCCACAAGAAGCTCTGGGATCTTCTGGATATTGGCGGGAGCAGCCAAAAGTCTGAAGATCTCGATCTGGGCCTAGGTCAATTAGACCTGAACCATCCGCACTGCTACCAACATGTGCTCTAGCACCTTTGAAGCATCTCTTGTGCTAGATGGAATTACCAATAAAGATCTCAGACCAAATAACCGGACAGACTCAATGAATATGGCAAAGTACGACTTTATTCTCAATTTAATAAGCAGGGTCAACTGGCAGACATCAGACTGATGCTTGCACACTTGCACACAAACTTAATTACACAGAGGTTTTATACCCCAATATACGTCATCTATGACATCATCCTACGTGGCAAACTATAAAACGTATTAGCGGGAGGGTTCTATTTATAGAATACATGGGGGTTAGTACACCATTGGCTGTCTCTTGTCTGTGAGGCATGCCTCAAACTACCTCTAAATACGTATCATACTGATTATAGCAAACAAAATGGCAGCAGATTGGTCTATGCAACATTTTATAGCAGGGTGCCCCATAGACCCACTGATTGGTTGGCATTCTAACCCAAACATGGACCCTCGGCTCGTCTAGCAGCACATAAGCAAAACGAAACCCAGTTGCTTGAATCTCATCAGATTACTCCCCACTTTCCCAATTAGTCCATCTCTCAACAGTCCAGCCATGAGCCAAAGTTTTGCTTCTATGGTTGACCTTGTGGCCTACTCTCTTTTCTGGGACATTCGAGGGAGTCTAAGCACATCACTGTCTTCATCTGAGGCTCTATGAATAGCCCTTGTTTTGGACTTCTGAGTCACATGTGAAGAGACCATGAATTTGTCCATTTGAGCCTGCTATTTGATTTAAGTATACTGTGTGTCCTTGCTCTTCCTGGCCTGTAGAGACTTGATCACTCTACCTTGTATAGACTTTATACACTTTTAATTGTCAAATGCTTGGCTCTTGCAGATGTTTTCTTCTTTAATCTAAGAGAAATATGTCTCGTCCATGGCTTTTCCATCTGCCTCCCTCCGTGCTTTGCAGCTATTTCTTAAAAATAGCATCCTGGATCCAACATAGACTGCTCTTCGTTTTGCAAACAAAGCTGTTCTTCCAGCATCTACTAACTCTGCAACCCTGATCTCTTTCTGAGGTAGCTGAATTGAATCTTAACACGAGCCGGTCTCCGTTTTCCAATTATGGCCATCCTAGCTACGTTACATATATATATATATTGTTGTTGTTGTGCATTTAGTTAAATTAAACTTTAAGCACATTTTAATACCTGAAATACAGTAAAATACAATACATTACATTGAAATGTAAATATTGTAGCATAACAGTTAAGTAAAATAGTACAGAACAAATAAAACAAGGAAAAAAGGCTTTACAAAGAAGTATAAGGGAGCTCCAAAGGAGAAATTAGAGGGCATTCCATAGTGGGAAATCTTCTCAGAAGATACCCGGATTTATGAGAGTTTTTCCAAAATCGGTAATGTGGTGTGTTTTAGAGAGGAAGTTGAAACATCAGGGCAGCAGCCTTCCAAATATGGTGAGCTTCAGAAACCAATACCATAGATGTAGCACCGTTGATGTTGGACCAGACCTGGTCCGTTTCTATGGAATCGATATTTGATACAGCGTGTGAATAGCCCCTCAGATAATGAGGTTTTAGCACGGGGCAAGAGGTCAGGATGTGTCGTTGGATCTTTGTTGAGGAGCGGAACTGTCGTTTATGTAAAAAATCAAGTGGAATTCCTAACCATGTACCAGTTAATTCTCTGGTGAGAAGAAGATTTAATCTGAGGCACAGTGTAAATCGTTTCAGCTCAGTTGAGCTATATCTCGTTAGATAGCTGCAAAGGGCATTGGCTAAAAAGCTCTGATGTGAATATTCCCTATATCTGGAGGTCGAGTTCAGCTTGTTGACGTCGTAGCTCTTATCGTGGCCCTTTGCCTTTTCTTTTACTAGAGTTTCAAAATTAGGTTTCCCCACTAGAGTGGCCATATCTAAGTTTAGTACAGTAGCCATTTCAGTAGTGTCCTGGGGAAGTTCAAACAAATAATTGTTTTTGTGTCCTGAGAGCATCTTTTCGCCTAATAGATTCAGGATGTGATTCGTGTTGTAATAAGTGGGCATATGTTTGATATAAAGAAGTAAGCGCTGTAGTGACAAGTGAACATTGACCGTATTCAAGTTTTAGCGCCTCAAATGGAACAGAAGATGGGAGGTTGATAATGGTTCGGAGGATTTTTGCGTCAATTTTATCTAAGCCTTCTATGAGGTGGTATGGAAGAGCTGATAGTCCATATGTCATACTAGGGACTATACTGGTAGGATAGATCCATGTTAGCCATGTTATATATATTTTTATTTCTAATGCGCTGAAACATAGGCCCATGAACATAGCAGCACGGACAGACATACACCCAGTAACAGAGAAAGACTCAGAGAGGGGTTAACAGGCAACAAATCAGGTCGATGGAAGGAAATAAATTAATTCAAACAAGAAGGTTTTTAGGTGACGTTTGAACAGCCCATACAGTAAGCTTCTATGTATCTCATCTACCTTAGTTACTGCGTATTTACACTTATTGGTCAGCAAGTCACTTTGTCTTCTTTTGTATTCATGATTACTTTTATAGTTTTGTACATGTTTCTCTTATCACTTCAGTTACATCGTTACTCTTCAGCATTTTCATATCAGTTCAGTATGTCCTTGTATAGCTTCTTTATGACATCACTCTGCCCACGTCAGATTTCACTCAGCACTACATGAAACCCAATGGTTCATGCTGACATCCTTCCACACATTGTGTGAGGGTAATTTCGATACGGTTGTCTGAGTGCATATCGTCTCTCATACACTTGATGCGGTATAGGCAAAACACATGGAACCCCATATAGGGCCCTTCTCCTGCTGTTCCAGTATGACAGCAATGAGGGAGTGGGAGTTGTGGAAAATGCATCCAAAGAGGATGTTCACATTACTCTGCCCCTCACATGGTACATACAATCATTAATTGCATGTTCACAGGGAGACAGAGAGCCAAAGCATTACAGGACGAGACCTTAAGGGACCATATTAGAGACGTGATGACTGACTACTTTGAAACCAATACTGGTAGCGTGAAGAGATTTCGCACACTGTGACACTTTCAAAAGTGTGACTATAGAGGAGGCAATTGGTGAAAAGGGTTGTATCAAGAGAGATTTCATGCATATCCTCTCTGAGATAGAAGCTGAACTTGAAGCTGCTGAATGCAGCAACATGTGGAAAGGGGAGGCAGCTATAGACCTCACAGTGCTGAAACAAAGGTGCATCGCCGGCTGGGACAGGCTTGGCAAATTTGACTTTGACAAATACACTGAGAAACTGCATCAAGGAGGGGATAAGCCAGGGAGGTTGCTGGCATGTTTGTGCCAAAATGAAGAGAAAAGGGAAATGTTACGTATTATCAATGACGAATGCTGCGTTACTTGGTGAACCTAGAAGGACATCAACACCACCTTCTTAAGATATTATCTCTCCCTGTACTCTGCTGATGGCTGCAGTGACAAGACCAATTTTGATGTGGCCCTCTCCCAGACTAAGTTGCCCCAATTAGATGGGGTGCTTGCCGAAACTCTTGATGCCCCACTTATGGTCGAAGAACTGAAGTCCACCATCATGTCTCTGCCTTCGGGCAAAACACCCGGAGCAGATGGTTTACCTGGAGAATTCCACAAGGAATTTGGAGAGGAACTAGTGCACAGACTCCTGGAGATGCAGCAGGAGGCATATGAAGTGGGCTTACTTTGCCCAAGTTTGAGGGAGTCCATTATAATGCCCATTCTCAAATCTAACAAACCCCTGTGTGAATCTGGCTCTTACAGACCCTTATCAATGGTCAATCAGGATTGTAAAATCCTTACTCCCTCCTTGCAAACAGACTGAAAAAGGTCATGGGTGTCATGATTCACCAGATCAGACTGGCTATGTTCCAAGGAGGAACACCACCTGGAACCTGAGAAGTCTGCACTACATTATTGACGAGATCATGCATCTGGAGGATCGCTGTGCAATAACCTCGCTGGACGCTGGATGTTCAACTCAGTCAGGTGGGACTGGCTGTATGCTTCTTTACAGTAGTTCAGCCTTGGAAAGGGGTTTCTGAAATGGGAGAAGTTGGTCTATGATGGTCTATGGCCAGAGTGCAGACTGGCAGACACATTTCTATGGGATGGGAACTCAAGAAAAGGTATCAAGCAGGGACGCCTGCTGTCTCCAATGCTATTCATTCTCACCCTGGAACAACTTGCAGCATTACTTACTGATGAAAACGCAGATGCTGGTGTCACTATGGATGGGATGACGCAAGTGGTGTCATTGTACGCTGATGACATGCTGCTTTATATACAGCACCTAGAGGTCAAACTTCAGCACATATTGGATGTCTTGGATTGCTCTGCGGAGATCTTGGGCATAACTATTAGCCGCAACAAATCCTGCCTGTTCGCGATTTCAGGCCTTAGGGGGACTGAGCAGTGAACAACTTCCCAGTTTGGAACTGAAGTGGTTCACTGACCCCTTTAGATAACGTGTCTTACATATTTGGCATGATTCCCAGACTTCACAAGAACCCAATATGCAGGCAGCTCTCACTGAAGTTGAGAAATCTATTGATCTCTGATGGAGGCTCCCTTTGTCGATGGAGGGCAGAGCCGCCCTCCTGAAAATGGTGGTTCTCCCCTGGCTTTTATACCATTTTGTGAATGTTCCCTTTAACATACCCAACAAGTTCTTCAGTAGATTGGATCTCATATCAAGGATTTTTCTATTAGGAGGGACCAGGAATAGAATAGTATTGAGCATGCTTCACAGGACCTACGAGAATGGTGGCCTCACAATACCTAATTTTGAATTAGACTACTTCACAGGGCAGCTGCAATTTACAGTAGGATGGCTGGCTGACGATTCGCCATTGGACACAACGTTCTTGCAGCCTTCAGTCTGACGATATTATTTGAAAGAGGTGCTGTGGATACCTGAGGCCCAATTCATCCAAGGACCGCACCTCCTGGCATTTGGCAGGACGCTGTAGCATGGGTTTTAGAGGCTCTTGGGTATCGGAGATCCATACTCCCCACATATGCCACTGGTCACTGTATTGGCCAACCAACCAGGAAATACTAGGAAGTTAATGGGGCAGCTACACCAGAGGACCTACTTCATGATGGTGAGTTGACTGATTTTGCTGCACTTGACCTGAAATGGGACGCTGGTGTGTCACAGGTAGCCCAAAAACCATTTGGTGTCTCAAGGGCATTTCAAGGGTTTTCATTGATTTAGTTGTGGGGCCTAGGGCTGCCCGCCCCTCTTTAGTCTTTCCTGAGACCCCCCCTGGCATCTGTACTCTGGGTTAGCAATATTAAACATTAACCCCTTATGTCTAAGTTCTTGTGCTAACAATGATATCCCTAAATGCAGGCTCACTAACTCCCTTGGGAACTCCCTAACTCCACCTAGAGGTTTTTTTCTTAACTGAGAACAGTGCCTACATATGCTCTGTTGGACGTGCCTATTACACTTCTATTCACTCTCATCTTTGCCTTCTACTCTACCTGATTCTTTTTCCTTCTCTCTTTCTCACCAGTCTTCTCTCCCTCAAATGTTTCACTCCTGTCTTCTCCCTTCAAAGTTAGTTCTCTCTCCCCTTCTACTTACCTCTACCATTCCTCCCACATTACTACTCCCTTCACTCTCCTCCAACCCCTACTAATCTCCCGCCACCACTACTCAACCACCCTCCTTCCACAAAATACAAGTCTTCTCACAGTCACTCCTTACTCTGTCCCCTCACTACATATTTGCTACACAAACACTCTCAAACTGCAGTTCCATTATCACTCCTTAACCAATACCTCACATTGTGCCGCAATCTCTTCCATGATCCACTGCTCCCCCCTTCTGGTTTCCTGGCTGTTCTCCAATGCTGACCTCATCCTGTACACCCACAGCTTCCTGTTTCCTCGCTCACCTTTAGAAGGGGAGGAGAGGGGGGGAGTGGGAGGGGGGAAGGGAAGCAAAGGGAGGGAGGGGAGAGTGTGTGTGTGTGTGTGTGTGTGTGTCTGTGTCTGTGTCTCTGTGGTGGTTTAGCAGAGTTATACGGGATCCCCCACCAATGCATCCAACCGGGACTGCTTGCCACGCATGCTTGCGGCTTATCCTACGACATTCTCTTGCTGGCTCTCTGGGTGGATCCATGCTATCTTGACTTGGCATGCAAGCCAATTTGCAGACATCCAGCTTTTTGTGGGTTCTGCTGTGGCTACTCAGTCAGTCTAACCCTCTGACATTGAGAAAAAGCAATAGAAGCATGATTAGATGGGCAATACAGGGATCTGAAAATTGTTGGGAAAGCTGATAATTTTGGAAGAGGGAGAGGGGAAGATTATGATTTTAAAGAGTACTTTTTCTAAATGGGGTATTAAGGCCACCTAACCTCAGTGGTGTACGCTATACTCCAAGGCTTCAGGGTTACTACTATTGTTTTGCTGACAAAAGGGTCCCTGGTTCTGGGGCAGGAGAAAGGAAGTGTATTGAATTCTGTGAGAATTATTTTCAAGAACAGGCCCCCTAATGATGTACCCTTTTCGGTGGAGTGTGCCCCCCTGGTTTTTACTTGTTTCAACATTTCTATGGCAACCACACAAAACTGTTGCATGGCAATCAACTCCATCAGTAGGGTGGGAATCTGCTCCAGGAACCCAGGCATCCATACGACAAGGCAATTAGGAACAGAAAGATGGAGCTGAGACATGAACTTAGCTCTATAGCCATTTCTGAATTAATTCCGGCAACCCATAGTTGCAAGGCGAAGGCAGTAAAACAAAACTATCTTAAATGGTTGAAGAATCATAGGCATGCATCTGAATGCTCTCCCTGTCAGGATCTAGTACAGGCGTCCCTTACTAACAACATATTAGAATTCTGGCACATTATAAATGGCAGGGAACCCATTTCTGGGACTGTCAATGTCATATCTGAAATGGGTTGGATCTCGTACACTCAGCAAGTGTTTGGGCGCCTCCCCGTAGAAATGACCTGCCAGGAGCTGCCGTTGGATAATTGGCATTATCTACATAGTCCAGATGACATCAATAGGATCACCAGGGCCAGTAAATCTTCCAGGGCCCCTGGACCCGACGGGACATGCAGTACATTAATTAAGTACGATCCCACAGTTTGGACCCTTGCCCTACATCAGATTTTCTGTTGTATTGAGGTCTTGCAAAACATACCAACCTCCTGGTGAGACAGCATAATTGTCCTGGTTTTTAAAAAGGGTGATCATGACAATCCTAAAAGCTATCGTTTATTGGCCATGCTGGATGTTTCTGCAAATATTTTTGCCTGAGTCCTCCTTGAAGAGCTTGAGGACTGGGCGGAAACCTCCAATTTCATCCCTTACAACCAGACGAGGTTCCAGAGGAACTGTAGCACCATCATAAACAATCTTGCTTTAACTACTATCATCCAATTGGCGTGGATGATGAGGAAACTCCTGGTATATGTGGCATATATCGATTTCAGTGCTGCCTTCGACACTGTGGATCGCAATAGGCTATGGGGAAAGCTGAGTAACCTACGTATTCCCTTAGGTATTTTGCAGATGATCATCCTTTTACATTCTCAAACCAGGGTCAAGATAAGATTGGATCAGCAATTCATAAAGGCCTTTAACAAGGCTGTATACTAGCTCCCATGCTGTTCAACTTATACGTTTCTGACCTAGATGCAGCCATCAACAATATTTCTGCAGTTCCCCCTAAATTAGGTACCACCCCTATACAGTGGCTGGGCTATGCGGACAATCTTGCTGTCTTGGCTATTACTCCTGGAGGCTTGCAGTCCACGTTGAATTAATTGATGCTAATTTGCTTGTCATAAACATCATTAAAACCAAAATCATGGTCTTCAATCTAGCTGGTAAAAGAATTAAAAAGTGAAATGGGAGATAGAAGGGCACACACTTGAAGTGGTGTCCTCATACAAATACCTGGGCATATACCTCGACTGTAAATTGAGCAGTGCTCCCCACTTAGACCAAGTTAGACTGAAGACACGTGACCTTGGGCTGCATTCGTTCCTTCACCCAAAAGGGCAGGGGCTTTAGGACTGGTTCTCTGGTTCAGCTGTATCAAGCCAAACTAGCCTCTGTCTTGTTGTCTGGAGCTGAAATATGGGCCCTGGAAAATCTCAAAGAGACGTGTAAATTAGAATGCCTACTGTTCAAGAGTCTCTTGTGTCTTCCATTATGCACTGACATTGAAATGGTTTTTCTGTAGTACAAGGTTACACCCATTCAATGTAAAATATTACCAGGGGTTTCTGTTTCTCAAGCAAAATATTTAAAAGAAATCTAGTGCAAATGTCTGGACAGTAAAATTGGTCACAAATGGAGCACTGCTTTTCAAGTGTACTTTGGGGTTCTGGCCAGGGATTTTCTGGGATCTTTAATGGCAAATGGTACATTCCTACGCATACATGGTCAGCAATACAGCTGCACAGTCATTAATTAATGTATAGGGGCTGTTTGGGGAGGCCTAAACTCGACAAGGAGGCATTGAAAAGAATTACTAATTCACAAGAAATTACGATATGCTCTTAAAACTGTTAAACAGTTCAGAGGCCATAAAGGAAAGTGTCAGTTTGTTTGAGTCTTTGGGTGAAACTATCTGGGACAGAGCTATTGGCAAACAGTGCCCCCGGGTTCAGGAAATCAATGTTATAGAAAGGGATGCCCCATGGTTCGATTAAGAATGTAGAATATAGAAAAGAATGCTGAACCATCATTTAATGAGTGGTGTGTACACTGCTGGTCAGAGTTATAGTTTCAAAGTGGCATATAAAAATTGCCAAAAGACAAAAAAATGTAATTTATTGAGAAACAATGGGAGCTTTTTTGAAGGACACCAATTTGTTTTATGTTTAATGAAGTTGTTAAGAATGGCATTATGCCATCACCTTGGACAAGTAGTCTTTGGACCGCAAGCACCCCATGGTTATAGGCCAATTTCCTTACTGAACATTGTCACGTCCTGGAGGGGTTGTAAAGTAATTCCTGTGCTAAATAGAAGGTCTCCCTGCAGATAAACCTGGTAGCGCCTTATGAGCTAGATTGGGGGTGTTCAGTTTGAAGGTGTTGGGCCCGTTAAGATTTCTAACTTATTTTGTAAAAGCACATCTGAGATTTTCTGATAATATGATTGTAGCCTCCCCGGGTATGATATGATACAGCATTTGTAACACGCCTGTACACAAGTGTTGCTAGGCGCGACAAGACAAGGGGGAGAACCGAGGGAGGGCAAAACAACAGTCTTACTAGGTCTTGTGTCAATCAGATCACTCAAGTACAGGGAAGTGGATTGGGAGAAGTGCCAAGGTGGGAGGGTGGAGAGAAGTGCAGGTAATCAAAAGTGCAGCCAGCTAGTGGCTCCGTGCAGGTAAAGGTAAGTGCAGCCAAGGGGTGGCTCTTAAGCGCAGAGAGAGGGGACTGTAGGGTTAAAGATACAGTCCACAAGTGCTGGGGGAGCCAAGAGGCAGTGTGTGCTGCAACTGGACATGTGGGGGCCTGGGCCCAAGTTCAGAGGGTGGCCAGTGCCTGGACCAGACGGGTTATCAGCATGGTAGAGGAAGAGAGAAAGTGGTAGCGAAGAGGAAGGTCTTGAGTTGCTTATGGAACCAGAGGTGGTTCTGCTCAAGTTTGAGAGAGGCAGGGAGGTTGTTCCACGAAAGTTTCGGTTTTCAAGGGAGGCTGCATGCCAAAATAAGGAATACCCGGGTCTCGACCTGGGGGAAGGCACAGAGACAAAATAGCCAGAGGACAGAACAAAAGACTTAGGGCCTCATTACACGGTATGCGGTAACCATGGCACTATTAGTGCCATGGTTGCCGCCGGTATTTTACTGTGTCCGCCTTGGTGGATGGCGGAATTACCGGCCTACTCCAAGGTGAGCGGGCCGGTAATTCCCCATTCACCAAGGCACTTCCCCATTTTTGCCCCCATAGGGCTCAATGGGAATGGGGAAGGAGGTAATTGCGGTACTGCAAATTCCGCAAAGTCCTTAACGGCTTGTAAAACCGGCTGGCAAAGGGACCTCGTAGTAAGGCAGTAAGGGTTTACCGGTACCGGTGCCCTTACCGGTACCGGTAAACCCTTACCGCATACCGTGTAATGAGGCCCTTTGTGGCATGGGCATTTTTGACATTGGCCACAGTCTTGGGCCAAACATGGTAAACATGTTATGGTCCATAAAAATGAAGTAAAAATACTTTAAAAGTAAATTGCTGCCACAAGTTCGTCCTAGGCACACTTATACAAACACCAAAAAATCCTTAGAGGGTGGCTAGGGCCATAAAACAAAAGGACCCCTATGCGCAGTACTGTAAGGTACTTGCCACATAGAGAAAAAGTTACCATGAAATGGCAACAAAGTCGAAGACTTTTGGAAACATAGTTTACCATTACTGACAGCCTGAAGCACGTGTCTGTTTCCCCATAACAAATGATTGAATGCCCAGAGGAGCACTCAGGTTAGGTACTCCAAACAAAAGCAAAATGTTTGGGGGGGGTTCTCAAATGGAGGGAAAATTGCACCTAAGGGAAATCTCTCTTAACACTCTGCCAACTGGACGAAGGCGACTGCCTGGCATCGCTGGATCTGGAAGACGCCTACATTCCCATCCACCGGAAGCACTGCAAGTTCCTGCAGTTTGTGATCCAAGGACGGCACTATAAGTTCAAGGAGCTCCTCTTTGGCCTGAAATCGGCCCCAAGAGTATTTATGAAGTTCTCTGCACTGGTGGCGACACAGCTTTTTCTCGAGGGCATCCATGTCTCCCCGTACCTGGACGATTGACTCATCCGATCCCGCTCCACGTGCTGTCGGGCCAACACATGACTCAACACGGTCGCTTGTCTGGCATCGCCCCTGGTAGAGAGGGTGATGGCCATCCTGGAGAAGGTACAGTGACGGTCATCAACACAGTCAGCTACAGTGCAGGCTGTCAAGTCACTGTTAGGCATGACGTCCTCTTGCATCAACCTCGTCCCTCTTTGCAGACTACAGATGAGACTTCTCCAGGAGTTTCTGGATGCAAGGTGTCTGAAGGTGTCTAGCTCTTGGAGGTATAAGATTGCCCTCAACGGGCGGTTCCAATGGACGGTCCAGTGGTGGGCACGCGCAAGGGGCTCCATTTCAAGTCCTTCCACACCATTGCAGACTCGCTCAGCAGGGAGCAACTGTCATGATGCCTACCTCCAAGGAGCCAGGTCCGACCCAGCAACCCCAGAGGCAGGCATCATTTCCCCCAGGGAAGTGCCCGCGGGCCCAAGCTGGGGCCCTTTGGACACAGTCCTGTCGCCTTAGGCGCCAGGCTCATGTTGGACCCCTGTCCTGGCGCCTTAGGCGCCAGTCTCATAAAGCTAGACATGTGTTCAAGTGTTTATGTGCACTTACCTGATGCAGACCATGCTGCTACATACAGGCCCTCTTGAGGCCTGAATGGAACTACTTTACCTGTGGGACTACTTTCCCTGGGTGTGGTCGGGGAAGGATACATACCTGATCGGTGGAAGGATACATTCCTGGAACTTCTTCCAAAGCTATTCAAACCACACCCGATCAGCAACTCACGCTTTGCGTTGTTCTGCTCCTCGCAGCTGGACGCTCACCGTGTCAGCTCCTGCTTCTAGACTTCAGCCACGCCTGTCAGCATCCTGGGTCACTTGCTAAGAGAGAATTGGAAAGAAAGAAGACCTTACCTGCTAAAGCAGCATCACAGAGACATCACACCGACAATCCTGAAAGGGAAGACATCATTTTAAAGGCATTTCGCTTCGATCGCTGCAGCGCTGCATTTCACTCACCTTTCCTGGGCACCTCCATCTTCAGCAGTGATCACCCAGATCCGCAGCCACTTCTCAGAGCCTAGAGCGAAAAAGACAAGAACACAAGGTGAGAGAAGGAAGGGAATAGGAAAAGCTCAGTTTCCTTCTAAGACTTACCTGTTGGGTAATTCCCATTTCATTTCGGGTCCTGCCGCTTCCTGGCATTCCGGACCCCGGCCCCTATGGGGAAAAAAGACAAAGACATTGAATGAGCGAATGCAAAGACATTACCCGAACGCTCATCCAGAACTTACCTGTCATTTACTGGAACTGCACGTTTCACTTCGGGTTGGCGCCATATCTCCGGCATTCCGAACTCCGGCCCCTAAGGGGAAAAAGACATAAGCGTTAGCGCTTGCTACAATAAGATAATGAACATTATTATTAAGCTTGAATTTTTGAACTTGCTACAGAACTCTTACAGCACCTTACCTGAATAGTCGAGCTTATTTGAACTCCCATCAAACCTCAATCCAGTGAAGTAACTGGGTTTCAACGCGCCCCTGCATCAGAAGCAGGATGGAGAGCTCATCCTTCCTGACCCTAAGGTGAGACTTCACGGGGAATCGAGGAAGGGTATCGTAGAGGGTTGGAAGGGAGTGGGAGGCTTGAGCATTATTCCGTCAGTAAGTAATACTCCCTTTTCACGCACAGGGGAATATTCCTGCGAGCCAGTGAGTCCATCTTCAGAGTCCTGCGCTTCACCATTGAAGAAGCATCTGCACTCGAAGCCAGACCTGCGCCTCCGTGGGAATCAGGTGAGCGTGACAGAACGCGAAGCCTACCCACAATTTCCCACCCGGGCGCTATGGAGACTTCCGAGACAGATCAGCTGGCCCAGCTTTTGGGGGAATTACGGGCAGAAGTGCACTCAGCCCGCCAGGAAACTAACGCTCTCAAAAGAGAACTGATCCTATCCAAGGAAAGAACAGATGACCTGGCCAAAAGGTTATTGCAGGCCCAGGCAGGGCACACTCCTTTACCTAATTCCGGAGGTACTTCCACATCAATGGGTTTGAATAACCCGAGTATGGATCAAAACCCACGCTAACTCCAAGAGTACCGACGTATCCGAACCTATGCAAATCGGCGGTGTTAAAGGACCATTAACGCAGAAGGAACGAGAGAGAAGGCGGCAAAAGCAACTTTGCCTGTATTGCCGGACTTCCGGTCACTTTCTTCGAAATTGTCCGGTTAAACCACCTAAGAAGGTGGTTGGAGCCACTGATAACGATTTATTGACACCTGATTCGGGAAACGACCTAGCCCGACAAGCGTAGGGGTCCGCTTGCCGAGCTTGAAAACAAACTCTTTGACCTCGCATTTTGTCATGCCAATGGTGCTCGTGGACCCAAAACAGCCTCAGCTGTTGCATGCTATAAAAGCATACATCGACAGTGGAGCTATTGGAAATTACATAGACCGTGAATTGGCTTCCAGGATTAAGCTCCCTCTCCGCCCGAAAGTAACCCAAGATGTCATTACTACAGTAGATGGAACCGAAATAGCCTCAGGGCCTGTAACGCATTCCACCGTCGAAATGACACTGGTGGGTCAGGATGGACATCGGGAAGCAATCGTGTTTGATGTGATCAAGGCCCCACAATTTCAAATCATTCTTGGAATTCCTTGGTTAGAAACACATTATCCCAGAATTGACTGGCGAGCAAAGAAGATAAATTTTCCTGATTGTGAACCAACTTGTTACCCAAGAAATCCAGTTATGGGTCTAGCCTCAGCAACTTCCACCCCTGTACAGCTACCGTCAGAATACCAAGAATTCCAAGACGTTTTTCAGAAGGAACAGGCTAACACGTTACCTCCCCATCGGTCTTATGATTGCCAAATCGATCTGGTACCCAATGCTCAACTACCTTGTAGTAGGATTTATGCTCTTGCAGAACCTGAGAACCTACATTTGCATCAGTATTTAGATCAGTATCTAGCCAATGGTTTTATTCGCCCGTCCAAGTCTCCTGTCTCCTCAGCTCTGTTATTCGTGCCGAAAAAAGAGGGCGACCTTAGAACATGTATAGACTATCGCGCCCTAAATCAAATAACGATTAAGAATCGTTACCCTCTGCCCCTGATGCCTGAGCTTATCGACCAGGTGAAAGACGCTTGTGTGTACACCAAGTTAGATCTCCGAGGAGCTTATCACCTGGTGCGTATAAAAGAAGGCGACGAATGGAAGACTGCATTCCGCACCAGATTTGGGCTCTTCGAATATCAGGTGATGCCCTTCGGTTTGTGCAATGCACCTGCTGCCTTTCAGTACTTTATGAATGATGTTCTTCGGGAACTTATCGACGTCTGTGTCATTGTTTATATTGACGACATCCTGGTGTACTCTTCTTCAGAATCCGATCACAGAAAACATGTTAAGGCAGTTCTTGAGAAATTGCGCCAGCACAGACTATTTACAAAGCTTGCAAAATGCGTTTTTCATACCACAGAAGTGGAGTTTCTCGGATTCATCCTGACACCTCAAGGAGTCCGAATGGACTCGCGAAAGGTGGACGCCATCCTCAAATGGCCATCTTCTAGCTCGGTGAAGGGAGTTCAGAGCATGCTCGGCTTCGCCAATTTCTATCGAAGATTCATCCCGGAATTTTCCCGAACAGTCCAACCCATCACAGCTCTCCTAAAGAAAAACAAATGCTTTGAATGGACTCTTGAGGCCGAACAAGCCTTTCAGGACCTGAAAACCAAATTCACCTCTGCACCTATATTGAAGCCCCCAGATCTCCCTTACATTGTGGAAACCGACGCATCCAGTTCGGCCATGGGAGCTGTCCTGTCGCAAAGAGACCCAGAAACTAACCAACTACACCCCGTGGCCTTTTGGTCCAGGAAATTTTCTCCTCCTGAAATCAACTACGCAATTACCGACAAAGAGTTACTGGCTATTAAATCTGCTTTCAAGGCTTGGCGTCACTACCTTCTCAGGGCAAGACACACCATCACCGTAATTACGGACCACAGAAATTTACAGTATTTAAAGACGGCCAAAGCTCAATCTTCACGACAACTCCGGTGGGCTCTATTCTTTGCGGAATTTGATTTTGTAATTACCTATCGCCGTGGCTGCAAGAATGGTAAAGCGGACGCCTTATCCCGGATTGGTATGGAAGAACCCAATTCGAGTTTGGAACCTGTGCCAATCATACCTGAACAAAGAATCTTAGGCCTAACTTCATTGCAAACTATTGAGGACATCCAAACGCAAGTAAAACAACTTCTAGACTCTTCAGCCTTACTGGAATGGAGTCAAAAGGGTCCTCATTACACCGTTAAGGATGACTTACCCTACTTCCAGGAGCGGTTGTTTCTGCCTAGTAAAGAATTGCAAGAACTTGTTATTGCCCATCATCATGAATCATTAATGGAAGCACACCCTGGTATCGCTAAAACGGAGGAAAAAATCAAACGCCACTTCTGGTGGCCTTCTTGGAGAAAAGACATAAAGTCTTTTGTATTGTCTTGCAGAATTTGCGCCCAAAACAAGGGTCAAAAGAAAAGGCCAGCCGGCCTACTTCAACCCTTGGACATTCCACCGGCACCATGGCACACCTTGTCAATGGACTTTAAACTGACCTGCCTCCTTGTGCTGGTTACAACACTATCCTTGTAATTGTGGATCTATTCTCCAAAATGGCCCACTTTATCCCTTTAAAAGGTTTGCCTTCAGCTTCCACCTTGGCCAAGGAATTTCTGGAGAATATAGTTCGCATACATGGTTTCCCTTCCATATTAGTCTCGGATCGTGGAAGTCAATTTATCTCCCATTTTTGGAAGAAGTGTTGCCAACTAGCACAAATAGATGTGCGGCTATCCACCAGCCACCACCCCCAGACCGACGGACAAACCGAGAGAACCAATCAGACTCTCGAGCAATATCTTCGGTGCATGTTACACCAATCCGCGTTAAATTGGAAAGACATCCTTTGGATCGCAGAATATGCATACAACAATTCAGTGCATTCTGGAACCGGACAGACTCCTTTTTATACTTTGTATGGTCACCATCCTCGGACCTCTGATCTAGATCCACCTCTGACCCTGGAAATGCCTGCAGTAAATCATCTGCATTCCACAATAACCCGAGCCTTCAAATAAGCTGCAACTCATTTACAGCAAGCCAAGAAAAAGTATAAAGAACAAGCTGATTTGCACCGAAGTAAAACTCCTCCTTACCAAGTAGGAGATCAGGTATGGCTAGCAACGAAACATTTACCCCTCAAGGGCCCGCAAACCTTCAATCCCAGATTCATAGGACCTTATCCCATCAAGGCTATAACCAATCCTGTGGCCTTTAAACTGGATCTACCGTCTAACATGCGTATTCATCCAGTTTTTCATGCATCACTTCTGAAGCCAGTACAACCAGGGACCCGACTGTCCAAGCCTCCAGACCCAGTTCAAATTGAAGGGGAATTAGAATTCGAAGTTAAAGACATTTTAGACTCCAAGGTTTTAAAGTCCAAACTCTTCTATCTTGTTGACTGGAAAGGATATGGACCTCAGGAGAGATCGTGGGAGTCTAGTAACCCTGTTCACGCACCTCGATTAATACGAAGGTTCCACCGTAGATTTCCGAACAAGCCAAAACCCCCGGAGGGAACAACCTTGGGAGGGGCCTTGAGGGGGGGTACTGTCATGATGCCTACCTCCAAGGAGCCAGGTCCGACCGAGCAACCCCAGAGACAGGCATCATTTCCCCCAGGGAAGTGCCCGCGGGCCCAAGCTGGGGCCCTTTGGACACAGTCCTGGCGCCTTAGGCGCCAGGCTCATGTTGGACCCCTGTCCTGGCGCCTTAGGCGCCAGGCTCATAAAGCTAGACATGTGTTCAAGTGTTTATGTGCACTTACCTGATGCAGACCATGCTGCTACATCCAGGCCCTCTTGAGGCCTGAATGGAACTACTTTACCTGTGGGACTACTTTCCCTGGGTGTGGTCGGGGAAGGATACATACCTGATCGGTGGAAGGATACATTCCTGGAACTTCTTCCAAAGCTATTTAAACCACACCCGATCAGCAACTCACGCTTCGCGTTGTTCTGCTCCTCGCAGCTGGACGCTCACCGTGTCAGCTCCTGCTTCTGGACTTCAGCCACGCCTGTCAGCATCCTGGGTCACCTGCTAAGAGAGAATTGGTGAGAGAAAGAAGACCTTACCTGCTAAAGCAGCATCACGGAGACATCACACCGACAATCCTGAAAGGGAAGACATCATTTTAAAGGCATTTCGCTTCGATCGCTGCAGCGCTGCATTTCACTCACCTTTCCTGGGCACCTCCATCTTCAGCAGTGATCATCCAGATCTGCAGCCACTTCTCAGAGCCTAGAGAGAAAAAGACAAGAACACAAGGTGAGAGAAGGAAGGGAATAGGAAAAGCTCAGTTTCCTTCTAAGACTTACCTGTTGGGTAATTCCCATTTCATTTCGGGTCCTGCCGCTTCCTGGCATTCCGGACCCCGGCCCCTATGGGGAAAAAAGACAAAGACATTGAATGAGCGAATGCAAAGACATTACCCGAACGCTCATCCAGAACTTACCTGTCATTTACTGGAACTGCACGTTTCACTTCGGGTCGGCGCCATATCTCCGGCATTCCGAACCTCGGCCCCTAAGGGGAAAAAGACATAAGTGTTAGCGCTTGCTGCAATAAGACAATGAACATTATTATTAAGCTTGAACTTTTGAACTTGCTACAGAACTCTTACAGCGCCTTACCTGAATAGTCGAGCTTATTTGAACTCCCATAAAACCTCAATCCAGTGAAGTAACTGGGTTTCAACGCGCCCCTGCATCAGAAGCAGGATGGAGAGCTCATCCTTCCTGACCCTAAGGTGAGACTTCACTGGGAATCGAGGAAGGGTATCGTAGAGGGTTGGAAGGGAGTGGGAGGCTTGAGCATTATTCCGTCAGTAGGTAATACTCCCTTTTCACGCACAGGGGAATATTCCTGCGAGCCAGTGAGTCTATCTTCAGAGTCCTGCGCTTCACCATTGAAGAAGCATCTGCACTCGAAGCCAGACCTGCGCCTCCGTGGAAATGCTTGCCACGGATTTGAGCTTCGCCAGGATCAAGTGGATCTTCTGTTCGGCGAATGGGATCAGCCCCTGATAGACCTCTTTGCGACGGCAACAAACTCCAAGGGTCAGAGGTTCGCCTGCCAGCAGGTTGCCGCAGCTGAGGAGCATGGGGGATGTTTTCTCATTCCTGGTGGAGGGACTCTTCCTCTAAGCCTTTCCTCCTTTTCCACCCCTACTACGATTGATCAACACACTCCGACTATGTCAATGCAGGATGATACTCATCGCTCTGGCGTGGCCGTGGCAGATCTGGTATCCAGACCTGCTGCGGCTGTCGGCGGCCTCATCCATCAGCCTACCTCTACTTCCCGATCTTCTCACCAGCGAAGGCGGTGCAATTCAGCATCACGACCCGGAGTTTGGACATTATTCCATGCCATCGGAATGTAAAGACATCCTGGCAAGGGCCAGAGTTTCAACAACGTTAAGGTGCTACAGCCATAAATGGAAGCAATTGTGTGTGTGGTCCGGGCTCAGAAGATCACTCATCTGCGTATTACAGATTCTAAGTGATCCGACCGCGGCTGATTTTGCCGCGGCCGGAAAGTTCGCATGAGAAAGGTGTGAACCTACAAAAGTTTGCACCTTTCTCATGCGAACACACTTACATACTACGGGGGCTTCAGGTTTTTTTTTTTACGCAGGTGTGCTGCGAGGGTGTCCACTGCAACACCCCGCTCACTATACCACAGTATAGTAAGTGGGGTATTGCGGGGGACACCCCGGCAGCCCCCGTAGTCTTTTTTTCTTTTTACTTACCTGCAATGCTACCACCAAGGTTCAAACTTTTGGTGTTCGAACCTTTGGTGGTAGCATTTTTCGGTCGTATTGTACCGTCAGACCTTTTTTTCGGTCTGATTGTACAATACTGTATTACAACCATGCAGCTCTTGCCATGCCTACTTTCCTTGGCCAAGGCTGGACTGGCTCACGCCGCTATCAATGTACACCTGGCCGCCATATCCCGTTACACCTGGATGCTCGGTAAGCCTTCTCTGTGGTCGCACAGACTCGTCAAAGAGTTCCTCAAAGGCCTATTCAGGACATTTCCACCAGTGTCGGGTCCAGCCCCAGCTTGGGAACTCAATCTGGTCTTGACTAATCTCCTTGAGACCCCTTTGAACTGATGCACCAGGCCCCACTGAAGTTTCTCTCGTGGAAGATGGCTTTCCTTGTGGCGACCACCTTGGCCAGGCGGGTCGGGTAGATCAAGGCTCTGTCTTGCAAGCAGCCGTACTTGTCCTTCCACGCTACTAGGGTGGTGCTGCGTACACACCCCACCTTTATGCCGAAGGTGCCGCCGTCGGAGTTCCATCTCAACGAGCCTTTGGTATTGCCAGTCTTCTTCCCAAATCCGTCATCCCCAGTGGATAGGGCTTTGCATTCGCTGGATGTTGCTTGTGCCTTGAGGTTTTACGTAGCACGCACAAAGGGTTTTTGGAAGACTTCTCAGTTGTTTGTCAATTTTTGGACCTGTGAATCACGGGAAGGCCTTCTCCAGCTGGCTCTCTGGCTGCATTATGCACTGTCATTGGTTGGCTAGCAGACCTCTTCCAAGCCGGCAGAGAGCCCATTCCACCAAAGCCATCGCAGCAACGACAGTGTTTCTCTCCAGTGTGGCAGTATGACCGAGAGTACAGTGATTGGTTTAGAAGAGAAATGCAGTTTGTAAGCTAACGTGAAACCGTTTTTTTATTTTACTGAGGATTCCCAGCCTGACCACAGGGAATATTCTTGAGCATGTAAATCCATGCCAGACCCATGCTGGAGAACAATAGTTACAGGTAAGTAACTTAAACCTTCTCCAAATCCTGTTCCTCCCCCAGGCAGTTAAAACAGACCATGTGAAAGGTTGATAAAAAACGAGTGGTGTTCCTGAGCAATGTACTGTGTTCATGGGAAGAAGGAAGTAAGGTCATGGGGTTTCATTGGATCCATGTGTACTGCCTTTGATGTCCTGGGTGTGCATTGGTGTTGAGCGGACATGCATGCTGCTCCCTGGTGGCTTAAAACATTCCCAAAGGCAGCTTGTGCTGCAGATGTATGTCCAAGATGCTGAACCATTGGGAGGAAGTAATTAATTTAGGGACCTGATATGACTGCGCATATGCTAAACTCAGCAACATGGGCACAGTGGATGCATGACCGTTATCTGAACGCAATGAAGACATTGGAACACGAATGGTCTCAACTACACTACAACAAAACGAGTATCACACTGCAGATCGAACGGCCAAGACAGTTTTCTGGAGGCAATGGATACACTGTGCTTACCCGGGGCATAGTAAAAAAGTGTGTTGGCTGAAACTGGCATGGCTGTTTCATTATTTATGGGATGCCCTCAACTTCTACGATTTTCTGCTTGAGAGGGAACGAAGAATAGATGGAAAGTGTGAAAAGTAAGGAAACATTGCAAAAGACAAGAGTCCAACCTTTGGCTCTTCAAATGTTCACCTGTCAGCAGGGTATTCACTGAGGAAAATAAGAACCCACCTGGGCGGCATAACCATTTTTTTCAGGAGCAGGCCGAATACATAAGGACCGAGAGATGCAGGAGGCTGGTCTGGCACTGGCATCACCCTCCCACCCACCACCATCTGCAACCTTCAAAAGTGATGCACGGCCGTTCCAGATGTGCAGTGATCCCAAGATGGTGACACCTTCCAGCAGAAGACACAGGCCAGCGAAGTATGGCTGAGAAAAACCACTGACTACGCCAGGCACTCCCTAGTCCCCCTCTTCTGTGGGTCCCCCATCCTCTGTACATTGTTCCGAGCGGTCTTGCCTGGCCCCCTGAACCGCCCATCATGATCTCTAGCATCAGAGTACAGCAATGCACGCGTTTTCCTGCCCCTAGATTGAAAACATCATCAGTTCCTGAATATTGCGGACTGCGTGCAACGGTGGGAGACCATTAGACTTGGTGCTGGGCTCCCATGGAGACGTGGGAGAGTATTAGGGTACTTGTCAGGATAGGAAGAGTCTAGCACAGAGTAACCAGAGAGGTTAGGCTCATTTTGGGGAAGAGAATAGGGAAAATGGGATTCTTGGCTCCGCGTGGATCCAGGGTGAGTTTCTCTCACTCTGTGTCGCATTGTCGTACAACGTTCAGCAATTGAATTGAATGAATACCCCTAACACTTTGTGCCCGCTTTGGTATTGCGTGAGATCACTCTTCACTCCATGCATGTTAAAGATCTGTACTGATATAGCCGGATAGACTGAGGGAGGAGTCATATAGTGTGATAATGACCTAAGGTGGGGAAGGATCATTATCCCAAGTGATAATGACCCCTCCCAAGGACTATAAGGCTATTAGCACATAGTGTCCAGTAGCAATACATGTCTTGTAGTTTAGGTGGTGAAGTAAAAAAAAGGTTAGTTCAATAATGAGAAAGTAAATTCATGAACTGAGCTAGTAAATTTTAAATGTGGTTTTACTCTGTCGTACTTAAAAGTGTATTCATTAGTAAAATGTTTGAATTACAATCTTGGTTTAATTGGAGGGGGTTTAACATGATCATTCATTTAGGGTTGTGTAAAAGTCAACGGGTTTTCTATAAGAAAGTGAAAGCATTCCCACATGTGTTAGCTTTCTCTTTAGTGAGTAATTCATGGAATAAATGTGCGCCGTAATCGGAGGGGCAAGCGTGAAAATCGCAGCGCACGCATGCAAAACATACGCAATCGCCTGTTCCCGTATTCATGGAACACATTGTGTGCGGCTTACCCTCGACCTGCACCGAATCCACGCGGCTTCCACACGTCATTGCAACATCAGGGAAGCCCTGCGTGAGACGCACAGAGAAGGCGCACACCGTAAAGCGCACACACCTAAAAAGGAGACGGAACACGTGAAATGGGGAACAACAAGTGAAAATGTGGGCGTTATGGGGCAAGTTCCGCTGCGTAATCCTTGCAACGCCCACATGCGCGCTAACAACACGTATTCAAGGAATTGAACAGGGCAAACCCGCACGTGCCAAAAGACGCACAAAGCCCGAAACACGTAGGCCACGCGAAAGCAGGCGTAAGCACCCTCGCGCAGCATAAAAGTGCATACAAACAACAAACAAGCATATACAGCTACGATGAATGTCCCATTTCTCGCAGCAGTGAATATAGCCAGGCCTTACATTTATTTACCCAGGACCAGCCTTTTTGGAATGCCTGATGACCAGGTCTATGGCAGGTATAGGTTTCCACCTCATATCATCCTAGACCTGGTCACTGAGTGGGAGGATGACCTCACATCACCCACCTTGTGCTCCCAAGCACTTAGTCCCTTGGAAAAGGTGCTCAATGTCCTGCATTTTGTGGCTACTGGGTCATTTCAGCTGACAAATGCCATAGTTGGGGGCGTCTCACAGCCCATGCAGTCACACTGCCTACACCAGGTGTTGGCAATCATGACTGCATGCCCCTCAGTCCGCAGGCACATATACATGCGCAGAACACCCGCAGAAAGGCAGGCCATGGTCCAGGACTTTTACAGGGTGGCACACTTCCCCAAAGTGCTTGGTGCCATCGATTGAACCCATGTGGCCCTACGTCCACCTAGGGCCACTGAGCACATCTATCGCAAACGCAAGCATTGGCATTCCATCAATGTGCAGGTTATATGCAATGCCAATGGAATCATCACCTCTGTCTATGCAAACTATCCCAGGTCCACCCATGACAGTTTCATATTCAGAATGTCAGCCCACACCTCGACCTGGAAGCTGGGAGGCATGGCAACACATGGCTCATTGGTGAGTACAAATGCCTGTGCACATGCATGCATGTCACACACAGACAAATACACACACCCAACTAATGACAACCATCATCACCTCCCCAGGGGACAGTGCCTACCCTCTGAACACCTACATGATGACGCCAATACGGAACCTCACCACACCACCCCAGGTTAGATACAACTCAGCTCATATTGCAACCAGGGGCATATTGGAGCGCACTTTCGGAGTGCTCAAGTCACGTTTCCGCTCCCTTGACCTCTTTGGTGGGCAGCTACTATATGCGCCCCCATTAGTGTGCAGGATCATTGTGGCGGCATGTGTCCTGCACAACATTGCAACACAGCGAGGTGTACCGGTGGACAGGGTGGTGCCCCCACATCCCCAACCACATGCATGCCCACTGCACATGGGAGGGGAAGGGCACATGGTGAGGCAGCCCGTACCGAGCTTGTGGCAACATTTTTCACCTAAAATCCCACCCCTGCACAGTGCACACAGGCCTGGCACATTCCAGGTGACAATCGATGATGACAAAGGGACAGTCAACTGTCACAACCTACCACCCTGAGAATGTGTCCTTGGAATTGCAGAATTGTGTGCGTCCCTAGCCACTGAAACAAAGAAACACCTGTGTGACCAAAAGACACACATGCAAGCTACAGATTCCACCACCCCATGCAAAACAGCACAGCAAAAGCCTGGTATGTCACCTAAACCCCCTCAATCCCCAGTCACCCGCTCCGACACACCATGCCATGGCATGCAATGTGAAAACCCCAAAATAAATTCACAACACATGACACAACTGTCACAAAGTGCACCGTGACAAATGGAAACAGGCCAGAGACAATTCCTTCAGACACGGACTCCGACGAAAAGACTGATCCGAAATATCCAACCTATACCAAAAGGACATAAATGCATGCCACCAAAGGTTAGAACACCAAAAGTATGAACCTTTGGTGGCATGCATTTCAGGCAATAAAAAAATAAAAATAAAATAGCGGATGGTGCGGGGGTGTCCACCACAACACCCCGCTCACTACACTACACAGTAAAGTGAGCGGGGGATGCGGGCTGGAAACCCCTGCCGCTGCAGAAAAAATAAACAAAATAAATGAACCTGCAGCGCCAGTTCGCAATCACGAAAGTGCAGCAGGGACGCAGCATGTCTCTGAAGGTAAGTAGTGTGTGCGTGGGGGTATGTTGGGGTGAAGGTGGGGGTGAGGGTGGGTCTGTGTTATGTGTGTGTGAGTTTGCAGGGGTATTCAATGCATGTCTGCATGTAAAATGTATGAACCTTCAGTGTTGCGTACATTTCCATGTGAACCACTCCGTTGTGGACTCATCGGCAACGGAAAAATCTCCCCGATCCCCTGACACATCAAAAGCAAACCCAACACAGGACTATCTATTTGCCAGCATAACATATCATGAACACAGGACCCAACAGTGACAATGTCAAACAGTGACCAATCACTATAGCACAAGTGTCTCAATGTGACATTGCCACCACACAGCCCCCTTCCATCTAGAGTGTGGTTCTGACAGCCAAAGGGGCCAGGGTACCGCATACAGCATGAAGTGCATCAACAATGTAGACAGGCAAGGCAATACATGAATAAGCAACATGAAAATATGCACAGTCAACAATATACTCACGAAAATGCAGGCCAAGCAAGCACTGGAGAAACCACCATGAATCCCCACTAGGGGTGTATACACAGGTTGGACTTCAGACTGGCCACAGATATGACGGAAGCCCAATGCCTCTGTTTAAGTTACTGTCACACAGTGCCATCCTTGCGAGCCCATGGAAAGGGCGAAGCAGGAGTGGCATATGTGTCCAGACCCCAAGCCACAAACACTAACACGAGACAAGCCTGTATGGGCCCAGCCGGAACACACAGTGGATGCCTTCGGATGCCACAAAGCAACACACTGTGACATGAATGCACAATAGACAAAAAAAGGAAAAAACAAATGGCCATTGTCGACAAGGTGTCATGATGCCTACCTCCAAGGAGCCAGGTCCGACCCAGCAACCCCAGAGGCAGGCATCATTTCCCCCAGGGGAGTGCCAGCGGCCCAAGCTGGGCTCCTTTGGACTCAGTCCTGGCGCCAGGCTCATGTTGGACCTCTGTCCTGGCGCCTTAGGCGCCAGGCTCATAATGCTCGACATGTGTTCAAGTGTTTTAATGTGCACTTACCTG
Source organism: Ambystoma mexicanum (assembly GCF_040938575.1). Taxonomy (NCBI): domain Eukaryota; kingdom Metazoa; phylum Chordata; class Amphibia; order Caudata; family Ambystomatidae; genus Ambystoma; species Ambystoma mexicanum. The sequence continues at coordinate 1,008,442,564 of NC_090932.1, read as the reverse complement.
ATGCAGACCATGCTGCCACATCCAGGCCCTCTTGAGGCCTGAATAGGAACTACTTTACCTGTGGGACTACTTTCCACCCGGGTATGGTCGGGGAAGGATACATACCTGATCGGAGGAAGGATACACACTTGGAACTTCTTCCAAAGCTATTTAAACCACACCCGATCAGCAACTCACGCTTCGCGTTGTTCTGCTCCTCGCAGCTGGACACTCACCGTGTCAGCTCCTGCATCTGGACTTCAGCCACGCCTGTCAGCATCCTGGGTCACCTGCAAAGGGAGACAAGAGACCTACCAGCTAATCTGCACCACGGAGACATCACCGAAGATCCTGAAAAGGAAGACATCATTTTTAAAAGCATTTTGTTACGATCGCTGCAGCGCTGCATTTCACTCACCTTTCCTGGGTTCCTCCATCTTCAGCAGCGATCATCCGGATACACAGCCACTTCCCAGAGCCTAGAGAAAAAGACAAGAATAAGAGGTGAGAGAAGGAAGGGAATAGGAAAAGCTCAGTTTCCTTCTAAGACTTACCTGTTGGGTCATTCCCATTTCATTTCGGGTCTTGCTGCTTCCAAGTAGGACCCCGGCCCCTATGGGGAAAAAAGAAAAAGACATTAGATGAGCGAATGCAAAAACATTACCTGAGCGCTCATCTAGGATTTACCAGATCTTTACTGGAACTGCACGTTTCACTTCGGGTCGGCGCCATATCTCCGGCATTCCGAACCCCGGCCCCTATGGGGAAAAGACATCAACATCAGCGCTTTGTTGCAAGAAGTCTCCAAAGGAATCTTCATTCATCACCTGAAAAAAGACAATGAACATTATTATTTAAAGCTTGAACTTACTCCCATCCAACCTCAATCCAGTGAAGTAACTGGGTTCAACGCGCCCCTGCGTCAGAAGCAGGATGGAGAGCTTGTCCTTTCAGACTCTACGGTGAGACTTCACGGGGAATCGTGGAAGGGTATCGTGGAGGGTTGGAAGAGAGTGGGAGGCTTGAGCATAACTCAGTCAGTAGGTAATACTCCCTTTTCACGCACAGGGGAATATTCCTGCGAGCCGGAGAAGCCAGAGTAGAGGGCCCTTCCTGTCCATCTTCAGAGTCCTGCGCTTCACCATTGAAGAAGCATCAGCACTCGAAGCCAGACCTGCCCCTCCGTGGGAATCAGGTGAGCGTTACAGAACGCGAAGCCTACCCACAATTTCCCACCCGGGCGCTATGGAGACTTCCAAGACTGACCAGCTGGCCCAGCTTTTGGGGGAATTATGGGCAGAGGTGCACTCAGCCCGCCAGGAGTCTAACGCTCTCAAAAGAGAAATGATCTTATCTAAGGAAAGAACTGATGACCTAGCCAAAAGGTTATTACAGGCCCAGGCAGGGCACACTCCTTTACCTAATTCCGGAGACATTTCCACATCAATGGGTTTGAGTAACCCGGTACAAATTAATCTACCTGGACACATGCCTTTGGCCCCGCCTGAACGTTTTGCGGGGGATCCCAAGAAATATGCTGTCTTTATGAACCAATGTCGTTTACACTTTCTATACAGACCCGGAGCCTTCCCTAACGACCAGACCAAGGTAGCCTTTATACTATCTTACCTCAGTGGCAGTGCTGCCGATTGGTCTATTCCATTGGTAAATCAGGATGATCCCATTCTCCAGAATTTTCAGGGCTTCCAGGCCAGCATGGAAAGATTGTTCGCTCGACACTCTCAAGGACAGGCCCTTGATAACTAACTGCTATCCTTTACGACAAGGTAATCAGGATCTTCTGTCCTACATAGCCACCTTTAACAGACTGGTTGTGGAAACTGGATGGCCAGAAAGCAAAAGGATCACATTGTTTCATCGAGGCCTGCGCGGAGAGCTTAAGGATGTTCTAGCTCAGATAGTAAACCCACCCCAGGTCTGCGCAGACTACATTGACTTGGTGGTTCAACTTGATCACAGACTTCAAAATAGAAAAGCAGATCGGTTCAAGTATGAAAACCGAGCACCGATCAAAACCCACGCTACCTCCAAGAGTACCGACGTATCTGAACCTATGCAAATCGGTGGTGTTAAAGGACCTTTAACGCAGAAAGAACGAGAGAGAAGGCGGCAAATGCAACTTTGTCTGTATTGCGGGATTTCCGGTCACTTTCTTCGAAATTGTCCAGTTAAACCACTTAAGAAGGTGGTTGGAGCTACTGATAATGAATTAGAGACACCTGATTCGGGAAACGACCTAGCCCGGCAAGCGTAGGGGTCCGCTTGCCGAGCTTGAAAACTAACTCTTTGACCTCGCATTTCGTCATGCCAATGGTGCTCGTGGACCCAAAACAGCCTCAGCAGTTGCATGCTATAAAAGCATACATCGAGAGTGGAGCTATTGGAAATTACATAGACCGTGAATTGGCTTCCAGGATTAAGCTTCCTCTCCGCCCGAAAGTAACCCAAGATGTCATTACTACAGTAGATGGAACCGAAATAGCCTCAGGGCCTGTAACGCATTCCACTGTTGAAGTGACACTGGTGGGTCAGGATGGACATCGGGAAGCAATCGTGTTCGATGTGATCAAGGCCCCACAATTTCAAGTAATTCTTGGAATTCCTTGGTTAGAAACACATAATCCCAGAATTGACTGGCGAGCAAAGAAGATAAGTTTTCCTGATTGTGAACCAACTTGTTATCCAAGAAATCCAGCTATGGGTCTAGCCACAGCAACTTCCACCCCTGTACAGCTACCGTCAGAATACCAAGAATTCCAAGAGGTTTTTCAGAAAGAACAGGCTAACACGTTACCTCCCCATCGGTCTTATGATTGCCAGATCGATCTGGTACCCAATGCTCAACTACCTTGTAGTAGGATTTATGCTCTTACGGAACCTGAGAGCCTGCATTTGCGTCAGTATTTAGATCAGTACCTAACCAATGGTTTTATTCGCCCGTCCAAGTTTCCTGTCTCTTCAGCTCTGTTCTTCGTGCCAAAAAAAGAAGGCGACCTTAGAACGTGTATAGACTATCGTGCCCTAAATCAAATAACGATTAAGAATCGTTATCCCCTGCCCTTGATCCCTGAGTTTATCGACCAGGTGAAAGACGCTTGTGTGTACACCAAGTTAGATCTCCGAGGAGCTTATCACCTGGTGCGCATAAAAGAAGGCGACGAATGGAAGACTGCATTCCGCACCAAATTTGGGCTCTTCGAATATCAGGTGATGCCCTTTGGTTTGTGCAATGCACCTGCCGCCTTTCAGTACTTTATGAATGATGTTCTTCGGGAACTTATCGATGTCTGCGTCATTGTTTACATTGACGACATCCTGGTGTACTCTTCTTCAGAATCTGATCACAGAAAACATGTTAGGGCAGTTCTTGAGAAACTGCGCCAGCACAGACTATTTGCAAAACTCGAAAAATGCGTTTTTCATACCACAGAAGTTGAGTTTCTCGGATTCATCCTGACACCTCAAGGAGTCCGAATGGACTCGCGAAAGGTGGACGCCATCCTCAAATGGCCATCTCCAAGCTCGGTGAAGGGAGTTCAGAGCATGCTCGGCTTTGCCAATTTCTATCGAAGATTCATCCCGGAATTTTCCCGAACAGTCCAACCCATCACCGCTCTCCTAAAGAAAAACAAAGGCTTCGAATGGACTCTTGAGGCCGAACAAGCCTTCCAGGACCTGAAAACCAAATTCACCTCTGCACCTGTATTGAAGCACCCGCACCCAGATCTCCCGTACATAGTGGAAACCGATGCTTCCAGTTCGGCCATGGGAGCTGTCCTGTCGCAAAGAGACCCAAAAACTAACCAACTACACCCAGTGGCCTTTTGGTCCAGAAAATGTTCTCCTCCTGAAATCAACTACGCAATTACCGATAAAGAGTTACTGGCCATCAAATCTGCTTTCAAGGCTTGGCGTCACTACCTTCTCGGGGCAAGACACACCATCACCGTAATTACGGACCACAGAAACTTACAGTATTTAAAGACGGCCAAAGCTCGATCTTCACGACAACTCCAATGGGCTCTATTCTTTGCAGAATTTGATTCTGTAATTACCTATCGCCCTGGCTGCAAGAATGGAAAAGCAGACGCCTTATCCCGGATTGGCATGGAAGAACCTAATTCGAGCTTAGAACCTGTGCCCATCATACCTGAGCAAAGAATCTTAGGCTTAACTTCATTTTAATCTATTGAGGATATCCAAACGCAAGTAAAACAACTTCTAGACTCTTCAACCTTACTGGAATGGAGTCAAAAGGGTCCTCATTACACCGTTAAGGATGACTTACCCTACTTCCAGGAGCGGTTGTTTCTGCCAAGTAAAGAATTGCAAGAACTTGTTATTGCCCATCATCATGAATCTTTAATGGAAGGACACCCTGGTATCGCTAAAACGGAGGAAAAAATCAAACGCCACTTCTGGTGGCCTTCTTGGAGAAAAGACATAAAGTCTTTTGTACTGTCTTGTGGAATTTGCGCCCAAAACAAGGCTCAAAAGAAAAGTCCAGCCGGCCTACTTCAACCCTTGGATATTCCACCGGCACCATGGCACACCCTGTCAATGGACTTTATAACGGATCTGCCTCCTTGTGCTGGTTACAACACAATCCTTGTAATTGTGGACCTATTCTCCAAAATGGCCCACTTTATCCCTTTAAAGGGTTTGCCTTCAGCTTCCACCTTGGCCAAGGAATTCCTGGAGAATATAGTTCGCATACATGGTTTCCCTTCCATTTTAGTCTCGGATCGTGGAAGTCAATTTATCTCACATTTTTGGAAGAAGAGTTGCCAACTAGCACAAATAGATGTGCGGTTATCCACCAGCCACCACCCCCAGACCGACGGACAAACCGAGAGAACCAATCAGACTCTCGAGCAATATCTTCGGTGCATGTTACACCAATCCGAGTTAAATTGGAAAGGCATCCTTTGGATCGCAGAATATGCATACAACAATTCAGTGCATTCTGGAACGGGACAAACCCCCTTTTATACTTTGTATGGTCACCATCCTCGGACCTATGATCTAGATCCACCTCTGACCCTGGAAATGCCCGCAGTAAATCATCTGCATTCCACAATAACCCGAGCCTTCAAAGAAGCTGCAACTCATTTACAGCAAGCCAAGAAAAAGTATAAAGAAAACGCTGATTTGCACCGAAGTAAAACTCCTCCTTACCAAGTAGGAGACCAGGTATGGCTAGCAACTAAACATTTACCCCTCAAGAGCCCGCGAACCTTCAATCCCAGATTCATAGGACCTTATCCCATCAAAGTTATAATCAACTCAGTGGCCTTTAAACTGGATCTACCGTCCAACATGCGTATTCATCCAGTTTTTCATGCATCACTTTTGAAGCCAGTACAACCAGGAACCCGATTGTCCAAGCCTCCAGATCCAGTTCAAATTGAAGGGGAATTAGAATTCGAAGTTAAAGACATTTTAGACTCCAAGGTGGTAAAGTCGAAACTCTTCTATCTTGTTGACTGGAAGGGATATGGACCTCAGGAGAGATCGTGGGAGCCTAGTAACCATGTTCACGCACCTCGATTAGTACAAAGGTTTCACCGGAGATTTCCGAACAAGCCCAAACCCCCGGAGGGAAGAACCTTGGGAGGGGCCTTGAGGGGGGGTACTGTCATGATGCCTACCTCCAAGGAGCCAGGTCCGACCCAGCAACCCCAGAGGCAGGCATCATTTCCCCCAGGGGAGTGCCAGCGGGCCCAAGCTGGGCCCCTTTGGACTCAGTCCTGGCGCCTTAGGCGCCAGGCTCATGTTGGACCTCTGTCCTGGCGCCTTAGGCGCCAGGCTCATAAAGCTCGACATGTGTTCAAGTGTTTTAATGTGCACTTACCTGATGCAGACCATGCTGCCACATCCAGGCCCTCTTGAGGCCTGAATAGGAACTACTTTACCTGTGGGACTACTTTCCACCCGGGTGTGGTCGGGGAAGGATACATACCTGATCGGAGGAAGGATACACACTTGGAACTTCTTCCAAAGCTATTTAAACCACACCCGATCAGCAACTCACGCTTCGCGTTGTTCTGCTCCTCGCAGCTGGACGCTCACCGTGTCAGCTCCTGCATCTGGACTTCAGCCACGCCTGTCAGCATCCTGGGTCACCTGCAAAGGGAGACAAGAGACCAACCAGCTAATCTGCACCACGGAGACATCACCGACGATCCTGAAAGGGAAGACATCATTTTTAAAAGCATTTCGTTATGATCGCTGCAGCGCTGCATTTCACTCACCTTTCCTGGGTTCCTCCATCTTCAGCAGCGATCATCCGGATACACAGCCACTTCCCAGAGCATAGAGAAAAAGACAAGAATAAGAGGTGAGAGAAGGAAGGGAATAGGAAAAGCTCAGTTTCCTTCTAAGACTTACCTGTTGGGTCATTCCCATTTCATTTCGGGTCTTGCTGCTTCCAAGCAGGACCCCGGCCCCTATGGGGAAAAAAGACAAAGACATTAGATGAACGAATGCAAAAACATTACCTGAGCGCTCATCTAGGACTTACCAGATCTTTACTGGAACTGCACGTTTCACTTCGGGTCGGCGCCATATCTCCGGCATTCCGAACCCTGGGGAAAAGACATCAACATCAGCGCTTTGTTGCAAGAAGTCTCCAAAGGAATCTTCATTCATCACCTGAAAAAAGACAATGAACATTATTATTTAAAGCTTGAACTTTTGAACTTGCAACAGAACTTTTACAGCGCCTTACCAGTATAATCAAGCTTACCTGAACTCCCATCCAACCTCAATCCAGTGAAGTAACTGGGTTCAACGCGCCCCTGCGTCAGAAGCAGGATGGAGAGCTCGTCCTTTCAGACCCTACGGTGAGACTTCACGGGGAATCGTGGAAGGGTATCGTGGAGGGTTGGAAGAGAGTGGGAGGCTTGAGCATAACTCAGTCAGTAGGTAATACTCCCTTTTCACGCACAGGGGAATATTCCTGCGAGCCGGAGAAGCCAGAGTAGAGGGCCCTTCCTGTCCATCTTCAGAGTCCTGCGCTTCACCATTGAAGAAGCATCAGCACTCGAAGCCAGACCTGCGCCTCCGTGGGAATCAGGTGAGCGTTACACAAGGAGATGGTGTGGGGGGGCCCACAGAGGAGGGGGGAGGTGCAGGGTGCACCTCAACACCCACATGTGTTGATGTGGACACTAAAAATAAAATCCTCCATGGGCTCATGGTCTACACAGTTAGGCCGAAGTGAGAGATCAGTTGTCGCTGTTGTCACCCTCTGGTTGAATATCAGGAGGTGTGCGTGGTAAGGGTGCCTGCCCATGCATATTCCCGGCATGCCCCTCCATGGCAGCAAGCATGCAGGTCTGGTAAGCCTGGTCCTGCAGGAAGATGGCACGGAGGTCCCCATGCAGCACGTCTCCTGCAAGGTCTCGCGTGTAGCTGCCTGCATGGCCTCACATGACAGATGGACCTCTTCACGGCTTGCATCGAGTTCAGCCGAGATAGTGCGTTCCAGCTGCTCCATCCACTGTTCTGCCCGTGTAGCCTGGCCCATCAAAAGTGCAGCCAGAGTATGTCTGAGGGAGATGATCTCTTCCCTCAGGGCTTCCCTGTGGGCCTCTGCCTCAGCAGCCATGGCTGTGCGCAGAGCCTCCAGTTCAGCCCGTCGGTCCCTGTTGGCGGCCAACATGTCCAGACTTTGTGAGCAGCATGTGAACCGTGTTGCCTGCTGCTGGAGCTCCACCTGCCTACCAGGGGGGAAAATGGAATCGGCCACACGTTCCATGCCCTGACCCATCATCTCAATAGCTGCCCCCGTTGCTGTGCAATGGCATACATGTGATTCTCCCACACAGTGTTCTCCAGTGGCGCACGGCCTCTGCGTTGCCGGACACCACACCTGTTTGGCCCAAGGTGCCCTGGTCCTTGCTGCGCTGGTGCTGCCTGTGGCTGCAGGACTGCATTCCTCTGTTGATCTGCGCCCCAGGAATGGGAGCAACTGGTGTGGGGCGTGACCCTGCACCCGTAACCACCACAGGCGGAAATACCAACACTGACTGGCCCCTTGAGGGTTCTACCCCCACTACAGGTGTGTCGGGCAGAACAGTATCCACTGCAGAATCACTCACCTGCGACGGCATGGATTGATGAACATTCGATTCAGCATCACAGTCAAAGAGATCCTCAGAGGTGTACCCAGAGCTAATCTGGGACAGGATGGTCTGGAGCACCAATGGATGCTCATGGCCTGCCACACCACGCTCTGAACTGGTGCTTGGTTGGTGCCCTGAACCCTCCACCCTCTCTACCATCTCCTCCTCCTCCTCCTCTGCTTCCAGTGCCTCATCACCTGTAACAAAACAAAAAAACACATGAGCACACATGTCACCAGCAAATACCACACACATAGATATCACATTATTGACAGCCAACACATGAATCAGCCATGTCACACATGACACAAACTCTGGCATGCATGCAGTGGAAATGACATGGAAGGGGACCCTGAAAACAGACATGGGTGTGTGTCAAATGTGAAGCCTACACATGTACTGCATGTTGCATAGCACCTGCATCACACACAAGCTCCTGCATTGCATAGACCTTACACAAAAATGACAGATGCCAACAAACACATGGCACGTAGCATAGGCATGGCAAAACTGTCAAACAGCCCCAGATGGAAGTCAAATAGTACTGTCCGTGGCCCATGTAGAAAGCATGTCACCATACATTACATGTCAATCACTACGACAAAAAGCACACATGTGCCACAGGATGCAACAATGCCAGTGTGTTGCAATACAGTGAAGGAAGGTACATGGATACATAAATGCTAGGTCACCTTGACATGACAGAAGTGAATAGGCATATAGAAGGCTGAAATAGGGCTCAGAAGTGTGTGGGTGCAGTGCAGTACACGTGTACGGTCCCTACTGTCAATCAAAACACAAACACAGCCATGTCAATGTTGTGTGATGATGGCAGTGTAAGGGCAATTGCAGTCATCATGTGCAAAGTGTTTGCAGTGGATTGTCGGGATACAGTAACCCTTCTCCATCCACCCCTGTTCGGGGTATGGCTGGGAGGCAGTGCATGTCTCAGAATGGTTGATCAGAGTACTGTGTTGTAGCAGACAGTGTGGGCCGGTGTCTATTGCATCACTGTTAGGGAGAATTCTTATCTATGGCTGATTTCCCTCACCTAGTGAGTCCTCCAGCAGCTTTGCTGGACTTCTGGAGTTTATTTTCCTCCACTTGGTAAGAGTGAGAGCTTTTCCCCCACTCTAACCTGCGTTTTGCTATGTGTTTCTATTTGTTTTTGTGATTGTGGACTCTGAAGTACACCACTTCAGTAGCCCCCTTCTTTTTGTGTGTCACACAGCACCTTCAGAGCCGTGGCACAGGGTTGTCTTTGAGACTTCCCTCGACTCCATTTCTGAGGCGACTACTGTCCCCCATAAAAGGGTAAAGTTACCATTAACTTTACTTAGTTAATCTACCACAGACCCAGTACACCCCATCTTCCATGGTGTACTGGAAAGGGTTAACTCGTATCCCTTTGTATCTGTACCTCCTAGAGCATTGTTTCGCTCTTTTAACATTTAGACTTGGCTGGTGGCAGTGGTATCTACCCTAACTTTTCTACCGCGATAATATTAGATAAACGTGGTACTGTTCTTGTCTATTATATTAGCCTCGAACATAAACCCGCTTGACCAAATCGTCTTTCTTTTGGCTCCGGTTGGGTTTATTCGCCATTTCTTTTTGTTAAAGTCCTTCTTGTGTTTTAATTTGCATGGCAAACTAGGTTTGCCTTCTTTGTTCACTGTCTTTTGGCGGGCTTCTGCCCAGAAGCCCTCCTCAAGGCACCTGGGTGTAGGTGGGCTGAATGTGAGGGAGGGGTGTAGTCACCCCCTGCACAGGGTATCCTAGCAACCCCAAGTCACACTTTGTCATGATTGGCCAGGGTAGTTGCTGGGCTGGACAACCCCCTGCTGGGAGATTGACAGCCAGGCTGCGTGAATGGGGGTTTTTCGCATAAAAGGCAGGTCTCTTGGGCGACAAGTCAAAGAGTCACCACTGGAACTACAAGGAACCGAAGAGAAGCGGAGAGAACGACGGCTGCTGCAACTACCCCACCCCGGTGAAGCCCTGCTGCAGTCCTGAGCTATCTACCCTTCAACAACTCAGAGAAGATCCAGTCCGGAGTCTTCTTCCCTTGAGCTTGGTGGGGATAACCAGCTCATCTTCTACAGCCAGAGGATCCTTTTCCGTGGTCGAAATCGCTGCACACTGCTGTAGTGGTCCGGAAAGCCACCTGAAGAGCCTCTCCTGTTTTTAAGGAGCGCACCTTTTATTCCTTATCGCTGAGGCCGGCTTCATCCCTGTGTGGTGCAGACCCCCTTTAGACGTCCTCCTTCACAACAAAGCTCCAGGAATCGTGGGTCTGCGGGAAACCAACAGGAACAATTGCCAGGGCACTAGCTGCACCACTGGAACAAGGTACTGTGTTCTGTTGAGGAAACTGGGTGAATCCCTTTTTTTCATTTCCAAGGCTTGCCCTTGTCTTCCCTACTTCTTATAACTTTTGCTTCCGAACTGTCGTACTCCGTCAGCTCCGCCGTTAGTCCAGAAGACCACTCGGACTACACGCCACTGAAGAAATACAGACTTTCTTCCTGAGAGCACGGCTTGCAGGGTAATGAAACCTGTCAGGCCAAGGGCTCAGACAAAAAGGCGGAATGCACTGCAGAGTTAGAGGGAAAAAAACAAGGCAACTATTACATACCGTTGTTGATGGCAACAAACCAATCCCTCTACCCCCTCCGAGACCCACAAGCTTACCTGTGAAAATTCCTTGATTTGTAGAATACCTACTTGTGACAGAACACAAGCCAAAGTGAAGGAAAAGGTTTTCTGTTAGCAGCTTTGAGAGTGTCCCAAGGAAAGTGTCACTGATGTCCCAAGACCAGGTAGGGGGATTCCCTGACCCGTGCGGCACGAGGACGCTACTAGGGAGGTGGTAGGACAATCCTTGGTAAAGCAGAAAACAGTCCCAAAATCCAAAGAGTTGTTCAAACAGCAAAGTGTCCCAAAATCCAATGAGTTGTGCAAACAGCAAAGCGTCCCAAAATCCAATGAGTAGTGCAAACAGCAAAGCGTCCCAAATATAAAATGAGTTGTGCAAACGGCAAAGCGTCCCAAAATCCAATGAGTTGTGCAAACAGTAAAGCGCCCCAAAATCCCAAAAGGTTCAAACCAATAGCAAAGTGTCCCAATGTGTATGCAAACAGCAAGGTGTTCCCAAATGCAAAAAAAAGAAAAGTTTCAGGAAAATGGCGGAGTGTTTATAAACACCTAAATACAACAAATGTTTAGTCAAATAGAATATGCTTCTTCTTTAAGAAGAGCGAAATAACAGGAACGGGTAAGAAATGCAGAGCCAGGAGTCAGAAAGGGAGCCGGGAATCAGACATGAGGAATGGAATCCAAAAGCAGTCCGGTAAGATTTCCGTGGTCAAACAGCAGGGCGGATCAGGATAGCGTAGAAAACAGAATCAGTGAGCAGGCAACGGAGTCCGGGAGGTAAGCAGAAGTCAGAAACCAGGTAAACCAAATAACAAACTTTTCCGATTAACGCTGCTCACCGTAATACAACAGTTTAGGGAGCACCGGCTTTCAGGGGGCGTGGCTAGATATAGGAAGTAAGTTTGTATGAGGCGTGGAACGCATACAAAGAAATGAGCGTTCCAAGAGGCATGCCAAGCGCAAGTCCCATTGGGAAATTTAGTGTTTTACCGGCGTTGATGTAATCGCCAGGACAAGCGCCACAGACCCCTCCTCCCCTGGCATAAGAATGTCGTAGGAATCCAGGGGGCATGAAACGAACATTGACAATATCGAAGTACTTTTGGCTATGTTGAATCGTGAACTGTCTGACCGTGTGATCTGCGGCAACTGGTCCCGGTGTCTTTCGACCCTGGCTCCGGCCCTTTGACTTTTGCACTCCTGTCTCTGAGTGTTTCTTGATTCTGCCTGCCTAACCAAAATATTGCCTGTGATTTTTGCCTCCAACTCCCTCTGGGTATCTCAGGTGCTAAGTGTGTTTTTGCCCCAGTAGCATTTCATGTCATGGATACGCGTTTGTTTAGTAGGCCGAACTGTCAAAAATGATTGCAAACGTATTCCCTGTAATGTGTTTTGTTCATAGCACCGGTTCATTCAAACACAGGGTACTTACCTTGAGACTTACTGTACAAAGTGAATTGGTTAGTTGTAGTATATTTAACGTGTGGTTTTTATTGAAGTTTAATAGAAGTGTTGTGTTTATAACGAATGGTTTAAAAATAACTGTACTTATATTTTTTACCTGAAACCTTGAGTCAGTGTTTGCATGAGTCACAGTAATTGTGGTCCCTTTGTGTAATCTCTGCTACTGCTATACTCTTGAGATAACCCTGGCTGCTCCGCCACTGCTAGCTACCACTATGACATAGTAGTAGAGGCTTGTACCAAAGGTAAAACTTGTATTGCCACCTGTAGTATTAATTGTGTATAGTGGTCCCTAAGGGCACTGCACAGGATTCTGCCTAACACTGGTGTACAGCGGTGAGGATTTGGAAGTAGAGTGATTACACTTAGAGTGCTGCTGTTGCTTGGGTTCAACTAACCACAAGGCTAAAACCACTAATTCTATTTAACTAAGAAATCATGTCAAATATGGAAAACTACACTGAAGAGAGTCTTTTACTCTATACTGCTGAGGTTCTGAGAACCATGTGTAGGGATAAGAATATCTCTGGTAAAGGAAAGAAATCTGAACTGGTTGCAAATTTAATGGGAAAAAGCCTGGAGAGTGGGTCAGAAGGACCTCCCACTCCAGCAATTGTGGATTTTGATGTTTCTGATTCTGAGAGTGTTAATTGTGAAGAAGTAGATGAGTCCTTGCTAGGAAACCCTGCAACTCCCTTGCCTGCTCAGAATGCACAACCTCTGTCCACAGGGACCCACACAGGTCCTACACTTACTCCTGAGTTTATTGCACTTCAGAAAATGAGACTTGAATTAGAAGTGAAACATATTGATGCACAAATTGCCATGAAACATCAAGAGTTAAGGCTCAGAGAAATGGAGCTGAAGGGTTAACTAGAAATGAAGAAACTGTCTCTAGAAAATGCTTCTCTCCCAGAGTCCTCTAGGTCTTCAAGCCATAAGAGACCCTGTATGCCAAAGAAAATGACTGGTATGTATGAGACTAAACTTGATATTTTGGATTGGTTAGCAATGTTTGAGTACAATCATGGGATTCAAGGTATCTCAGGGAATCAGTTGATTCCTTGGCTTTTCTCTAGGCTTCCCCCTGTTGCAAGTGATGCTGTAATGGAGTTGGGGGAGGAGGATAAACAGGATTATGAGTGTGTGAAACTAGCATTAATAGCTAGGTTTGGGAAGACCCCTTCCCAGTATCTTAAGAGGTTTAGAACCCTCAAAAAGCATGATGGTACCCCTTGGGCCACCTGGGTGTGTGAATGTTTGAAAAACTTAGATGGTTGGATTAAGGGTTACAAAGTGAACACTTATGAAGGTTTGAGGAATCTTGTAATGTTGGAGTCTATTTTTGATGTCTGCTCTCCTGAGCTCAGACAGCACTTGGCTGATTCAAAGGAGATAGATCCTAAGAGGCTAGCTAAGGCTGCTGACTTGTGGGTTGCCAACAGGGCCACTCACAAGGACTCTGGGGCTACTCAGAAGAAGGATGAGGGGAAGCAGCCAAAGAAAGACAACAAAGAGAATTCCAATAATTCCAATCCAAAAGAGGGCCCCAAACATAACCATGGTAAACCACAAGGTAAACCGAATCAGGCTAGTGTACCACCTGGTTCCACACCAGATGGAGGTCAGGCAAACTCCCATTCCAGAGAGCATTTGGAAAATGCTTTGTTTGTGGGTTGCCTGGTCATGTGAAAGGGGATCCCAAGTGTAAGGGTAAACCTTCAGGGATCAACACTGTCTCCTTAGCCTTCTCCCAGGTGGATGGAGTACCTATGACCAGTGGAAACTTTCAGCTACTAGCTGATGAGCCCATGAGAGTCTGGGCTAGTGTTTCTTTAGTGTCCTTGGGTCTTTGGGAACAACAGAACTTAGATGTCTATAACTCAATCCCAGATAATACTAAAGAGTATTATAAAGATAGTGTTCTTGTGAATGGTCAGGAGACCCCTGCCATCAGAGACACTGGAGCCAGCATAACTGTGGTTGATGAATGTTTTTTCAAAGTGGAGGATGTTGCTAAGGCACCCAAACACTTAACCAAGCTAGCTGGAGGCCCTGTGCAAATGGTTCCCCAGTTACCAGCTCTCATCCAGTGTAATGACATGACTGTCAGAATACCTGTAAGTGTGCAAAATAACTTACCTGGAGGGTCCTGTTGGGTAATGACCTTAAAACTCTTGGAGTTGTGTCTACCCCCCCCCCGACCCTCCAGCAGAAGGAAGCAGGAGCTCACAAGGTCTGCAAAGGAGAGAACCTTAAGAGGCTCTCCTGGGGACATGATAGAGGAAGCTATCATCCCAAGTCCACAGGACTTACTTACTGCCATTGCAGGACAAGAAAAGACAAAGGGGAAACCTAAGTCTGCCAGCAAGAAATCAGCAAGCACTCCTGTGACCAGAAGGACATCTCCGAGGCTGTCCAAAGTCACACCTGTGACTCCCACACCAGCTGAGGCTGAGTGTGAGGTTCAACCCTGTATGGTCAAACTAGATACTGAGGAATCAGATCTAGAAGAAGATCTTACCTTGGTAGGAGATCTTGACCATGTTCACCATCCTGAGCTGCAGTCTTTACTGGCAGAAGGTGGACCCAACAGAGAAGATTTCAGTAAGGGACAAAGAGAGTGTCCTACCTTGGAAGGTCTTCGCCAACAGGCAGCTTATCAGCTCAATGGGACTGAGCCTGGGAAGTATAGGTGGTACTGGGAGGATGGCCTCTTCTACAGTGAACCAACTGAGTCAACCCCTAGAGACTACAGAAGACTTCTAGTACTTCTAGTGAACCGACTCCAGTTTCTGCAGTTAGCCCATGAGGTACCTTTGGCTGGTCACTTAAGTTTTAAGAAGACCAAAGAAAGGCTATCTCTGCACTTCTACCTGCCTAAGATGGGTACAGAAGTAGACAAATTATGCAGAAGCTGCCACACTTGCCAAACCTCTGGCAAGAGTCGATCCAAGAATGTGGCAGCCTTAGTGCCCCTTCCAGTGGTGGGAATTCCTTTTGAGAGAGTTGGGATTGACATTGTTAACCTCTTGACCCTCCCACAACTTCAGGAAACACGTTTATCCTGGTTGTAGTGGACCATGCCACTAGATTTCCTGAAGCCATACCTATGAGAACTGTTGCGGCTCCGGCTGTAGCTAAGGCCCTACTTGGTATTTTTACCAGAGTAGGTTTTCCTAAGGAGGTGATAATCTGACAGGGGATCAAATTTTATGTCCCACTACATGCAAACCATGTGGAAAACCTGTGGAGTCACCTACAAGTTCTCAACTGCCTACCACCCCCAAAACCAATGGGCTGGTAGAGAGGTTTAACAGAACTATGAAGAGCGTGATAGGTGCTTTAGAAGAACCCCTTAGAAGAAAGTGGGACCTTCTACTGCCATGCCTTCTATTTGCATATAGAGAACTCCCTCAGGAGGGAATAGGATTCAGTCCCTTCGAACTTCTCTATGGCCATCCAGTCAGAGGTCCATTGGCCCTGATTAAGGAGGGGTTGGAGAGTGCTCCTTCCCCCAAGCCAGTCAGAGTGACTGACTATTTGATAGGTCTCCGGAGGAGAATGTCACACATGATGGCAGAGGCAAGTGATAACTTGAAGGCTGGTCAAGCTCTGGTCAAACATTGGCATGACCAGAAGGCTAACATGGTTGAGTTTACTCAAGACCAGCTTGTTCTTGTTATGGTCCCCACAAGGTAAAACTTGGAGAGGTGACCTATCTGGTGGACTTAGGCAATCCTAAGGAGGCTCCCAGAGTCTTTCACACCAACCGTTTAAAGGCTTATGTCTCTAGTCCTGACATAGGAGCTTTGATTCTAGCTTCAGTTCAGGAGGAGAGTGAACCTCTACCTGACCTCCTCTGAGGCTTACCTTTAGATGAGCAAGTGGAAGTTAATATCTCTTCCAGTCTCACATCTGACCAGCAGGATGAGTGCAAGTTACTGTTGAATCAGTTTGCCTCCCTGTTCTCACTTTCACCAGGCTTGACCCCTTGGGGCCAGCATAACATACACACTGGTGACTGTTTGCCTGTCAAAAGCAGGGGATACAGAATATCAGACAATGTCAGATCCCACATAAGGAATGAGGTCAACAAGATGCTTGATCTCGGGGTAATAGAACCCTCTACTAGCCCATGGTCTAGCCCAGTTGTGCTTGTACCAAAGACAGGATCCAAGGAGTTGAGATTCTGCATGGACTATGAACTCTGAATGCAGTCACTACGACTGATGCCCATCCTTTGCCTAAGACAGATGAGCTGGTGGACAAACTTGGTGCAGCCAAGTACCTCAGCACATTTGACCTAACGTGAGGCTATTGGCAAATAGCCCTGACAGACCATGCCAACGAGAAAACTGCATTCTCCACCCCAGCTGGCCTCTACCAATTCAAGGTAATGCCTTTTGGATTAAAGAATGCACCTGCTACATTTCAGAGGATGGTCAATCAAGTTCTGAATGGGATGGAGGACTTCTGCATGGCATACTTGGATGACATTGCAGTGTTCAGCCCTACATGAAAAGAACATGTTGAACACCTAGGTTATGTATTGCAGGCTCTTGAACAGGCCCATCTGACCATAAAGGCAAGCAAATGTCAAATTGGTCAGAGTTCAGTGGTCTACCTTGGACATGAGGTAGGAGGAGGTGAAATAAGGCCACTGCCTAGCAAAGTACAAGCTGTACAAAACTGGGCCACCCCTACTACTCAAACCCAAGTGAGAGCCTTCCTAGGTCTCACTGGGTATTACAGGAACTTCATAGAGAACTATGGGACCATAGCTTCTCCCTTGAATGTCATCTCCTCTCCCAAATTTCCTAAAAAGGTCAGGTGGAATGAGGAGTGCAATCAAGCCTTTGAAGGCCTAAAGAAAGCCCTTTGTCAAGCTCCAGTCCTAAGAGCTCCTGACTATCACCAACCCTTCATTGTACAAACTGATGCTTCTAATGTAGGTATAGGTGCAGTCCTTAGTCAACTGGATGAGAAAGGTAGGGAACACCCCATTTGTTTCATCAGCAGGAAGTTAAAGGATCCTGAGACAAGGTGGGCAACAATAGAAAGAGAATGCTTTGCTATTGTGTGGGCACTGAAGAGGTTTAGACCATACTTGTATGGATCTACCATCACTATTCAGACTGACCACCAACCCTTCAGATGGCTGATGCAAATGAAAGGGGAAAACCCAAAGTCGCTCAGATGGTCAATCTCCCTGCAAGGATTTGATTTTTCCATTGAGCACAGAGCCGGAAGTCACCACCAAAATGCTGATGGTCTCTTTAGGATGTTTGTAACCGACTAGAGGTATGAGGTCCATCCAGGAGTGGATTAAATCCTCCTGTCCCTTCATCTGGGGGGGCGAGTGTTAGGGAGAATTCTCATCTATGACTGATTTCCCTCACCTAGTGAGTCCCCCAGCAGCTTTGCTGGACTTCTGGAGTTTATTTTCTTCCACTTGGTAAGAGTGAGAGCTTTTCCCCCACTCTTAACTGTGTTTTGCTATGTGTTTCTATCTTTTTTTGTGATTGTGGACTCTGAAGTACACCACTTCAGTAGCCCCCTTATTTTTGTGTGTCATACAGCACCTTCAGTGCCGTGGCACAGGTTTGTCTTTGAGACT
Organism: Ambystoma mexicanum; assembly: GCF_040938575.1. NCBI lineage: Eukaryota > Metazoa > Chordata > Amphibia > Caudata > Ambystomatidae > Ambystoma > Ambystoma mexicanum. The sequence continues at coordinate 1,008,424,693 of NC_090932.1, read as the reverse complement.
TCCCTCGACTCCATTTCTGAGGCGACTACTGTCCCCCAGAAAAGGGTAAAGTTACCATTAACTTTACTTAGTCAATCTACCACAGACCCAGTACACCCCATCCTCCATGGAGTACTGGAAAGGGTTAACTCGTAGCCCTTTGTATCTGTACCTACTAGAGCATTGTTTCACTCTTTTAACATTTAGACTTGGCTGGTGGCAGTGTTATCTACCCTAACCTTTCTACCGCGATAATATTAGATAAACGTGGTACTGTTCTTTGCTATTATATTAGCCTCGAACATAAACCTGCTTGACCAAATCGTCTTTCTTTTGGCTCCGGTTGGGTTTATTCACCATTTCTTTTTGTTAAAGTCCTTCTTGTGTTTTACTTTGTGCGGCAAACTAGGTTAGCCTTCTTTGTTCACTGTCTTTTGGCGGGCGTCTGCCCAGAAGCCCTCCTCAAGGCGCCTGGGTGTCTAGGTGGGCTGAATGTGATGGAGGGGTGTAGTCACCCCCTGCACAGGGTATCCTAGGAAACCCAAGTCGCACTTTGTTATGATTGGCCAGGGTAGTTGTCCGGGCTGGACAACCCCCCTGCTGGGAGATTGACAGCCAGGCTGCGTGAATGGGGTTTTTTCGCATAAAAGGCAGGTCTCTTGGGCTAGAAGTCAGAGAGTCGCCACTGGAACTACAAGGAACCGAAGAGAAGTGGAGAGAACGACGGCTGCTGCAACTACCCGGTGAAGCCCTGCTGCAGTCCTGAGCTATCTGCCCTTCAACGACTCAGAGAAGATCCAGCCCGGAGTCTACTTCCCTTGAGCTTGGTGTGGATAACCAGCTCATCTTCTACAGCCAGATGATCCTCTTCCGTGGTCGAAATCGCTGCTCACTGCTGTAGTGGTCCGGATAGCCATCTGAAGAGCCTCTCCTGTTTTTAAGGAGCACACCTTTTTTTCCTTATCGCTGCGGCCGGCTTCCTCCCTGTGTGGTGCAGACCCCCTTCAGATGTCCTCCTTCACAACAAAGCTCCAGGAATCGTGGGTCTGCAGGAAACCAACAGGAACAACTGCCAGGGCACTAGCTGCAACACTGGAACAAGGTACTGTGTTCTGTTGAGGAAACTGGCTGAATCCCTTTTTTTTCATTTCCAAGGCTTGCCCTTGTCTTCCCCCCTTCTTATAACTTTTGCTTCTGAACATTGACAATATCGAAGTACTTTTGGCTATGTTGAATCGTGAACTGTCTGACCGTGTGATCTTCGGCAACTGGCCCAGGTGTCTTTCGACCCTGGCTCTGGCCCTTTGACTTTTGACCTCCTGTCTCTGAGTGTTTCTTGATTCTGCCTGCCTAACCAAAATATTGCCTGTGATTTTTACCTCCAACTCCCTCTGGGTATCTCAGGTGCTAAGTGTGTTTTTGCCCTGGTAGCATTTCATGTCACGGATACGTGTTTGTTTAGTAGACCGAACTGTCAAAAAAGTGATCGCAATCGTATTCGCGGTAACATTTTTTGTTCATAACACTGGTTCATTCAAACACAGGGTACGTACTGTAAAGACCGGAGGGGGGTCTGCACTTCCGCTTTCTATATGGTAGAGGGGAGGCACAGAGACCCCTGCCAAGATTCTCTATTATGGTAGCAATGGACGAGCAATCAAGGCCTAGCTTTTCGGGAGGTGATGCGAGCTGGTTCTTAAGTACAGTGTAGTCCCCAAGCCCCCACGAAAGAATGTCCACACACTCTATCGGTTAAAACACAGTCTTTATATAATTAACATTCAAAGTCATATACACAATCACTATAACTCACTTTGTACTCCGAAAATCAACAATGGTAAATATGTACAGTTCTAAAGTGGTACCACTAACGTTACTCGACCTTATGAAAGTGCATACGGTCAGAATGACGTCTCTGTCGGCGTCTCTGTGGTCTTTGGGTGAAGGGAAACCCACCGGTGGATGTTCCGTGGCACGTCGACAGTCAGGCCTTCTCCAGCAGGATACAGCAGCGACGATGCGGACAAGAGCGTCCTCGGATCAATGAAGTTTCTTTAGGCAACGGGAGCACGGCAGCTCCAGTCGGCGATGGCGGTTGACGACAGTGACGGACAACAGTCCGGGCGCTTCTCCTTGGAGTTCTGCAGCAATCCCCGTATCGGGTCGGCACCCTGTTGAAGGTCTGTCTACTAGGGAGCTTGGGCAAAGATCAGCTGTGCACGATGGTCCCTCGTAGCTCGGGAAGAGGGTGCCTTACCAGGTCCTCTCTGGGTTAGTTCTTGAAGCACAGCAGCTTTCAGATTGTAAAGGAGAGCAACAGCAATTCTTCTCGTCCAGCAGGGCTGAAGGTTAAGCTTCACTCCAGTTACTTGTCGTAGTGGACTTCAGCTTCTGAACACGATTCCTAGCAGTGAGAGGTCCCCAGATGATCTCCCATTCATTCCGCTGGGTCGCACTCAAGCATCCAATCACGACTACGGGCATTCATGCAGGCAGGCAACCAATCAGGTACATGAGGTATTCAGGCCATTCACTTCTCTCCAGACACTCACAACAAGTTATGTGTATTGGGACAAGTACCGAGCCATTCAACACTTCAAGCTGCAACGAAGAGAAGCCCTCCTCTAGCGCTTCTCCAAAATTAAATGTTATAATATAGAGACTTTCTCGTTTTTAGGTTCCATTTGTCATTTTTATTCAGAATTCTATTGTGCTGTAAACAAATAGGGATTCCTTTTTACATCTTGAACATAACATATAAGTTGATGGGAAGACAAAAGAATGCAAAATTTAAATTGGTTTAAAGTTTTTCGTTGAGTTCACTAAGTTGCTGTGTCCCACGTTGTCACTTGAAAGTTGCGAAGCCTTAGTATAATTCACTCGACATTTGGGTTGATGGAGAGACAAAAGAATTCAAAATTTAGATTGGTTCTAAGTTTTTAGTTGAATTCACTAAGTTGCTGTATCCCACGTTGTCACTAGAAAATTACGAAGCCCTAGTTTAATTCACTAGGCAGTATTGGCCTCAATTTGAATTGGTTCAAAGTTTAGTCAATGTTGTCTTCACGTTGTTGCTCGAAAATTGCGAAGCCCTAGTTTAATTCACTAGGTAATATTATCCTCATTCACTAGGTAATATTATCCTCAACACGTGTTTCTCCGCCACATGGTTTATGGCGGTTCTTCAGGAGGAATTTGTAGGTAGATAGGCAAATGGAAAGATCTGAGAGGAAAAAGGTGGGAATAAAGAAAAAAATGGGCAATTTTGAACAGAGTGTTTTATGTTGACGTTTATACAGTCAATGTTGAGTTAGATACTTACAACTAAATATCAAATCTTGTTCATGTATATGATGGTTCCTTTGATGTAGGTAATATTATTAATTCCATCCGGTTTGGTCTGAAAGAGTGAAGAGCATCTAGTTTATATTTGTATCTCTGGGTCAAAGGTTGTAGTTAGAAGTCCTTTTTCATGCAAGATGCTTGTATAAAGTGCTGTTACATCCATTGTAACTAGCCAATAGTTGTCATTCCAAGGTATATTGTCGATCAATTGGATAATGTGCGTGGTGTCTCTGATGTATGATGCCAATGAATTTGCTAATGGTTGAAGCTGATGATCTATATATTCTGAAATGTGCTCTGTGATTGATCCAATACCATTAATGATTGGTCTGCTTGTTGGTAGGTTGATGTATTTCTTATGAATCTTAGGTAGAAAATATATTGTTGGAGTAATCGGATTAGTTGTGATCATATATCGGTATTCATCTTCATTAAGTAGTTCCAAGTCTTTCCAATGACTGCTCATGGTTTTCCATTGTTCGCTGATTTTGATGAATGGGTTTTCTTTGATTTTTTCATAACATTTATGATCTTTTAGATGGGTGAGTGCCATGTGTATATAGTCTTCTGTGTTGAGTAGCACAATGTTTCCGCCTTTGTCTGATCATTTTATGGTAATCTCAGGATTGTTCTTGAGATTATTTAATGCTTGACTTTGGTTGGGTGTGAGATTATTCCTTATCTTGAGTTTTGCATGTTGGTTCATTTTATTGTTGATGTAGATGTCTCTGAGTTCTTTTTGAACTACTTTGCAGAAAGTATCAATAACATTTTCTGGAGGTAAGATTGGTGTGAATTTGGATTTTTCTTTAAGTTTGGTTTCTTGTGCTAATCCCAATGGTATATTTTGTTCTTCCATGAACTTCTCCTTAGTATAGGGATCTGTCTCATCATTGATGTTAAGAAGATCGACTGTGAGTTCCACATGTTTAACTGTTAATTCCGATGGTACTGGTGTTATTTCAGTGGTGTGTCTTTTGATTTCCATATTTGCAAAATATTTCTTTAGTTTGAGTTTTCTACAAAAACTGTGGAGATCAACTACTGTGTTGAAATAATCATAATTACGACCTGGACAAAAGGTGAGTCCTTTATTAAGTGCTTGAATTAGTGGTGTCGTTAGTTCCAAACTTGAAAGGTTGATGACTAGGTCTTCCGTTGGGGTAATGGGGTCTGAGATCTGGTCTGTACTCTTGTTTTTTCTTCTATGTTTGCGTTTGATTCCTCCTCTCTTGCCACGTTTGGTTTTGGTAGAAGAGTCATAATAGGGTTTCTTTTTCCTGGTGCTGAATAATTCCTCATATATTTTTGTTGTTGAAATTCCTCTAAAAAAGAGGAAGAGGATCCAAATGAATTGTATTGGGATTCTTTGTTCCTGTTGGGAATTGTCATTTGAGATGCAGTGGGCAAGATTGATGGAGGTACGCTTCTTTCTTCCAATTCACTATCACTCACTGTGTCCGTATCTGAGGAAAGAGGAGTTGTAGCTGTTTTTTGTAGCTTGATGTATGCTGATCTGCCCCTTGATGTTGTTGTAGGTCTTTTATTGAATGTATAGACTCTTTTGAATTTATAGTCTAGTTCATCTCGCAAAAATTGTCTCTGTTTTTTAATCTTGATATCTGATGCGTATTTATCTATGATTTCATCTAGAATTTCATAATTCTTAAAAGTTTTCTCAGGAATATTTAGTTTTTCAATATTTTCTTTCACTTTGGTGATTTCATGTATTAGCCGGACTCAACGAAAAACTTTAAACCAATTTAAATTTTGCATTCTTTTGTCTTCCCATCAACTTATATGTTATGTTCAAGATGTAAAAAGGAATCCCTATTTGTTTACAGCACAATAGAATTCTGAATAAAAATGACAAATGGAACCTAAAAACGAGAAAGTCTCTATATTATAACATTTAATTTTGGAGAAGCGCTAGAGGAGGGCTTCTCTTCGTTTTAGTTTTGTCCAAGCCCAGGTCAACCTCTGTGGCATCCCTCCATTTGCAGCATCTCTACTTTTTTTCATATTCAATTTAGCTACACTTCTCCATCAGAGCGCTAACACTGTTTCTAAGGTTGAAAAAGTCTTTCTCAATATATTCTGTCAGCAGTGGGCAGCTCTAAAAGGAGAAACTCAATAAGCGATATCATCAGTCAGGACACTATGATTAGGAACTATGAAAAACGAGAGGAAGAAGCGGAACTCATCTTTTCGGGATTATCAGAAAATCCAACAACCAAACCGGATAGCAATAATACATCATTAAGACAATTATTCTTAACCCAAGAAAAACTTCTCAAACAAGAACTTACTTGCTGGTGGGAAATCAAATCTTTAGACAAATACCTTCAGATAGGACGCATACCACGAGGACTAAGAGTCTGTATATTTCCTCCATTTGAAGACGACGATATAGAAGAGATCAAAGATTGGGAACAACTACTTACCACCACATCCAACGAAATGATACATAGATTAATCAAATATGCCAAAGTAAAACATATTCGGCTAATACAAGAAATCACCAAAGTGAAAGAAAATATTGAAAAACTAAATATTCCTGAGAAAACTTTTAAGAATTATGAAATTCTAGATGAAATCATAGATAAATACGCATCAGATATCAAGATTAAAAAACAGAGACAATTTTTGCGAGATGAACTAGACTATAAATTCAAAAGAGTCTATACATTCAATAAAAGACCTACAACAACATCAAGGGGCAGATCAGCATACATCAAGCTACAAAAAACAGCTACAACTCCTCTTTCCTCAGATACGGACACAGTGAGTGATAGTGAATTGGAAGAAAGAAGCGTACCTCCATCAATCTTGCCCACTGCATCTCAAATGACAATTCCCAACAGGAACAAAGAATCCCAATACAATTCATTTGGATCCTCTTCCTCTTTTTTAGAGGAATTTCAACAACAAAAATATATGAGGAATTATTCAGCACCAGGAAAAAGAAACCCTATTATGACTCTTCTACCAAAACCAAACGTGGCAAGAGAGGAGGAATCAAACGCAAACATAGAAGAAAAAACAAGAGTACAGACCAGATCTCAGACCCCATTACCCCAACGGAAGACCTAGTCATCAACCTTTCAAGTTTGGAACTAACGACACCACTAATTCAAGCACTTAATAAAGGACTCACCTTTTGTCCAGGTCGTAATTATGATTATTTCAACACAGTAGTTGATCTCCACAGTTTTTGTAGAAAACTCAAACTAAAGAAATATTTTGCAAATATGGAAATCAAAAGACACACCACTGAAATAACACCAGTACCATCGGAATTAACAGTTAAACATGTGGAACTCACAGTCGATCTTCTTAACATCAATGATGAGACAGATCCCTATACTAAGGAGAAGTTCATGGAAGAACAAAATATACCATTGGGATTAGCACAAGAAACCAAACTTAAAGAAAAATCCAAATTCACACCAATCTTACCTCCAGAAAATGTTATTGATACTTTCTGCAAAGTAGTTCAAAAAGAACTCAGAGACATCTACATCAACAATAAAATGAACCAACATGCAAAACTCAAGATAAGGAATAATCTCACACCCAACCAAAGTCAAGCATTAAATAATCTCAAGAACAATCCTGAGATTACCATAAAATCATCAGACAAAGGCGGAAACATTGTGCTACTCAACACAGAAGACTATATACACATGGCACTCACCCATCTAAAAGATCATTAATGTTATGAAAAAATCAAAGAAAACCCATTCATCAAAATCAGCGAACAATGGAAAACCATGAGCAGTCATTGGAAAGACTTGGAACTACTTAATGAAGATGAATACCGATATATGATCACAACTAATCCGATTACTCCAACAATATATTTTCTACCTAAGATTCATAAGAAATACATCAACCTACCAACAAGCAGACCAATCATTAATGGTATTGGATCAATCACAGAGCACATTTCAGAATATATAGATCATCAGCTTCAACCATTAGCAAATTCATTGGCATCATACATCAGAGACACCACGCACATTATCCAATTGATCGACAATATACCTTGGAATGACAACTATTGGCTAGTTACAATGGATGTAACAGCACTTTATACAAGCATCTTGCATGAAAAAGGACTTCTAACTACAACCTTTGACCCAGAGATACAAATATAAACTAGATGCTCTTCACTCTTTCAGACCAAACCGGATGGAATTAATAATATTACCTACATCAAAGGAACCATCATATACATGAACAAGATTTGATATTTAGTTGTAAGTATCTAACTCAACATTGACTGTATAAACGTCAACATAAAACACTCTGTTCAAAATTGCCCATTTTTTTCTTTATTCCCACCTTTTTCCTCTCAGATCTTTCCATTTGCCTATCTACCTACAAATTCCTCCTGAAGAACCGCCATAAACCATGTGGCGGAGAAACACGTGTTGAGGATAATATTACCTAGTGAATGAGGATAATATTACCTAGTGAATTAAACTAGGGCTTCGCAATTTTCGAGCAACAACGTGAAGACAACATTGACTAAACTTTGAACCAATTCAAATTGAGGCCAATACTGCCTAGTGAATTAAACTAGGGCTTCGTAATTTTCTAGTGACAACGTGGGATACAGCAACTTAGTGAATTCAACTAAAAACTTAGAACCAATCTAAATTTTGAATTCTTTTGTCTCTCCATCAACCCAAATGTCGAGTGAATTATACTAAGGCTTCGCAACTTTCAAGTGACAACGTGGGACACAGCAACTTAGTGAACTCAACGAAAAACTTTAAACCAATTTAAATTTTGCATTCTTTTGTCTTCCCATCAACTTATATGTTATGTTCAAGATGTAAAAAGGAATCCCTATTTGTTTACAGCACAATAGAATTCTGAATAAAAATGACAAATGGAACCTAAAAACGAGAAAGTCTCTATATTATAACATTTAATTTTGGAGAAGCGCTAGAGGAGGGCTTCTCTTCGTTTTAGTTTTGTCCAAGCCCAGGTCAACCTCTGTGGCATCCCTCCATTTGCAGCATCTCTACTTTTTTTCATATTCAATTTAGCTACACTTCTCCATCAGAGCGCTAACACTGTTTCTAAGGTTGAAAAAGTCTTTCTCAAAACACTTCAAGCTGCATTCATACCGGTTTCAGGGCAGGGCTGTCTCAACCACTGTGTCAAACACCAGATAGACAGTCGCAACATAGAATGTATATTCGTCACACACTCCATTCACCCAGGTCCCACCCACAGGCGTACCCACAACATACAGAAGGCTCCAGCCAGTCTGGTGGGCACTTCCCTACACTACCATATACAGAACTTCCACCCAACAGCCAGTCAGGGGGAAGGGACAGCGGCAGGGCTTCCCGGGAATTCAGGAAGATCAGGGCAACAGGTGATAGAAGGCAAGAGGCCATGGGGGCCATTTTGTCTCCATCAGGAATCTACCGATTCCAATGGCAGGGCCTGGGCATCCCAAAATGGAGGACGCTCAGGGCACCAGTCATTTCAGCACGGAACTGCCAACAGCCCGTACCCTGCTCTGTGGGTCACACACAGGTGCCCAAAAACATACACTAGGGGCACAGGGTTGTACCCCTACCCATGGATGCCATAAGGGTATGCCATGGGTCTGTTCGCCAAACCAAAAGAGAGAGAGCTGCACCGCCAGGAGTCCCACATGAACTCCTGTGCGGAAAACACGACAGAACGCACGATAAAAAGCAGTGAAGGACAAGGATACGGAGGCCCTGTCCCTCCAACGCATTTCCAGCATCACACTTACCTTGAGACTTACTGTACAAAGTGAATTGATTAGTTGTAGTATATTTAACGTGTGGTTTTTATTGAAGTTTAATAGAAGTGTTGTGTTTATATAACGAATGGTTTAAAAATAAATGTACTTATATTTTTTACCTGAAACCTTGAGTCAGTGTTTGCTTGAGTCACAGTAATTGTGGTCCCTTTGTGTAATCTCTGCTACTGCTCATATACTCTTGAGATAAGCCAAGCCTGGCTGCTCCGCCACTGCTACCACTCTGACATAGTAGTACAGGCGTGTACCAAAGGTAAAACTTGTATTGCCACCTGTAGTCTTAATTGTGTGTAGTGGTCCCTAAGGGCACTGCCCAGGATTCTGCCTAACAATCACCTCAGTCATCTGAGACTACAGCAGATGAGAGGAGGGCAGACAGCAAAACACATGAGTAATCATCAGAAGTTCACCAAGACACAGAGAAGCTACAACACCAGTTGCATAGAGGCAGGGAGGCTGTACCAGAGGGAGTCCTACAGTCGAGACAGAAGAGGACAACCAACAAACGGGCGTGATGAGGCACTGACCCTGAGTGAGCATGAAAGGGATGACCAAATACCATGAGACGTATGAAATACCAGAGATGGAGTAGAATGAGTAGCTTGACACGGACCCATAGGGGCTTGCTGGGAATGCACATGGTCCATGAATGAACACTCATGTCCACTGTGAGCCTGTGCCATTTCATGAGTCCAACATGTAAATCACCAGTACCATGGAGACAGTGAGCTGCTAGGGGATAGAGAGGCAAGGAAGCATGCCCCTGAGGGGGACAAGCACGCAGGCATGTCCTCAAAGAGATGTCAGTCATGTGACGACATAGGCCGAGTGTTGAGTGGAAGATCAGCACAGGCTGTCAGCAAACATGTCTGGGAGCAAGGATATGGACAAGAGAGGCTGCCGAGTGTCTTACATGTAAGGAGGGTGAAGGTGTGTAGAGGAGGATTGGCTCTGTGTGCAGCACATGGCCTGCATGCAGACTGCATAACAACAAGCATGCATCAGTCAAGCATCGCATGGGTCACACATGGCACTCATGAATACATAGCCTGAACTGGCAGCCAATCACAACACATCACACAAGCAAACACACATGGGCTTGGCACACACGCATTAACACTCACTGGATGTTGCATCAAAATACGGCATCTCTCCCACTCCTTGGATTAGAGCTTCATCGATGAACCCTGAAGCTATCTCTGCATAAGTAGTGAGTACATCGTCCACTGATGCTGGCCCACCGCCAGTCACCAGGGTTGAGGCGTAATTAAAAGCCTGCTTGTTTTTTGCACAGCGTCGAAGGTCAGTCCAACGCTTATAGCCATCGTCAGCTGTGCGCTTCTCAAATCCCATGACACTGACACTTTCCGCAATGCACTGCCAGTGGGCCTTACAGTGGGCAGGCATAGTTTGGCACCCTGGCCCCACCAGCATATCGCAGTCGTGTCCCGACACGTAGCCCACAAGTGCGCCCAGTTCCACTTTATTGAAACTCTTCTTCCTTGACATGCCGGAGGCTTGAGCCGTGTCTGGGGTCCCAGCCTCTTGCGCAGAAGCACGCTTTCTCCTCTTGGTGGGTTGTGTGGACCCTGAGTGGCTACTGCCGCTCTGGTCAGTAGGGGTGGGGGCGCTGGTGGACTGGCCAATGGGAGTAGCCAATGACATGAGGACGGAAGGCCTGACTTGAGTGATTTGCTGCTGGGTGCTGTTGCCAGGACCCACCGATACGACTGCCTCCGTGCCAAGGGGTGTGTGACCCACACAGTCCTGGCTGGCAGACTCACAGCCGGGGTGGTGTTGGCTGCATCTGCCCCTGCAGCTTCCACCACCTGGCTGCTCAGGGCAGCAGATGTCACCACTGCCCCAGAAACACGTGGCTTGGTCACAGAAACCTTAGACACACGTGGCTTGACCTTCCTGACCTTGAATTCTGCCTGGGAGTCCTCCTGTGCCAATGCATCCCCAGTATGCCCCTCCATAGCAGCAAGCATGCAGGTCTGGTAAGCCTGGTCCTGCAGGAAGATGGCACAGAGGTCCCCATGCAGCACCTCACGTGTAGCACGGATTTCCTCCTGCAAGGTCTTGCGTGTAGCACAGAGTTCTGTCTGTGTGGCCTCACGTGACAGATGGACCTCCTCACGGCTTGCATCGAGTTCAGCCAGATGGTGCGTTCCAGCTGCTCCATCCGCTGTTCTGCCTGTGTACCCTGGCCCATCAAAAGTGCAGCCAGAGTATGTCTGAGGGAGATGTTCTCTTCCCTCAGGGCTTCCCTGTGGGCCTTTGCCTCAGCAGCCATGGCTGTGCACAGAGTCTCCAGTTCAGCCCGTCGGTCCCTGTTGGCGGCCAACATGTCCAGCCTTTGTGAGCGGCATGTGGACTGTATTGCCTGCTGCTGGAGCTCCACCTGCCTACCAGAGGGGAGAATGGAATCCGCCACACGTTCCATGCCCTGAGCCATTATCTCAATAGCTGCCCCCGTTGCTGTACAATGGCATACATGTGATTCTCCCACACAGTGTTCTCCGGTGGTGCACGGCCTCCGCGTTGCCGGACACCACACCTGTTTGACACAAGGTGCCCTGGTCCTTGCTGCACTGGTGCTGCCTGTGGCTGCAGGACTGCATTCCTCAGTAGATCTGCGCCCCAGGAACGGGAGCAACTGGTGTGGGGCGTGACCCTGCACCCGTAACCACCACAGGCGAACATACCAACACTGACTGGCCCCTTGAGGGTTCTACCCCCACTACGGGTGTGTCAGGTAGAACAGCATCCACTGCAGAATCACTCATCTGTGACGGCATGGATTGATGAACATCCGATTCAGCAGCAGAGTCAAAGAGATCCTCAGAGGTGTACCCAGAGCCAGTCCGGGACAGGATGGTCTGAAGCACCAATGGATGCTCATGGCCTACGACACTACGCCCCCTGCACTGGTGCTTGGTTGGTGCCCTGAACCCTCCACCCTCTCTGCCATCTCCTCCTCCTCCTCTGCTTCCAGTGCCTCATCACCTGTAACAAAACAAAAAACACATGAGCACACATGTCACCAGCATATACCACACACATAGACATCACAATATTGATAGCCAACACATGAAGCAGCCATGTCACACATGACACAAACTCCAGCATGCATGCAGTGGAAATGACATGGAAGGGGACCCTGAAAGCAGACATGGGTCTGTGTCAAATGTGAAGCCTACACATGTACTGCATGTTGCATAGCACCTGCATCACACACAAGCTCCTGCATTGCATAGACCTTAAACAAAAATGACAGATGCCAACAAACACATGGCACGTAGCATAGGCATGGCAAAACTGTCAACCAACCCCAGATGGAAGTCAAATAGTACTGTCTGTGACCCATGTAGAAAGCATGTCACCATACATTACATGTCAATCACTACGCCAAAAAGCACACATGTGCCACAGGATGCAACAATGCCAGTGTGTTGCAATACAGTGAAGGAAGGTACATGGATACATAAATGCTAGGTCACCTTGACATGACACAAGTGAATAGGCATATAGAAGGCTGAAATAGGGCTCAGAAGTGTGTGGGTGCAGTGCAGTACACGTGTACGGTCCCTACTGTCAATCAAAACACAAACACAGCCATGTCAATGTTGTGTGATGATGGCAGTGTAAGGGTAATTGCAGTCATCATGTGCAAAGTGTTTGCAGTGGATTGTCGGGATACAGTAACCCCCCAACCCCCGTTCAGGGTATGGCTGGGAGGCAGTGCATGTCTCAGAATGGTTGATCAGAGTACTGTGTTGTAGCAGACAGTGTGGGCAGGTGTCTATTGCATCACCTCAGTCATCTGAGACTACAGCAGATGAGAGGAGGACAGAAAGCACAACACATGAGTAATCATCAGAAGTTCACCAAGACACAGAGAAGCTACAACACCAGTTGCATAGAGGCAGGGAGGCTGTACCAGAGGTAGTACTACACTCGAGACAGAAGAGGACAACCAATAAATGGGCGTGATGAGGCACTGACCCTGAGTGAGCATGGAAGGGATGACCAAATACCATGAGACGTATGAAATACCGTAGATGGAGTAGAATGAGTAGCTTGACACGGACCCATAGGGGCTTGCTGGGAATGCACATGGTCCATGAATGAACACTCATGTTCACTGTGAGCCTGTGCCATTTCATGAGTCTAACATGTGAATCACCAGCACCATGAAGACAGTGAGCTGCTAGGGGATAGAGGCAAGGAAGCATGCCCCTGAGGGGGACGAGCATGCAGGGTGACCTCACAGAGACGTCAGTCATGTGACGACATAGGCCGAGTGTTGAGTGGAAGATCAGCACAGGCTATCAGCAAACATGTCTGGGAGCAAGGATATGGACAAGAGAGGCTGCTGAGTTTCTTACATGTAAGGACGGTGCAGGTGTGTATAGGAGGATTGGCTCTGTGTGCAGCACATGGCCTGCATGCAGACTGCATCACAACAAACACGCATCAGTCAAGCATCGCATGGTTCACACATGGCACTCATGGATACATAGCCTGAACTGGCAGTCAATCACAACACATCACACAAGCAAAACACACATGGGCTGGACACACACGCATCAACACTCACCGGATGTTGCATCAAAATCCGGCATCTCTCCCACTCCTTGGATTAGAGCTTCATCGATGAACCCTGAAGCTATCTCCGCATGAGTACATCGTCCACTGATGCTGGCCCACCGCCAGTCACCAGGGTTGAGGTGTAAATAGAAGCCTGCTTGTTTTTTGCACAGCGTCGGAGGTCAGTCCAACGCTTATAGCAATCGTCAGCTGTGCGCTTCTCAAATCCCATGACACTGACACTTTCCACAATGCACTGCCAGTGGGCCTTACGCTGGGCAGGCGTAGTTTGGCACCCTGGCCCCACCAGCATATCGCAATTGTGTCCCGACACGCAGCCCACAAGTGCGCCCAGTTCCACTTTATTGAAACTCTTCTTCCTTGACGTGCCGGAGGCCTGAGCCGTGTCTGGGGTCCCAGCCTCTTGTGCAGAAACACACTTCCTCCTCTTGGCGGGTTCTGTGGACTCTGAGTGGCTACTGCCGCTCTGGTCAGTGGGGGCAGGGGCGCTGGTGGACTGGCCAACGGGAGTAGGCAATGGCATGAGGACGGAAGGCCTGAGTTGAGTCATTTGCTGCTGGGTGCTGTTGCCAGGACCCAGCGGCACAACTGCCTCGGTGCCAAGGGCTGTGACCCACACAGTCCTGGCTGGCAGACTCACAGCCGGGGTGGTTTTGGCTGCATCTGCCCCTGCAGCTTCCACCACCTGGCTGCTCGGGGCAGCAGATGTCACCACTGCCCCAGAAACACGTGGCTTGGTCCTGCAACCTTAGACAAACGTGGCTTGACCTTCCTGACCTGGAATTCTGCCTGGGAGTCCTCCTGTGCCAATGCAGCCCGTATGGCTGACCTCAAGCCTGGGTGGTGGTAGCCGCAGCTGCACCTGCAGCTTCCACTACCGGGGGGCCCGTGACAGCAGATGACACTGCCTGTCGGGTCAGATGGGCGCCAGGGATGTCTGCAGCAGCAGCATCTCCCTGAGCCGCAGGGGGTGGTGGCAAGGCTGTCCTGGCATGTGGCTGGACATCCTGCCCCTGTGGAACACCCTGACCACGTCCCCCTCTGCAGCCTCCCAGGACTCCCTGGCCGCCCTGGCCACGTGCCCCAACACACCCACCTCTGGGAGGTTGCCCAGCTTTGCCGGCCTTACCTTTAGGTGGCCTCAGAACCATGGCACTGATGGACTAGTGTGAATGGGAGGTGCACACAACAATTGTCCTTGGCAATTGGGTTGATGGGGGCAGGGTACGTGATGGTAGACGCACCCCTGTGCTGCTGCGAGGCTGTCTGTGACCCGTGGGGAAAAATGACGGGTTACGCAATGCTCAGGCACCCCAAAAAAACAAAACAAACGTGCATGCAACCCCCCGGTAGCCCACATGCGTGGAATAAACATCCTGCAGTATGCCGTGGTTCCCAGGAACACAAAAAATGCATACGCGTGGAACACGCAGGCTACTCTGACCACGAAAATGGGGTACGCGACATACAGGGGCAACCACAGTGGGGCAAAAAAAGCATACGCGACTCACTGTCTCTCTTGCGTGGAAAACAAAAACACACGCGCAACTCCCCCGCCAAAACAAGAAGTACAAACTGTAACCGCAGTGAAGATAACACGTGTGAAGCCACAAGAAGAAGTAACACGTGCGCCGGTCCCCACGAATAGCACATACAGCGAACTGGTGTACTACGTGGACCTTTAAACCGTACCGAAGGCAACAACCACGCGTGCCACGTCACTTATGCGTTTACGCACTGAGGGCCTTTCCTCGAATAAAACGCTAACGCGTTGTTTTTTCACATGCAGAGTCACTCTCCATCAGGCTGGCCACACGAAAACACATGGAAGACCACACTCCTGCCCACAAGGCCATTTACCTGCCCCCCAATGCCCCGAGCTGTCTCCTACGAGCCATCTGCTGGTGCCAGCCCAGTCAGTGTGCCTATTGCCTATGTGCCCTGTAATTTGGTGCCTGCACAGTAGCCATTGCCAGGGATCCTGTTGCTGAGACCACCTCTTCTGACACAGAAGACACCCGACTGCTGTACCATCGCTCCACAACCCAGCCCCAGGACCCAGTTGCCCACCCACACCTGCCTCGGGGGTTGCCATGTCAGACCAAGCAACATCTGGGGCCAGTGGCAACCCCCGGCAGTGAGGCAGAGGGCTGCCTGCTTCAGTGCCAATGAAGTTGGCATCCTGGTGGAGCAAGTCCTGGGGCATTATGATGCCCTTTTCTCAGCATCGCGCCTCGACAAGGAAGGACGAAGTAGGATCTGAGCAGACATTGTGGATACCATCAACGCGCATGGGGTGGCATCCCGCGACTGCGACCACGTCCGGAAGTGCTGGGAGGAATTCAGGTCCAGGACTCTCAGCAAGGCCCGGCGCCTCATCAAGACTGAGGATGAAGTGGGGCGCTGGGGCCAGTTGAGCAAGAACGATATGAGGGTCCTGGAGCTTATATGCCCAGCGCTGCACACCCAGGTCCTAGAGTTGTAGCTCCATCCGGAGTCGAGTGGTAAGTGTCCATGTGTTCTTGTCCAGTGTAGTGCATGTGGAGGTGTGGCTGGAGTGTGCACCTTGGCCTCATGTCTGGCATGCCACATGTACGGATGTCTGTGTGCATGTGCATGACAGTGCTGCATGTGAGTCCAGTCAAGCCTGTTCCACATCAATGGTGTCTGTGTTGCAATGCATGATGTGCACCAGCATGTAACGACACACGCGTGTTTGCATGCCTGTGTCTGGACTTGGCCATGCGAGGGGTGTGAGACATGGATGCTTATATCACCATCTTGGATGTGCATGGTGTACATGTGCGTGTGTCTGAGTAGTGAGTGTGTGACTGGAAAACGCCATGGATGCATGACACATGAGCATCACGATGTGTGATTGACTGATGCGGCACAGTTGTCCATGAGTGCACTGTGACGGGAGGTAGACAGGGCCAGATGCATGAATGTCCGGTGGTGTGGGTGCATGTGATGTGCATGTCCCATGATGTATGTGAGGTCCAGCCCCCCTCTGAAGTTCCTGCAGTGCCTTCAACATGGATGCGAATGTGTGTTTCACGTGCCATGCTTGTTTGTGCATGTGTGTTGCTTGCACTGACCCGTGTGTTGTGGATTGGGGTGATGGTTATGACGTTTGACAGTGCTACTCATGTGCATTTGCTTTGTGTCTGGCTGCCATTTGTTAGGTGCACTGATGCTTGTTTTCAATGTCTCCCTATCTACAGCGCCGATGGAGGAAGAGGGCGGAGACGGCACTGTGGAACACATCGGCGGGGATGCCTCCACCAGCCAGAGACCCAAGGCCCGGTCACCCTCCCAGGTTACGACATCTTATGGGAGCGAGGGGACTGGTGCCGCGTCCGCGACTATGGCCGCAACTGCTGAGGGGATGCCCAAGAAGGCAAGGTTGGATGTGGGCTCCACTGCAGCGGAAGGGGCAGGTGAGCCCCCACAGGGGCAATCCAATGCGGAAGATGGTGCAGAGGCATCCAGGTTGGTGGTGGACGAGGAGGAGGAGTAGGCCGCATCAGAACAGCACATGGGGCCTCGAGGGTGTGATGCCACAGGTGCACTTGGTGGAGTCCAGGGGCAGGGGCTGGAGACAGCGCAGGTCACCGCGGAGGGGCCTGTGCCTAATCCTGTCCCTGATCAATGTCTCCCTATCTACAGCGCTGATGCTGGAAGTGGGCGGAGACGCCACTGTGGAGCACATCGGCGGGGATGCCTCCACCAGCCAGAGACGCAAAGTCTGGTCACCCTCCCAGGTTACAACATCTTACAGGAGTGAGGGGAGTGGATGCCGCGTCCGCGACTATGGCCGCAGCTGCCGAGGGGATGCCCAAGAAGGCAAGGTTGGATGTGGGCTCCTCTGCAGCGAAAGGGTCAGGTGAGCCCCCGCAGGGGCAATCCAATGCGGAAGATGGTGCAGAGGCATCCAGGTTGGTGGTGGACGAGGAGGAGGAGTAGGCCGCATCAGAACAGCACATGGGGCCTCGAGGGGGTGATGCCACAGGTGCACTTGGTGGAGTCCAGGGGCAGGAGGCAGCGCAGGTCACCGCGGAGGGGCCTGTGCCTAATCCTATCCCTGATCCTGCGACTGCGTCAGTGGGCACCTGCAGGCATGCCTCAGTCCAGGCCGTTCCGCAGGTAGGGGATGGGTCCACGTCAACTGTCCCTCCTCTACCTGCAGACCTGGCAATCCGTGACAGGGTTGAGCCCGTGCTAGTCGGTGTCTCGATGGGCACAGCCATCATTCGTGATGATGTGCGTGATTCCTGGCGGGACCATACACATCATCACAAAGAGGTCTGTGCCATCCTGGACTGGATAGCACGGCTCATTTTCACGGGTTTGCTATGTGTGCTGGGCCCTGATGTGACCCCCTACTCCTCTTCCTCCACTATGCGCCAGTCGTCCTCCCTGCCGTCTTCCGGCCCACATGCAGATACTTGCAGGGAGTTGGAGAGGAGCATGGCGGAGTCCCTGTGAGCCCTCGAGGATAGAGCTGAGTCCCGCCTCCGGGAGATAGACATGGAGTTTGATGATGCCCTGGCCAAGGCTCTTGGTAGCATCGGTGAGTCGTAGGACTAGCCCGCCGCCTTGGTAAATAGTTCTATAACCATACACAATGTGTATATAGTTATTTTTTCTATCATTTTAATGTAACATGTATTGCCTTTCGTGATCATGGACCCTTCATCCATGTAAATAGTTGCACTTTGTATATTTTTTGGGATATTCATTTTCACCATGGAGTAATGGATTTTATTTTTATTTACATTTTGGACATGAGGACTTCATTTGGACATGGACGAGTTTCTGGATTTATTCATATTTTTTATTTCAGGATTCCATTTTGTTTAAGCATTACATTTCAATTTACATTCATCTCTTCTTCAGTATCATTTTCGTTTGGTGTGTATTTCTATTTTTAATACATTTGTATTCAATTTGATCTAAGTGGTGTATGCTCTAAATGTTTTGGTGCATGTGTCACTCGGCATTGGCTCTGTCATGTGTCACTCCTGTGTAGCAATCTTGGTCATGTCTTTGGGTGCATGCATGTGTGCATTTATGATTCCCATGCCATGGGGCATGTACTGGGGAGTGGGGCCAATGGATAGGTGTTCAGTTGCACTCTGGGTGTGGTGGCATTTTGGGGGACATTTGCTGCCTAATTGCATGTTGGGACAATGTGTTTGGTGGGGGGACATGACTCGGGGCCTGCCTGTAGGTTGCCGTCACTGGTGGGGGGACATGAGTCGGGGCCTGCCTGCAGGTTGCCGTCACTGGTGGGGGTGGCGGGGACATAAGTCGGGTCCTGCCTGCAGGTTGCTCTCACTGGTGGGGGCGTGGGTGGACATGTGTCGGGGCCTGCCTGCAGGTTGCCGTCACTGGTGGGGGGACATAAATCGGGGCCTGCCTGAAGGTTGCCGTCACTAGTGGGGATGGGGGGACATGAGTCGGGGCCTGCCTGCAGGTTGCCGTCACTGGTGGGGGTCATGAGTCCGGGCCTGCCTGCAGGTTGCCGTCACTGGTGGGGGGGACATGAGTTGGGGCCTGCCTGCAGGTTGCCGTCACTGGTGGGGGTGAGGGACATGAGTCGCGGCCTGCCTGCAGGTTGCTGTCACCGGTGGGGGTCATGAGTCCGGGCCTGCCTGCAGGTTGCCGTCACTGGTGGGGGGGACATGAGTCAGGGCCTGCCTGCAGGTTGCCATCACTGGTGGAGGGACATGAGTCGGAGCCTGCCTGTAGGTTGCCGTCACCGGTGGGGGGACATGAGTCAGAGCCTGCCTGCAGGTTGCCGTCACTGGTGGGTGAGACATGAGTCTGGGCCTGCCTGCAGGTTGCCGTCACTGGTGGGGGGACATGGGTCGGGGCCTGCCTGCAGGTTGCCGTCACTTGTGTGGGGTGGGGGGACATGAGTCAGGGCCTGCCTGCAGGTTGCCATCACTGGTGGGGGGACATGAGTCGGGCCTTGCTGCAGGTTGCTGTCACTGGTGGGGGGGCATGAGTTGGGGCCTGCCTGCAAGTTACCGTCACTGGTGGGGGGGGCATGTGTAGGGGCCTGCCTATGGGGTATGGTGCCATGTGGGCTGCCTGCGGGGCATGGTCATGGGTGATGGAGGGTCCGCTGTGGTGTGGGCTGCCTGCAGGGCATGGTCATGGGCTTCCTGCGGGGCATGCTCATGGGTGATGGGCTGCCTGCGGGGCATGGTCATGGGTGATGGGGGGCCCTCTTAGCGATTGGGGGCCACTGGGCCTTAGATAGTATAAATTGGTTGGTAAAACACTCATAGTGCACAAGGCCAATGAAGGTGGGGCTGATAATGCACATAGGCCACTGAGGTGCTCATTGTACACAAGGACCAAAGGAACTTCTATAGCACACAATGGGGGGGGGCGGAACACTCATAGCACACAAGGGAAGGGCCAATGGTGTGCTCATAATAAACGAGGCCCAATAAGGTGCTCATAGTACATGAGGACCAATGAGTTGCTCATAGTACACAAGGACCAAGAGCTGCTCATAGTGCCCAAGGACCAATGGGGCCAATCGCAGTACACAAGGGTCAATGAGCTGCTCATAGTGCACAAAGGCCAATCAGAGCAGACGAGTGTTATTGAGCCTTTCATAGTACAAAAGGGCAAATGGGGCAGCAGCCGCACATAGTATGCAAGGGCCAATGAGCTGCTCATAATTCACAGGGGATAATGGGGCACTCATAATACATGAGGGTTGTCGAACAATTATACCCTACAAGTCCATCAGCTGTAATCCTTTTGGGTCCGGGGAGCACTCATTAGGGCAGTATCAAGCTCGGACCGGCCTGTTGGGCAATAAGCCCATGCCGACGCAAAATGCTTTTGTGGGCCAGCTTTGTAGCCGATATGGGCCAGTTTGATGAATTACTTCACTATGCGGCTAGTAGTTTTGACCAGTGTTGCTGAAGAAATATTCTTTAAAATGCACAATTTGTATCACATTTTATCAAAAAACTCCCCCTTGGGTACTATTCAAGCCGTGTAAAAAAAGGAATTAATTGCCATTTGCAACTGTGGCCCACTTTTCCAATGATGCCAGAGACAGTTTTATAGCCCAGTCCGACCATGGGCACTTCCTAACCAATGCTGACGAAAATCATGAACAGAGATAGTTTTGAATCACCTTCAAGTGCACTGCTTTAGAGACCCCCAAGAGCATTGTGCGTTACCGCTCTGGCATTGTGCCCTACTGGGTAAATCGCCCCCTTATTGCACCCCAGTACGCCCACTTTGACGGACTGTCACTTTATCCGCCATTGCACAAAGAGACATTAATTTAGCCCTGAAAAGCAAAACACGCTATGCATTTTGTTTTTTTTAAAGAAAAGGTTGATGGGGTTCTCTGCAATGGTTACAGCCGAAAGGTCAGTGACTACACAATGATTATTGTGTAATGTGCCCCGTCTTTACTAGAGGAATGTCCGTTCTTTCTGTTGTTAAAAAGCTGTGACGTGAACGCAGCAGGAAGGAAGAGGCGGGGCCCCCGCCTCCGACGCCAATTCTGGCGCCGTGAATAAAGAAGTTAGCATCTTAACACCCGGGCTCCCGCGTATCATTTCAGTGTCGTTATTTGTGTGGATGATCATTTTACCAAGGTGTTTGTATGCTGTAAACACCTAACATTGGCGACGAGGTCATCGTATCCACGCCTGCCTGCCATCAGCTCCGACGTCGCGTGTGGGCCGCAGTGCAACGCCGCCGCCTCCAGGTCCGTTGCGAAGCGTCGGCCCGCCCACCTGCTAGCAGCCTTGAAAGTCGCGCGTGGGCCGCGGAGCAGCGCCGCTGTTCTTAGCCCCGCTGAGCACTGTCGATCCGCCCACGCCCTCCCGCAGGCAGCTTCAGAAGGCCCGTGCGGGCCACACAAAAAAAAAAAAATAAAAAAAAATAAAACCCACATTACGGTCCGAGGCACGGCCGTTTTCATTCTCCTTCAGTGCTGCAGTGATAAAGGAAGGAAGACCCGGCAGCTCTCCCACTCACACACCGGGAAGTAAGCGCTGCAGCCCAAGGATTAAGGGCCTCCTGCTACTCATGATACCCTCATGCAACCCAGGTCGCCGCTAGCCCCCACGTTCAGCGGGCGAGGCCCCGCTGGTGACAGTAGGGGTGAAGGACTCTCAACACACGCCACCCCGGTGAGTACAGTGCCCCGGCAGCACAGCCCAGCCATGTCCACCAGCACATCAGCAGACACCACTGACAGTGGCCTACAGAGCCCCCAAGCCAGCTCCACTCCGAGAGCTGCCAGCACGGGTGTGGACAACTCCTCTGAATCCCTACAGCTACAAGCAGTCCCGCATTTCGACATGACGGACACCAACAGCCTGGCACCCAGATGGGCTCGATGGCTGAAAGAACTCCACATCTACATTGACGCCTCGGGTGTGCGGGAAGAGCGCCGATTAAGAGGCATCCTACTTCACTCTCTGGGCCCCGTGGTGAGGGACATCGTGTTCGAAATGCCCGAGGACCACACCAACTCTTTTCAAGGCATAATTGACTCATTGAATGCGTATTTTGCACCCTTACGGAACGTCGACTACGAGAGACATGTGTTCCACACAACGACGCAAGACAATGATGAAAGCATGGACAACTTCATTATGAGGCTAAGGAAAAGAGCCAAGTACTGCGATTTTGACAAATATTCCACTGAAGAGGCACTCAAATCACAAGCCATCGCAGGGTGCGGGTCCCCTGACTTTCGCAGAAAATTGTTGCAGAAAAGCAGAACGCTAGAAGAGATCCTCCAGATTGCAAGAGCAGACGCTGCACTAACTCTCCAAACAGAATCTATAGGCAAGATCTCTATCACGCAAAATGCCAAGTCAGCCTCGCTCTGCCCCATCCGCACGCCTGCCAATCCGTCAGAACCAAAGAAGTGCTACCGATGTGGTTTCCTTTTTCCTCATGTTGGCCCATGCCCGGCGATTGGGCATCAGTGTGACAAATGTGGAGGGGATAATCATTTCCAGTCCGTCTGCAAGAACATTAAATTCCTCCAGAACTCAGGAAGCAACAGGGAAACCGGACGTCAAGAAGGTGGACGCTAGAGGCGGGAAAGCCCGCGCAGAAACTCACATCGACGCTCCACGCAGGGAAGAAGGCGCTCTCACAGCTCAACCAAAGAACAAGCACCTTCGTCGAGGAGGCGAGAAGAGAGGAGAGAGAGAGAAACGTCCAACCACCGAGAGAGCAGACGCCACTCCCCGCACCGCAGACCAAGGCACAGGATCAGATACGTGGATGACTCGCCTCGAGACAGACACGCAACCAGATCATCCTCATCCAGTGGAGAAAGAAAGCGAGCATACGTGCATGCCATTGGAAATGCCAAAGCGACGGAATACAGTCCGACCCTCCTACTCCAACTGAATGGCCAAAATCTAGAGTTTCTGATAGACACAGGCGCCACTGTGAATGTCATCAATGACATAATATATAAATCGTTGGAAGTCAAGAAAGACTTAAAGAAAGCCGACACACTAATATACCCATATGGATCCAACAGACCGCTAGACTGCATTGGGATGTTCAACGCACGCTGCAACTACAAGGAGCAGAGCCAGAAAGTGAAAATATATGTAATCAGAGGTGAAGTCCCGGGAGGGAGCATCCTAAGCTTCCGCACAGCGATACAAATGGGCCTCATCAGTATCATGTATCAGATCATGTCTGCATACACCTCCAACGCCAAAGACATGATACAAAAGGTATTTCCGGCCCTATTCAGAGGACTAGGGTGTCTAAAAGACAAACAGATCAAACTGCACATTAATCAGCAAGTGAAACCTATTGCCCAACATTATCGGGGCATTCCCCTCAACATACAACGGCAAGTTGAAGACGAGATCCATTCACTACTACAACAAGACATAATTGAACCAGCGTCAGGCCCGACCCCATGGGTTTCACCAATAGTACCCGTACCCAAGAAAGATGGCACCTCCAAGATACGCATCTGCGTGGACATGCGTGCTCCAAACGTGGCCATCGAAAGAGAGAGACACTTAGCTCCACGCATGACCGACATGATACATCTTCTACACGGGGCCACCATCTTCTCGAAGCTAGACCTGAACAAGGGTTACCACCAACTCGAACTGCACCCGTCCTCTCGATATATAACCACATTCTCAACCCATCTAGGGCTTTTCAGATATAAGAGACTAAGCTTCGGCGTGTCATCCGCAGCCGAGATCTTTCAGAATGAGATACACCAAATAATTAAACACATCCCGCATTGTTTGAATTACAGTGATGATATCCTCATTTTCGGCACGTCCCAGGAAAGCCACGATGACACGTTACGTAGGGTCTGCATGGCGTTAGAAAATGCCAACCTCACACTCAACCCAGAAAAATGTGAAATCAACAAGACCACACTCAAGTTCTTTGGACACATATTTTCCAACAAGGGCATGCGTCCAGATCCTGAGAAGGTGCAGGCCCTGGTGGATGCCCCCACCCCCACCTCATCATCGGGCATACGATCATTCCTGGGCATGGCAAGTTATTGCACGAGATACATCCAAGACTTTGCATCGGTGAGCACCCCGCTAAGAGTCCTCACTGGGAAGGATCAGGAGTTTGACTGGACAAATGAATGCGACATAGCATTCCAGGAAATCAAGCGACGCATATCATCAGCGTCCTGCATGGCCTACTACGACCCCGATTACGACACAGAACTCACCGTAGACGCCAGTCCCGTAGGCCTGGGCGCCATTCTAGCTCAATCCAAACCGGGAGCACCACCCAATGCACCAAAGCGCATAGTAGCCTATGCCAGTCGGAGTCTATCAAAGACAGAATGCGCGTACTCGCAACCCGAAAAGGAAAGTCTCGCAGTTGTATGGGCGTGTGAGCACTACCATCTCTTCTTATATGGCCGCCCATTCACTGTCGTGACTGACCACCAAGCACTAACCACAATATATGGCAAACCCACTGCCAAAATGCCACCCCGAATTGCCCGATGGGGTCTACGCTTACAAGAGTATTCCTTCAAGATCATACATCGCCCAGGGAAAGAGAACAACCCCGCTGACTTTCTCTCCAGATACCCGCTACCAGCCCAGGTGGAACGACAATCCACAAAAGCGAACCAATACCTCAACTTCCTGGTTAACAACGCACTCCCTAAGCATGTCTCCATTACTCAGCTCGTAGAAGCCACATCCACAGACAAAATGATGCCCATCATAAAAGAGTGCCTGCGAACGGGCAGGTGGCATGTCAAGGACCTAACTGAAACAGAAAAGGCTCAGTTTCGCGTCTTCAGACTGATACGACACACGTTATCCGTGTCCCCAGAAGGTTTACTTCTTAAAGAAAACCGTATTGTAATTCCCTCCAGCTTGCAGAGGCAAATACTGGACATAGCTCACGCTGGACACCGGGGAATAGTGTCCACCAAGAGACAACTGAGAACAAAGGTCTGGTTCCCCAAAATGGATGAACATCTAGAACAAATCCTAGGCAACTGCCTCACCTGCCAAGCGGTGAGTCCCCGAACATTCCCGGCACCACTACAACCATCAGAGATGCCTCCGCAAGTGTGGGACAGAGTGGCTGTAGACATGTTTGGACCCCTGGCGAATGGGAAATACGTACTGGTCATTGTGGACGAAATGTCACGCTTCCCAGAGGTGCACCTCATTCACTCTACAAGCGCCCAAGCGGTCATACCTGCCCTGGATAAGACTTTCGCTGATTACGGCATACCATCGACAGTAAAGTCAGACAATGGCCCCCCGTTCAGTGGACATGACTTCGCAATGTTCGCGGAACACCTTGGATTCCAGCATAGAACAATCACACCACTGTGGCCACAAGCGAATGGTATGGCTGAGAAATTCATGAGCTCTCTCAAGAGGACACTCCAAATATGTTCCATAACAAACAGGTCATTCATGCAGGCCATCTGCACCCTCCTACGTGAGTACCGGAA
This sequence comes from Ambystoma mexicanum, assembly GCF_040938575.1. Taxonomy (NCBI): domain Eukaryota; kingdom Metazoa; phylum Chordata; class Amphibia; order Caudata; family Ambystomatidae; genus Ambystoma; species Ambystoma mexicanum. The sequence goes on along the minus strand of NC_090932.1, from coordinate 1,008,398,942 downwards.
CACTCCACACAGCACCACAGGGGTGTGTCCGTCCACGCTAATGTTCGGGCGCATCATACGTACCCAACTGCCTCACAATCTCCATGGCCGTCCATCGCCAACAGCCGCAGGTGACGCCATCAAGAGAGACAAAAGGAGCAAAGAACTAACAAAAGCATACACCGATCAAAAACGACAGGCCAAGCCTTGCCACATTCAAGTGGGCGACGTGGTGCTGGTAAGGCAAGAACAAAATACCAAGGACACCCCAGCGTTCAGACCTGAACCACTAGAAGTGACGCATGTCAATGGCTCCATGATAACAGCAGCCAGCCCCAAAGGGACCATCACGAGAAATTCGTCATTTTTCAAGACCTTTGAGGGACACGCTGAACCAAACACAGATCACCTGAGGTCGGACCAGGAATCCTCAGAGGTGGAATCAGAGTATCAGGTGGAAGAGCTAGATGCAGACGACAGCGACAGTGACACCCCTGGGCGCTGGGAGAGACCACCCCGGAGGAGCCCTTCCAAAAGGACCATTCGTCGACCTCCGCGATGGATAGAGGAAATGTAACAAGGTGCGTTCCTCTTTAAGTGGGGGGGAGATGTTGTGTCCGTGTCCCATTTCTATGGGCACGGTATTTACTGTGAACGTTAATGTCCGTTCTTTCTGTTGTTAAAAAGCTGTGACGTGAACGCAGCAGGAAGGAAGAGGCGGGGCCCCCGCCTCCGACGCCAGTTCTGGCGCCGTGAATAAAGAAGTTAGCATCTTAACACCCGGGCTCCCGCGTATCATTTCAGTGTCGTTATTTGTGTGGATGATCATTTTACCAAGGTGTTTGTATGCTGTAAACACCTAACAGCCTCATTCCCATTTCAAACAGAGATGCAGGCCTCACTGCTGACAACGTGTTCATAAGATATGGCTTCCTTAGTCATAGTTACGATGGTGCAAGCCACCTTCTCTGTGCGCACTATGATCGTTCAACATATGTACGTGGGTCACTTGGCGATTAGTCCAGGTATAGTGATTTACATGTTACAACGTTCAAGCACCTCAAACCTGGCTTTGGGGGTTTCAATCCTGCAAGTGGGACGTTGGATTGGCATAACGGCCAGCAAGACATACACATGAAAATCGATATCATGCTAAAGCATTGTGCAATGTTGGCATACAAACACTCGTGTTGACAGCCTGAACTCTGCATATCTACCTAGCCGTGCACTGCCTCTAGAGTAGCATTACACAGAATGTAACGCACACACTCATGCTTCTTAGTATACTGAAAGATTCATCACCAATGTTTGCATTATCTAGGCTTAATATCGCCCTTTCCAAAACATTGCCCCAAGCTGGAGCTCATTGCAGTGAAAAGAAAATTAGAAATCCTGTTTATTATTTGTACGAGAAGGAACCAGGGATGTAAAAAACCTTTGCTAGCCTGAAGCACACAGGTGAACTTTGACTTGAAATTGATGGCATTAACATTATGATCCTTGCTTGGCATGCACTTACACGAGAACGTATATTCACAATCTGTTCATTTATTATACTGCGAAATGAGATGGTACCTGATCTGAAGGTCCACAAACCACTCGTCTTTGTTTGGTTCCGTAAATCAGCAAAACCCTGTGCTAGGCTAGGCCCTCTTTACCCCTGCCGTTGTGTAGAAACAGTGGAATAGACGGTCATGTCTGTTGCCTGCTGGCTTCTCCTTCGTTCTGTAAGGCTGCGCAGCAGTGCGTTGTGCACTCGCAGGGGCATGTGCTGCAGTATGTTCCCCAGCCTGTCCTGAGCATGCTCCAAATGCGCAGGCGCGGTGGGAGGAGGTACGTATGAGCGAGCCTGCGAGCAGCACAGTTTTTGTAACAAGAATCTTGTTTACAATTACCCGTGCCGCTGCTGCTGTCTGAAGTTTCAAGTTTGCACGCATCACTGCACAGGCAGGCTGCAGACCTTTATCTACACGCTGCAGACTAGACACAAACTAGACACCAACTGGGGGGATAAATGCAATTGCATTCCCCCCACTTAAAATTGTGGGGGGATTTGTCCCCCCTGCACCCACCCACCCATGTCCTACGCCCATGATTTCAGGAGGTGACTGGAAGTTGGGGATCATTGAGCCTATAGGCTGACTGTATGCGACTGCTAATAGAAACTGGAAAATATCAAACAGCAACCTGGGTGGGGGTGCTACCCAACCAGACTGTGGGCGGTATTCTATGGTACAAGCCAGCGTTCCGAGTAGCATAGCTGGCCAGCGCCCCCTTCCCTTCCATGCTCCCCCTTCATGACTTAGCACCCATGTAGTTAATTACACGGGTGCTAATGGTGTCTTTTAAATTTTTTTTTAAAGAAACAAACCTCTGTTAAGCTGCCTGGCGGTGCGCATTGCTGCTGTCAGTGAAGTAAATTTTTATCACAATGACCTTAGTCCCTTAACGAGGGTGGCGGTTCCGTTACTGACAGGGTGGTGTCAGTCTTCTTCTTCTTCCTAATTATTGGATGCATGGGCGGACCCACGCAGGTGCTTCCCCATCCTAAAGGATGATGTGCACCGGACCCACCAATTAATACCTAGCTTACATAAACTCACAACTCCTCCCACCGCCCCGTTTGCCTCAAAAAAATCCAACATCACACTATTCCTCCTCCTGCCTCTCACCCCGTCACCTCCCAGCAAAATCTTCCCACCCAGCTCAGCCACACCCAGCGCAGACAATCGAACCCTCATCAATTCTCTCTCCTCAACATGTCTCTTACACCTAAGCAGAAAATATCCCACAGTCTCAGGCACCCCACACACCGCACCATCCCTCGACTCACGCTTCCCCACTTGAAACAGACAATCATTCAGTCCAGCATGCCCTAACCTCAACCGATTCAGCATCACCTCCCCCCCTCCTCCATTCCAGACTCCCCGCATCCACCTTCACCGACACTTTCCCACGAACACCAAACATCCACCTGCCCTTCACCCCACTCACCCACCTCTCCTGCCACTCATCCATGACCCGTCTCACCACCACCGCCTTCACCTCATCCACACTCAAAGGTAATCTCACATCAACCGCTCCCCTTCTCATACCCTCACCCGCCGCCAGATCCACTAACTCATTACCCAAAATGTCACTGTGACTGGGGAACCACGCCAACTCCAAATCCATTCCCCCTTGCACGCACCAATCAATCTTCATCCTGATGTCCATAATCACGTCCTTCCTATCACCATCCCCTGCCACAATCGCCTGCAACCCACTCAATGAATCTTAAAATATCACCACCTTCTCTAACCCCAACTCGCACACCCTATCAATCGCCAATGCAATCACCACCAACTCAGCCGTACAAATTGACACAAAATTCGTCAATCGTCCCACTTTATATTCCCCAGTGCTTTCCAGATAATACGCCATACCCACTCTCCCAGACACAGGATCCTTCGAACCATCCGTAAACACCTTGCATCCTTCCTTTCCTGCCACATACGCCTGACCCAAAGCTTTGATCTCGCCCTGCAATCCTCTCTCCTCCAACACCACATTCGCTAACTCCAAACACACCTTTGGAGACCCCATCATCCACCTCGGCCATCTCTCCAAATCCGTATCCGTCACAGTCATCAAATTGCCCACACCCCACTGCACTCCCTTTTCCCACATGTGAAACCCAAAAGTGCCCCCCTTCCTCCTCCACCGGTCCCTATAATAATCAAACCTCCAATTATACTTCAAACATTCACGCACCGGATGAGCCACACTCTTCGCACTCCACTTCACCCACCATCTCATATTCAACGCATCCCTCCTCAACCCCAACGGCATCTCCCCCACAAGCACCTGAACCGTATTCGCTGGAGAGGACCTCATCACACCCGAACACACCCTCAATGCCCTTGCCTGAACCCTGACCAATCGCAACTTCTGACTCGCCGTGAAACCCACTGACACCTCACATCCAAAATCCATCACACTCAAAATCAACCCCTTATACAACATTCGTAGACACTTCTGCTGAGCACCCCACTCTTTCCCAGTCACCGCCCGCAACCAAATTCAACCTTCGTTTGCTCTTATCCACCATTCCATTCACCTGCAAATTCCAGTTTAACTTCCTATCCAAAATCACCCCAAGTACCGAAACTCTTCCATGCTTTTCACCCTCTCACCTTTCAAAACCAAGTCCAACCCTTGCTGCACTGTTCTCCTTGAGAAAACCATACTCACGCTTTTATCCACAGACATCGAAAAGCCCCATTTCCCACACCAGTCCTCCATACGCACTATCGCAGCTTGCAACCGATTCTGCACCAACAAAAAACTCTGCCCTCTTACCCATACCACACCATCATCTGCAAAGAAATCCACCTGACACCCGAAACCCTCCAAGGCTCGAATCAACCCGTCCACCATCACATTAAACAGCGTCACACTAATCACACTCCTCTGCGGTGTCCCATTCTCCATCTTCCAAACCTCAGACAACACCCCCTCACTCTCACCTGAAAGGTCCTGTCAGCCAAAAACACCTTAATCCACCGCAACATCCTCCCCTTCACACCCATCTTCAACAGTCTCACCAGCAACCCATTCTCCCACACCATATCATACGCCTTCCCAAATCCAAAAAGAACGCCCCCGCCATCTCCCCATCACACACCGCCTCCTCCACTCCAGTCACCAACCTCACTAACGGATCTGCCACTGACCGATTCTTCCTGAACCCACTCTGAAAATCGCTCAGACACCCATTTGACTCCAAATAGAACCCGAAGCGCTCAACTACCATCCGTTCCATAACCTTACACAACACGACAGTCAACGCAATCGGCCTATATGACTTACACTCCGTCGGGACCTTGCCACTCTTCAAAATCGCTACCACAATCGCTCTCTTCCACAACCTCAGTAAAACGCCACTCTTCCAGATCTCATTGAACAATGCTAACACCTCCAACTTACATTCCACCGACAACTTCTCCAAAAATACATACATGACCCCATCCACCCCTGGACTTGACCACTTCCCCTTCCGAATCGCCCCATCCAACTCTGCCATAGAAAACAGAGCCTCATACTGCTCTTCCCAAGGCCCAACATTCGCCAACAACTCCCGCATTTCCTCCTCAACCACTCCCATACTTAGTCTCACTGCCTCCGGGAAGTTCTCTGAACTGTGCACTCCCGCAAAATGCTCCCCCAGCAAATTCGCCTTCTCCCCATCTTCACTGACCACCTCCACCCCTTTCAACAGCACAGACATGCCACCCTGCGGCTTCATCAACCCTGACATCCGCTTGAACTGCTTCCAAACCTCACCCACATCAGAATTACTCCCCAGAGACCCACAATAGACCCTCCAATATCCACGCTTTCTTTCCCTAATCACCCTCTGCACCACCGCCTTCGACGTCTTATATACCAAAAAATCCTCCAACATTCCCGTTCTCACCGCCCTGGCCCTCACCTTCTTACGCGCTGCCACAGCCCGTGAACATTCCACCGACCACCAAGGAACCTCAACCTTCCCCCCTTTCCCCTTCTCTACCTCCGGAACTGCCGCTACCGACGCCGCTCTCATTCCCTGCACCAAATGCTCATTCCATTCATCCACCCCCCCATCCCTATCCCGAGAAACAATCGATTCCTGACACAATCTTTTATACAACTCCCAATCAGCCTTCCTAAAATTCAACCGACTCCCAAGCATCTGGGATCTGACCCCTACCTCACCCCTCACAGTCACTAAAATGCCAGAGTGATCACTCCCCATTTCCCCATCCTCACGCACCATCCAGTCACATTCACCCGCAATCGCAGCAGACACCCAGGTCAGATTCAAACACGACAACTTCCCAGTCCTCACATCCAATCGTGTGCCCGAATCCATCATTCAGTAAAAACAGACTCAATTCATCCGCCATACCCTCCAACAGTTCCCCATTTGCATCCGTCCGATCACTGCCCCACAACGTATTGGCACTGTTGAAATCACCACATAAAACACAAGGTCCCACATGTCCCCATATCACTTCAGACAGCACATCCACCTCCACCACCTCACACGGATTATAATAATTCAACACGAAGACTTCTGATCCCCCTACCCGAATCCCCACCCCGATAACCTCCACTGCTCCATCTACCACAATCTCCCTTGCAACCAACCCCTTCCGAACTGCCAGAGCTACACCCCCCCTCTCCCCTCCGTCCTATCCTTACGAAACAACTCAAAACCTGGAATCACAAACCTCAGATCACCCCTTAACCACGTTTCCTGAATACAAACCACATCGACATTCAATTCCCCACACAGCACCGCTTTCAACTCCTGCCCATTCCTCAACAAGCTCCTCGCATTCCACTGCAAAATTTTCAGGCCGACACCCCACTCTTTTTCCGCACTTTAGTAACCTTCTTGAACACATCTTCTTGCAACACATCTACAACATTCGAAAACCTCCTCCCTGCTTCCACCACTCCTTTCGTAAGATTCGACACACTGACTGACAACTTCCCCTGAACCAGCTCCAGCACATTTATTATAAAACACATAGGGCCTCATTTCCGACCCTGGCGTTAACCAAGGCGCTATTAGCGCCTTAGTTGACGCCGTTATCTTTCCGACTCCGCCATGGTGAATGGCGGAATTACCGCCCCATTCCAAGGTTGGTGGGGCGGTAATTCCCCATTCACCATGGGCCCTTCCCCATCACCATGGGCCCTTCCCCATTCCCATTTTTGGCCCATAGGGCTCAATGGGAATGGGGAAGGCGCTAATTACGGCACCGTGAATTACGGTGCCGTAATTAGCTCCTAGGTCCCTTTGCGGGTTGGTTTTTTAACGCCTGCAAAAAGCAGGCGTTAAGTACCAACACGCAAAGGGAACTCGGAATAGGGCGGTAAGGGTTTAACGGCACCGGTCTCGTTACTAGTGACCGTTAACCCTTACCGCCCTACTCGGAATGACCCCCATAAACTCAGTTTTTGGGACAACCACCATTTCTACGCCTTTCACCTCTCTCACCACTCCCTTCCTTCCCGCAGCCTCATCCACCACCGGCTCTCTCCTACACATCTCACTCACTACTTGAACCGGTTTCACCTTTGCCACAGCCTCTGCATAAGATAAACCTTCCGCTGCCCTCACCTGCACCACCTCTCTCGCCACCCTTTGACTCTCACACCCCTTAAACGCAGTAGGGTGCCCCCTCCCCCACAATTCACACACTTCTCCTGAGTTTGCACCTTACATTCTTTAATATCATGATCTCCACCACACCTCCCACAGTGCCTCTCATTCCTGCATACTCTTGCCACATGTCCAAACTGCTGACACTTATAACATCTCAAAGGCAAGGGTACATAAGCTTTCACACAAAACCTCTGATATCCCAACTCCACCACCTCCGGACACTCCACTCTCGCAAACCTCACTGCCACAGTTGTAGACACCACATCCCCATGTGTATCTCTCCTTCCCAGCCTCCACGCCTCCACTACCCCCACCTCTGCCAGCTGCTCCTCCACCTCAGACATATTCACAGTCAACGGTACCCCATACAACACCCCCTTACACGACACACCACTCTGATCAAACACTGGCACCGTGCGCCTACCCAGACAACCCACCTCCAGTATCTTAGCTTTACTATAAGCATCCGTTCCCTCCACCAACAACCGACCTCCAGTCACCACTTGCACCCGAGTGACATTCCCCACAGCCTCTTTCATCCATCCAGCAATCACCATCGGATTCTCCCCTTGAAACGTTTTCCCACGGCTATCTGGCTTCAACACCACCTTCCACACACTGTCAAAATGCATCTGCTCCTCCCCAGTCACACTGCTCCCTGAGGCTCCAGCCCCTCCAAATTACACTTTTCCTGGGTCCCCGACCCTGAGATATCCCGATCCGTCCACCCTCCATCATCCCTTTGTGGAAACCTGCTGCGATGATGCCCCTCACTTCCCTCCTTCCCCCCATCCACAGATGTAGACTTCACAGTCAGCGTCCTCCCCCTTTTCTCCCCTTCCTCCACCCCTCCCTTCTTTTCAGCCTTCCCACCCCCCTTTCCCATTCTTACCGCCTCCTTCGAGCACACTCTCCCCCTGCACCCTCCTAGAGAGGCCGCTCTGTTTCCTCAATCCCAGCACCTTCCACTCAGACACCGCTGCGCCCTGCCTGGGTCCGCCCACTTCCAGAGTGCCAAAGCGTTTATCTCCTCACACGCGGCTCCCACACGCCTTCCGACGCGCCTCTTTCCCGCCCAGCCAAACGTCTCCTCAAGGGTGGTGTCAGTCGACAGGGGGCGTGGCCTGCGACCAAACAAGATGGTCACGTGAGACCTTCGGTCCGCACAAACTGGCATATATTTTGGCCATTTCTATCCTGCAAAATACCGCCACACATGAATTTATTGACCATACCAATTTAATATGAGACATTGTTTCGCCCTGGATTATTTTTGTGAAGCGAAGCTCTGTATTGGCAGCAACCATTCTCGTCTTGCTCTGGAGTGGCAAAAGAGACCAGAGTTCCTCACAGCACATCGAGTATTCTGCAAACAACAGCTGAGCTTCCTTGCCTTCCATGGTATAATGCTACATTGCCGTGAGGAAAGCTTTTAAATTTGGGAGACTTTGTCATTAACTTCTGCAGCTGACCGCAGTACAGCCGTGTCATCTGAGGAAGACATACAGCATCACATTGCACGCAAGAGCGTGGTTGCAGTATCAGGTAGAGGCCTACTCGTGACTGACATCTATACGCCTCGTAACTGGTACTGCCACCCTATTTCTTTAAATTGTGTCTTTTGCAACACAAATCTTACAACTTTTTAAAGCTTCTCTGCTTGATATCATTATTATACTGTGAGTAAACAACATTCTCTTGCCTCCCCTATGGAAATGTCTGCTCTTAATGTGTGGATGTAAAAAATCTTAAATAATCTTGCTACCATACAATTCTCAATCTCAATATTAGACTCAAGATCGATGGCAATGCAAGATGGCTTTGGTGCGTTCAAAAATTAAATGAAATTAATTAATGGGGGATTGAATGTGGTGGAAGAGCATATTTACACTACTGAGGACAGATTGGAGGGAATGGAGCATGTGCAGCATAAACTATTTCAATATGGAGACAGAAATATCGAATTTAGGGGATAGGAACACGCGAGACAGCATGGGAGTACATGGGATTCCAGAAAACTCTGAGAACGATGACCATATAACGTTTTTGTGTGAACGGATCCCGATGTTCTTAAATATCTTGTTCACTCCAGCTCTGTAATTTCAAAGAGCACACATAATCAGACGTTGGTTCACTAACACTTCCTCTCCTAGGCCTTTTATTGCTTTTCTACTATGCCGTCAACAAGCGTGTATAATTCTTCAAACAGCAAAAAAGCTTTCCCCTCTAACTTCCCATGGTAATAAAATATACTTTTCTCCAGATTTTTCTAAAACTTATTGAGACAAAAGGGAAAGGTTTGAGTTGAGACCTTCTTTGAAGAAACTGGATATTAAGTATGGACTATTGGAGCCAGCAAGAATGATCATCACTCCTCCTCACAGTACCACTAAAGAATACTCAGATCGGGATGAATTATACGCCCTTATTAAGTCACTTGAATCTCCAGATATGGAGACCTCATCCATTTCCTCTCTCTCTTCACAATCGTCCTCCAACCCACAACATCCTTTACTAGCAGCGAGCTATGTTAACTACTTTAAGTCCAAAAATAGTAAATCCCATCATTCCATGAATAGATTCGATCTCAAGCCATTGTCAAACTCTCACAATGCCCCTAATAAACTCAGGGATAAATCCAGACAGCCTATAAAACAAATAGATTCCGATGCAGCAGCTTAAAAAAAAAGAATTCTGCATCTTTTACTAATGTCTCTTTTTAACTTGCTTAATTATTTACAAATGTAATATTACGGTCTTTCTTTCTTTTTTCTTTTTTCCCCTTTCGCAGTATTCTGTCATGTTCTTGCCTATGGCAGCTCCGATGGAATGTTTTTTCCTGATGTTATCATCTTCTGTTTATCCGACTCATCTACACTTATCTCATTCTTTGACATTTACTCCTCATCCATTCTTTCGATCTTTCTTCTTACCCTTAAATGTTTTTTCCCTTATGTTTTTCCCTTACCAAGTATTTTACTTCTAGTTTATGCGAAAGTTTAGCCATTGGAATTCTTGGCAGTATGTATTATACAACAGTAAAATCCATTTGCTAGTTTTCAAGTTATATGTATATTGTTCATATTGTCTGTTTATTGATCACACAATTACACTCATACGAAAATGAGTATTAACATTGACTCATGAAATGTTAAGGGGATACATCATCCTATAAAGAGGCAAAGAATTCTGAGTCACTTGGGCAAAGACAAGGTTGATATCACTTGCATTCAAGAAGCCCATTTAGATTCTATTGATGAAAATAATAAATTAAATAGACGTTGGGTCAGCCATGCTCTTTTTGCTCCCGCGGTAGGGAAAAAGGGTGGGGTTAGCATCCTCACCAGTAAGAAAATCAATTTCCAATGAATTAAAGAAGAGCTTGATCTTACATGTCGTTGCTCGATTGTTGAAGCCATTGTTAACAAATTGCCGGCCACTATTGTCAACATTTATGGCCCTAGTATTCCTGAGCCATAATTTTGGTTGAACTTAAAATTAAAAATTGTTCAAATAAACTATGAACACATTTTTTTGAGGGATTGCAATCAAATTTGTGATTTTTGTTCTTGACCAAAAATCTGATACCAAATCTATTAATTCTAAATCACATACACAATTCATTAACTTTAAAAACGATTTAAACTTGATTGATACATGGCTTGTCTGTCACCCTGACTTAAGATAATTTACTTTCTTCTCTCCTCATAAATCTCCATCTAGGCTAGATCACATCTTCATTAATACATTCCTTGATACCACTATTCTTCACTTAGAAATGTACCCAATTGTCATATCTGACCATGCCCCGGTTTCCACTGTTCCAGAATTGCACCTTCAACCTAATTTCTCTTTCAGATGGAGGTTTAATTCATTCCTATTAAATGATCCCACGTGTCATGGCCACATGCCCCAGAACACAAAAACCACCCCATCTAGTGATGGGGGCAATGGGTCACTTGACTCACTTATGTTCCTTTGGGACCCATAAACACAGGGGCCCTGGCTGGACTCAGTCCTGGCGCCTTTGGCCTTTCGCGCCAGGCTCATATAGAGAAGTGAGCAGGAACACTTTATTTCAGTGCAGGAGTGCTTTATTCCAGAGAACATCCTCATGTGCTGACTGATCGGGTGTGGCTCCCTAGGCCTGGTCTTCATGTGCTGACTCATCGGGTGTGGCAGGGTGTAGCAGGCAGGCTGAACCTGGTGGGCGTGGCTTCAGAAGTTCAGCTATATAAGCTGCTCCATCCTTAAGGCCGGTGCTTCGCGTTACTATGCACTTGCGTGCAACGTGACGCTCACTGCCGCTTGGACCAGTTTACTTACCTTTGAAACCAGGCGTTCTCCTGCATATTCACCTCCAGGAAACCAGTGCTTCCTCGCGTCATCTGCAGACTCATCTCCTGACATCCAGTGATCTTGATTCCGACACCGCAGCACTGCACTCCCAAGGCATAAAATAAGCGGTATCGCAATTTGCGATACGATACTGCTGGTTTGCTGTTTAATTAAGCAATCATGTCGCACCAATTGCGATATGATGGCCACACAGATAATCATTTAATTCAGCGTGTGCCCAAATAAAATGTGTGCCTTTAAACTGTGCCTCTGCACAGCATGCATGCGAAGCAGAAGGACCCGGGCTGGGCTAAATACATTGTATCCATGTTATGAGCCCAGCCCGGGTGCGGCGTCATCACGTGGAGAGACGTCAACAGCACAAGGCTATCTGAGCCCCACTTCCGCATTCAGCATGGGCTTCTTCCTAGGTAAGGTGGAGTGCTGGGGTGGGGGAACCCTTTTGCAAGTGAATGTGTGAGTAATCACAGCATGCACGAATAAGGCTTTCAAATATTCATTTATTCTCGTGATTAAAGCGCCGCTTTAATCACGAGAATGAAAGAATATTTACGGCCTTCTGCAAGCAGGCTGTGTTATGACTGCGAGTGCTTGGTGTTAGCAAGTGGCTGCCAATAATATTTCACCCGCCCGTTCAGGTGGGAGAAATATTGTTTCTAGCCACTTTCTAACACCTAGGTCCTGCAGCAATAACGCAGCCCGCTTGCAGAAGCTCTTTCAAAAGCGCTTCTGCAAGCGGGCTGTGTTATTACTGCGGGCGCTGGGTGTGAGCAAGTGGATGGCAATAATATTTCTCCCGCCCGTTCAGGCGGGAAAAATATTATTTCCAGCCACTTTCTAAACCGGGACATCTGGTAACCCTATGTATTCAGCAACACTGGTCAAAACGACTAGCCACAGAGTGAATTAACTCATACTGGCCAAATTGGCCAAGTCAGTGGTATGCTTTGACCACAAAAACTGGCCCACACCAGCATTGTGTTTTTAGTTCGGCCATGGGCCTATTGTCCTATAGGCCAGTCCGAGCCTGCCTGCTGAGAGTGAAAACAGTGGTGCATGGAGGTTAGCTGCCAAATTTAACACGAGGCAGGCAGCCAGAGCCAGCGGAAGGGTTTACACTAACTAGCCATAACTTTAATGCAAGCACTGCAAAGTGCATATTAAAAGCCCTAGAACGAGAATTGAGACTTTTCCTGCTGTGCTTTGCGGACTGGAAACATGGGGGCAGTTGCTGGGCCCACATAGGCTTGTGGCCTCTTGTTTGTAAGGGTCGAAAGGCCCTGACGCTGTCCCCTTTTACGGGGCTGGCTGGTAGCAAGTGGCTGCGCTGGCAATAATATTTCTCCTGCCTGTTCGGGTGTGAGAAATATTATTTCCATTCCATAGCTGGTGCTGAGGGGCCCTGTCGTTTTTCGAACCCCTCCAATAATGAGCCTGTGCATTGCTGTGGGTAATTGGTTGCTTTTTGCCCATTTTGTAGGAATTGGAATTTGTCTATAGAGGAAGATTAGGCAGAGTGGACCTTCCCAATGTGACTTTGATAACAACACAGGCCGGAGAGGTAAGGAGCCTAGCCCAACTTTTTATTCTAAAAGAAATATCTTTCGTTTTTGGTGCCACAGGTAGAGCTTTAATCATGAGAATGGAAGACTATTCAAAGGCCTTCTGCAAGCAGGATGTGTTACTGCTGCTGGGCTGTTAGAAAATGGCTGCGCTGGGAATACATTTTCTACCACCTGTTCGGGTGCACATAGCCCCGCACTAAAACCACAGCCAGTGCTGGCTGAAAGCCTTTTAAATATGCTTTCAATCACAATTGAAATTATATTTAGAATGCTTTCTGCCACCAGGCTGTTAAAATTGCATGTCTGTTTTATCCCATTTGGTGGCGAAATATTAGGCTTAGAGCCCTTTGCTAACACACAGCTCTGCACATGTAACAAAGCCTGCAGGAAGCTAAATCATGTATTCTTTCCTGTTGGCTGGCTGCACAGATAACAAAGGCACAGCGATTACAACTGTAAACTTGTCAGCAGCAACTACGACTTGCAATATTTGATCAGGGATGTTAGCACTTGCATTACAATAGTGCTTAGAAGCAAGAGTAAACGGGAGACCTGCAAGTTCATACTGATTTAATGTTAAAGCTAACGCACAATGTCTAAAGAAGCTAGATGCCTTAAAAACCACCTTTCCACAGAAAGTGACTCAAAGCTATTTTTTTAAAGCCAAGTTCATCCATGAGGTCAAACATGGTTTTGTATTCTGAGATTTGTAGTCTTCTGTTCAGCTTGGTGCAAATACTCAAAGGAGGTTGCTTTCGGTGTACTTTGCAAATAAACAAGACCATTGAAGTTCCTGAAACCAAAAAACAAATGTGTACTAATTAGAGCTTGGAAGTGTGTGGCAGGTAAGTTGCTTAAATTGCGAGCACATTCTGGCTTCACTGCTTAACCGAAGTATGTGATCCTGGGAAAATCATTTCACCCAACCCAACCACACCAGTGTTGGCAAGAATAGAAATGTGCATTTCATCCTTGGGCAGTGTCGGTGGCCTCAGCCCTACAGATAAGGGGTGTATCAGCCACTTTAACTCCCTAAAGAAAGGCAAATACTCCCAAAAAATAAAAAGTGTGAGTACAAAAACTCCCAACAAAAAATAGGAAACCGACCTTGTGCCCCTGCTTTCACCCACGCAGCTCCATGGCTATGTTTGAGCCAGTAATGCAAGTACTACCGCATGAAGAAACTACCTGATCAGAAGTAAAGCTCTAGCTTTTATTGTGTATGAATAACTAGGTGCAAAGAAATATTATTATCAAGACCATTTAATTTTCCAGTTAAAACAGCACTGTGATGCAACACTAACTGCATGACCCAGCCACACAGAGCCTAGAACTGAAAAATGTTTTAGAGCTTTCTTTATCATTTGTTTGTCCATTCATGCGCCAAACCTTTACATTTTACAGACATTGCACTAATGTTATACTTCAGAGGTACATAGAAATCATTTCTGCATTCTTGCTAGTGTTATGTCTTTGGGTACAACTAATTCTGGTGACATTAAATTTTAGTACAAAATTGCTAATCAAATAAGTTTGTTTGCTAGTCAAAAAAGTTTTAATTAGCAAATGCTGCTAATCAATTTTTTAAAACTAATTTATGCCTTGCACTCCGCATCCACGAACTCAGACCCTGTGAAGAAGAAGAAAGACAAGGTTAGAACATCCGTCCTAGGGCCGCGCCGCATTTGAACCCCGCACGCACCCTAGTTAACAACTTACTAGCTACTGTACCACTGCAGCTTCGTTCGTCATTTTATTATTTTTTTTATTTGTATTTGGTTAAAAAATAAACCTTTACAAAAGACACATTTACCATATCGTTAAATAACAATTCATACAAAACACATTAAAACAGTATTAAACATATTTACATTCATATAGTGTCACACATTTACCTTTTGCACAACATGTATTTTACACACTATTTAAAACAACTTTTAAGTTCAGTTCATTTATAAAGATTGGCTGATTTCATCTAGAATTTCCAAACGTGCAAGCTCTTTTTCCACAATCTTTAAAAAATGTCCTAATTCTAAAATTAATGGGTAATGTATACCATTCATGAGTCCGTCCCATAAAAATTCAGTGCAATCAACAAATTCCGTACTAACAAATTTCATCAATAAAAGCGTTCGTGGATTTTTAAAATGGGGACACTCTAGCACCAAATGTTTCAGGGTTTCATATGGTTCCAGACAGTGGGGAAACCTACATTGCATAGCTTGCATACATACTGTCATGCCTGCCCAGTGCTGACATCGTTCCTTAGTACAAAATTGGTTCATATTAAAACGCAGGTATAACCCTCTGATAACAGAACAAGGAAATATAGCAACATAAGGATTACATGGCAAACGCTTCCGTAAGAATTTGACATATTCTAAATACAAAGAATATAGTTTCAATTGGTCCATGGTTCAAATCCAATCTTCTTCAAACAATTTCTTTTTAACAAAAGCAGGTCTAATGCATAGATCATTGTGTGTTACACCTAATCTCTTGCATACAGGTTTTAAACCTATTAATGGTACCAACTGATTTTTCTTCCATTAGACATTGTAGATCTTTATATAAGTAATTGTTCGGTGGATTCAGAAACTTTGCATAGCTAGATAACGAGCACCATAACATTCTGCAAGATAATGATATAAGACTTAACTCTTGCCTGATTACACAGTTCGGAATTGACAATGCAATTTGTAAAGCTCCTTTGAGTAGTCGACATTGCAGAGAGTCAAGATAGGAGCTTAAATCAAAAGGGCATATATCCAGAATGTAAATGAGGGCGGCTTGCACTTTCATAGTAACAAAATCACATAGAGGAATAAGAGAGAATTGACAACATTTTGTAAAAATTTCCTTCATTTGGCTTCCTAGCGGACATGCTTTCTGGTTAAGTCTTTTTTTCCAGATGGAAAAGGAAGAGTTGCTGCTTAGTTGGTGTCCAAGGTAGCAAATCTCAGTTTGTAGTCGTACTACAAGTTCACCAATTTTCCATCTGAATGATTTTATTTTTCTACCAGCATGGAAAATCAAAATACTTGTTTTACTAACATTAGGGATAAGGTTTAAGTTATAAGCATATTTTTCAAATGCAGACAATTTAGCATGAAGACCAGTTGGAGTAGTGTCCATTATGAGTAAATCATCAGCAAATGCTAGCCAATGAAGTCTAAGCGTGCCAATTCATACCGGGTACATCCCAAGCTCCTTCCATACCTGCTCCAGATCACAAATATAAACATTAAAGAGAATCGCTGCAAAGTTGCAACCTTGTTTGAAGCCAATATAGGTTTTAATAGCTTCAGTGATAGCACCTTCTCTTGACAGCTTTGCCTTATAGGCAGTGTTAGAATGCAACCTTATTAACCAATATATTATTTCTGGAGGAATGCCCAATAGAAGTAGTTTAGCCCAAAGTAACTTCCTTACCACAGAGTCAAAGGCAGAGGAGCGGTCGATACATGCAATATATACAGGGTACGCTCCTTTCTTTTTCGTGTTGTCAATGATATGGGACATCAGAGTTGCATTCAGAGAAGTGCCCATCTCCTTCCTAAAACCTATCTGGGCTTTTGCAAGAATATTATTGCTTGCAATATACTTTTGAAGATCATACAATAATGGGCTCGCAAAGATCTTCTCGCTTGTGTCAATAAGCGAAATGGGTCGGTAATTGTGGGGATCCAATGCATTGCCTTTCTTGTAGATTGGAACAATTATTGACGTTCCCCATTGCTCTGGTATATTGCTGGTTTTAAGAATGACATCAAACTTGATCTTAAAGTATGGTTGCCCATACGGCCGGTTCAGCTTTATACATGCATGAAGGTATGCCATCCGGACCCGGTGCATTAGACTGAGATAATTTATTAATTGCCCAAACGTTGTCATTCTCGGACCAATTCAAAAAGTCCCATTTCACTAGAAACCCCAACACAAATGCATCAGATTTGAGACGAGCAGGAATAGAACATTTCTCTGATATATAAGAAACCCATATGTGCGCAGGTATTATGTTCTCATTAAAAGCTGCTTTTGAGGGAGTGGCATTGCGTATAATAGACCATATGTATTTAGTGTCATGCATACATAATTTGCGTAAATCTCGCAATTAAACTTATTTGACTTCGCTCTCCGCAAAAATCTCAGTTTGTTTTTGTACAATATTAAAATTCGATTTTTAGCAAGTTTAAACTGAGCATGGTTGTGGATGAGCTTTTTGATAGTATGCAAGTCTTTCTTTTTTTTGCGTTTTAGAAGCTGGGTCCCAGAATCGAATTGTTGAGGCAGGGGTGGTCCTTTTGTTGAAGGTTTAACCTGAATAGCTTGTATAGCGGCAGCAATTATCTCACATTTAATTCTTTCTTTAACTAATGGTGATACGTGTGGACCCCAATGCAGTGAAGCGATAGTGTATTCAGATTTTACTTTCTCTGATATTCTCTTACATAAACCAGGATTCCACCTCACTGATAGCTTGGGTCGATTGATTTCATTTAGAGGAAGCAGGTGGTTAATACTATGGCAATCATGTATCAGTGTTAAGTTTAACTAAATAGGCGCATTGTCACCTGTAGTAATCGGATGGCTCAACACCGGCGGAACTAAATGCAACAATGTGTTAGAAATAGCAAAAACGTCAATCATTGAGGTGGAGTTACCACGACACCATGTGTGCTGAAGGCCCGCTGCCGGGATGCTTACAAAGGATAACTCCCAAGTGTCAAAGTAAGCAACCCATTTGGCACCACGACTATGAGCTCCAAGCTTCACTGTGTTACCATTGGAATTATTCTCCACACTGCTCATGAGACATAAGGAATTAAAATCACCCGCTATGATGATCTTAGGCAAGGCTCTCAAGTTGTGTATACATTCTAAACATAGATCCAAGTCATCAAACATCTCCTGTTAAACTATTTCCAATGGATTCCAATATAAAGATAGCACACATAGCCTGTCCACATCTTTTTCGTATATATCCATTTCAATCGCTACCACATTAGGAGAAAGATATACCTGGGACGATTTACATTTAATCCTATTGCTAATTGCAATTGCAAGCCCTCCCATCGGACGTCCCAGTAGGCCCTTAGTTGCATGCCTACAGACAGTATAATACCCTTCTAGATATACATCAGTAGTACTCATTGTTTCCTGTAGAAGGATGATATCAGGATAAACTTCATCAAAGATGGTAGCCAGCCACCCATGAAGTGCATGATGGCCACATGAATTCCAAGAAATGAGGGTTAAGCCTGGTTTCTTTATTTGCTAAGTCGTAGTTAATACATTTTTAAAAGAAGAAATTGAATGCATTAAAGGCTTTACCCACGCTAGGTTCTGATTTCCTGCTGTCATTGCAATAAGCTGGGATATGCAATTTTGCTCCATAGTCGTTCCAATCAGCAACGCATGGGGAGGAACATTCACTAACTTTGGAACTGGTTTCTGCAAGAATTCATGGGCCTCAAGCTCACAGTTAAAGATGTGAAGACAAAAACCCATATCCTTTAATTCTGTTCTAAAGCTCCAAATTAATTTTAACACCATTGGATTACATACATATCCTAACATTCTGTGATTATTCTCACGCTCCAAGGCGATTCGATCGAAGTGCACAGTGGTTAGGATGCGCAATGAGAGTATCCTTGCTAATATTTCCAAAGGGAAATTCCTATTGATCCTTTAACCCCTTAAGATTTCAGGGTTCCCTTCCAGTCCTATGATATTAAGCTCCTTGGATAGGGCTGCCCCTTCATTAGATCGCTGCTTTAAAGTAGCCGGTTTATGATATGTTACTGTTGGATTTGGGTTGGAAACCCCGGGGATCTCTGAGGTGGCCATAGTGGGATCCTTGTTAGTAGGGGGAATGAAGTGAGTCAAATTTGAAGGACAGACTGGAGTAACAGGATGAGAATCCTTCATGGTCTGCGGCTGGGAGTATTTCATCTCGGTTAAGTTAAATTTTCTTGCTAATAATTGAGAAGAAAGGGCACCACTTTCTACTGCTGTATTTAGGATATGAATCATGCTTCTAAAGGATGGTTGGTCGGATATAGTTCGCTGCATTTGATCATTACACAGAGGACCAGTTGGAATTGAGGCTACTAATTTATGTCCTAACTCTTGGCCTAGGTTTGTTAGATTATATTGAACATTGCTCATGACCCCCTGCTCGTTCTTGTGTAAAGACACAATAGGTACTACCAATGGCATTGATGGGACCTCAATCAGTGCTGGGTGTGGAAGGCCTCTATGTTTGCCAGGGCCACAGATAGTCACATAATCGTTCTTAGTGGGAGGATGGAGTAATTTAGCATCATACGCGTCCTTGTAGCAAACCTCAGCATATGATGGACCAGCATGACTCCCTAAAGCAGGAGTAACTCTTTGATTGGACTCTAATAGTTCAATACAGTTTGCCTTCCCTCTTAAAAATGACTGGAGCAGGTGCCTTAGTCGCTGACTTGGAAGTAGATTTTATACCTGTTGAAGGAAAGTAGTTTCCTAGTCCAATTTGATTTTTCATGGATTCTTGTGTAGGTGATGGAGCTAGGCCATCCTGAACACCAGATAACATATCCTTCACCTTTGGTTTACCTTTGGTTGCAAAGTTAGAAGTTCAGATATTCTTAGACTGCATACCATTGGGGCAAGCACTGAGAGGGGCCTTAGTGGTGTTTTTGCTCTTTTTTATTATTATTTTATGAGATAAGGGATGCAATAACAAAGCACTGCTTTCCTCCGAAAGTTGATCGACATCAATAGCGTCTTCTTCTTGGGGGGAAAGCAATTTGCTTTTCGCAAAGTGAGCAGCATCCATCTCCATAGCGGATGGATTAATACCATCTTTCTTCAACATCTGTTTATCCTTCCTGCGCTTTTCATCGTGTTATTTTAGCTTTCAGATGGATTTTTCTTAAACGCCTTGAAATAAACAGAGATTTTTCATTCATAACACATTCGTTAGCCTCATCAATAGTAGACTCTTCGATAATTTTTATCAGGACAGATGGACTATCCGGAGGTGCTGGCATTGTATCGGGCTGGGGGGAGCAAGATTTTATATTTAGAGCAAGCTCAATCTCGCTAATATCCTGTTTGATAGAGTCAATATCATTGCCATCAATGACAGGGCTCACAGCAGGATCGAGATAGGGAAGACATGGGTGATCATCATTGGCTCCATGCGTCTTCTCATTCAGGTTGGGGATACAGCACTGAATCTGTTTCTCTACAGAAAGGGGTCTAATAGTAACATTGGGTGGCTGGTGTGCACTGATGGCACATGGTCAAAGCACAGAGGGAAAAGTCTATTTAGCCATCATATAACCCTCAAGGTGATTAAGTTTAATCAATATATCATTCGAAGTGCACTTCATTTCTCTGAGCTCCATATGTGTAAAATCGTGGCCTTTATCAAGAAGGTCCACTAACCTAATAATAACCGGAAAAGAATATGGGCCAGAGGGCGGAGTGATATCAGGTATTTCGTTGCCCTTATCTGCCTGTAGATCATTATGGCTGGAATTGCTCTTAGTCTCAGTAGACTTAGAATAGAATTGCTGTGATGATGGCAAAGACGGTGTTCTTTCCTTTTGATTAGAGGAAGGACACGGACTAGCATCATGAGGTAAATCTTTAAATTGCAATGCAGGTGGGCGAGGAAACATAGGAGATATCAGACTTGCTGCTCGATCACACAGCAATTTCTTATCAATTAATGGTGTTAGTTTGCCAGTGGAAGCCTGAATTTGTTTGTTTAATTCATAGTTCGGGGCAGATCCATCACCCAAATTATCATTGGCAGAATCACCATCTGAGATGGAATTATTCATTACATCATTTGTACTAGAAGATGGCGAATTAAAGCCATATGGGACACTTTCCTCATTAACTGCAATTGCTACAAAATTTGACGCAGTTGCAGTATTACTGCCTTTGGAAATGCTGAGCGGCAAATGGTTCCAGCAACTACTGCGGCCATAGACTGCTCAGCAAGACCATGCTCAGATGAACAGTTATCTGATGTTGAGTATTTCGTTATACACACCTTTAAAGTTATATTACAATCATCAGGAAGAAAGGGTTCCCCCATAGAAGCTGAAACTGAATACGCAGCATTTCCGCTGCATATCAAAGCATCAACGTTAACAATCTTAATGCAAGGCATATCGGTGAAGCGGACGCTATGCAGGCCAGACGCCATTGCAAACAATATAGTACCAAGGTACACGGCCTATGCACAGAACAGCAAGTTGGATAAAGAAGGGGGTACCTCTCACCCACCATCCTAACAGCCCAACAGCCAAGCCACTTGAGTATCCACTTGCGATGCATGTGCGATGCACGTACACAGTGGTTTTAAGGTCTTTTCCGGTTCCTGGTGCAGGCGTTGCAATAGGCGTGGCAATGGGAGGGCTTGTAGGCTGGTAGGCGTGGTGGGCGGGGTATGAAGATGGGTGTGACCAAACTAAAGAAGTAAAGCGGAAATAAAGGAAGTTAGGAAATGAGAGCTTCAGTAGAAAGACATACAACCATAACCATAAACATAAGCGCTATGCATGAAGAAAGTTGAATTACTTAAGTTCAAGAGCGCGGCAACGCTGCGCATTGCGGAATGACTAGCTTCTCCTTGCCGACTAGTCATGTATGCGTATCCGTGGTAGAAAAGGCAGTAAGCAAAGAAAGTAGCAGCACAGCAGCCCAACAGCCAAGCCACTTGAGGACCACTTTGTTACTCATTCCCTCCGGCTGCCGCCTCGAGCTCCGCAGCTTCTGCCAGGCCGGCAACATCACCTGCAAGGGAAGATAGCAGAAGAGCAAACATCAAAAGTGGAACGGACAGCAATACAAGACAACAAACTTTACAATACAACAAAAACAGACGAGGATAGACAAGGGCAAACAGGAACATTTACCTGAAGTATAGTGGCTTAGTCGAGGCAGGACTGGACTACCACGTGCAAGGGATCAGTGAAGGAACGCGGTCCAGATCATACAAGCGCCCCTGCCAGAAGCCGCAGCACAGAGTGCTCGCCAAAACTAATCAACAGGTGAGCTTTCCAGGGACATCGCATCCCACGGGTACCACGGTTTGGGAGAAGAGGCCGGTAGGCTGGTAGGTGTGGTCTGGTAGGTGTGGTGGGGGGGGGTATGAAGATGGTTGTGAACAAACTAAAGAAGTAAAGCGGAAATAAAGGAAGTTAGGAAATGAGAGCTACAATAGGAAGACATACAACCATAACCATAGACATAAGCGCTATGCATGAAGAAAGTTTAATTACTTAAGTCCAAGAGCGCAGCAACGATACGCGTTGCGGAATGACTAGCTTATCCTTGCCGACTAGTCATGTATGCGTGTCCGTGGTAGAATAGGCAGTAAGCAAAGAAAGTAGCAGCACGGCAGCCCAACAGCCAAGCTACTTGAGGATCCACTTCGTTCCTCATTCCCTCCGGCTGCCGCCTCGAGCTCCGCAGCTTCTGCCGGGCCGGCAACATCACCTGCAAGGGAAGATAGCAAAAGAGCAAACATCAAAAGTGGAACGGACAGCAATACAAGACAACAAACTTTACAATACAACAAAAACAGACGAGGATAGACAAAGGCAAACAGGAACACTTACCCGAAGTATAGTGGCTTAGTCGAGGCAGGAGTGGACTACCACGTGCAAGGGATCAGTGAAGGAACTCGGTCCAGATCATACAAGCACCCCTGCCAGAAGCAGCAGGATGGAGTGCTCGCCAAAACTAATCAACAGGTGAGCTTTCCAGGGACAGCGCATCCACGGGTACCACGGTTTGGGAGAAGGGGTCTGAAAGGGGATCAGGTGCACAAGCTGGCATACTCACGCCCCCTATTCTCGACGCAGGAGCAGTCCCAAGCAGTATCACCTATTAGCACCAGTCACCACAGAAGCGCAGAGGGCAAAGTCAGACCCGAGCGACAACACCCCTAGGAGGGCTGCAACCATGCCCCAAAGCCTCTGCAGAGACCAGGTGAGCATAACACCACGTTTCTTCGGCAAGTTAAAACATTTTGTACTGAATTTTTTATTGTAAACAAACCACAAGGTACATCAGTAGACAACAATTGGGATGCATTCAAAGCAACCTTACATTGCTTTTTGATACAGTATGTTGCCTCTAAAAAGAAACAATGACAAAATCTCAAATTCATTAATTAAATCTATTCAATTATTGAAATCGTCATATCTCAATAACCCCTTAGATAGTACTTTTAAAACACTTTTAGCTAAATGAATCAAATTTGAAAAATTAAGTTCCAATAAAGCTTGTTCCTCTTTGCTAAGGAACAAAGCCAAATACTATGGAGGTTCTAGTAAAGTCAGAAAATGTTTAGCTTCATACCTGAAAAAGTAAAAAGTAAAACTATCCTTACCTCCATTATTAATCAAGTCATTGGAGTAACCAACGCAAGTCTAATTAACACTTATTTTTTAAAAATGTGATTCTGATCTTTATAAATCCGACTATATCATTGATAATGATAACATTATCAATTTTCTCAATTAAAAAAATATAGACATCCCAGTTGATTTGTCCTTTTTAGACTTTCCCATCTCCCTACAAAACATTCAAAATGTGTTCCTTCAACTTAAGATTGGTAAATCCCTGGGCCCAGATAGGTTTCCTATAGATTTGTATTCTTTCTCAGAGCTACTCTGCACCAAACCTCTTGAATTATTTAACTATTTATTTTCTCAAGATTGTAGTTTGGGTGCTTTTGGGGAAGCATTATTAATTCTGTTCCCGAAACCAGAATAAAGATTCCTCCTTTGTTAAAAACTATCACCCCATCCCTCTCATTCATTCTGAATCAGACATTGTCACTAAAATAATCGCCAACAGACTGGAGAAGGTAATGCCCAAACTTATCAATGTAGACCAGTCAGGCTTCATTAAAGGCAAATGTGTTTCCTCAAACACCAGACTTCTGTTTAATGTCCTTTCCTATGCCTAAAAGTCTTCTGATCCCCTTATCCTTCATACACTTGATGCAGAAAAAGCTTTTGATCGGGTATCATGGCCTTTTATGTTTGAATCCCTGAAATGGCATGGATTTAGTTCTACATTTACTAAATATATATTAAACTGTTCTACTCATCCCCTTCCACTAAACATTTCATTAATGTTACCATCTCGCAATCTTTTCCTATTATGCGTGGCACTATACACGGTTGCCCACTCTCGCCATTATTATTTATTTTGGCCTTAGAACATTTGTTACAAAACATCCATTCTAATGATAGTATTAAAGGTATTAATATAAACAATATCTCAATAAAATTCTCTGCCTATGCTGATGATATTCTTTTATACATTTCTGAACCTTCCACGTCCATTCCTTCATTGATGAATATTATTAATGAATTCACCAAAGTTTCTGGATATAAATTAAATTTGATTAATCTGAAATTTTACCTCTAACCAACTCCTGCTCCATCTCTGACTTTCCTTTATTTGGCATGGTATGAAATGGTGCACTTCCGCCTTTAAATATGTAGGTATCTTCATATCAAAACATATTCCTTCTACGTTAGCTTTGAATGAAAATATAATTTTTTATAACAAGAATTCATTAATTAATCAATGGTCCCCTCTCTTTCTTGGTGGGGTTGTTTAGACTCTATATAAATGGTGCTTAGATCTATTATCAATGATCCCAATTATTTTATCCTCTGCATTCTTTAAAAGAAATAGACAAATGACTATCCAAATTTCTTTGGAATAAAAACAATCCCAAATTAGCTCTTAATAAACTTAAAGAAAATAAAGTCAATGGGGGTGTGAAATGTCCAAAATAACAAAAACCTTTTTTATTACAATATATTATCGTATAATCAGCATAATGAATCACAGCTACCAAAAGCACCTTCCTGGATTAAAATTTAAACTAAATTTATCACACCATTATCACTTATCCACTTCCTTCAGACAACATGTTGGCCAGGTATAAAACATTTTCCTCTTTTACATTCCATGAAAAAGGCTTGGAATTGTTTATTAAACTGTTCCTATACCACCCAAGATACCACCAATGCCTTTCTGTGGTTTAACAAATCCTTTCTTTTTAACCCCAAACACAACTAAAATGGTATGCTGCATGTAAGTTAGACATATATTTCATAACTATACGGCTATCCCATGTCCTCAATTATGCCTACATTTTAATCTTAATAACACTGATTATAAAAGATATATTACTAGTGTAAATATAATTGTTAACGACATACCTTATTATAATCAAAAATAACCATCTAAATTCATAGATCTAGTAATTCATTCTTCATCCACTAAAGCATCTAAACTATACTCTGTTCTTAACCAGCCCAAAGAAGATGACCAATTAGATAGGAACTTACAACCTTCACCAGACATTTGGGTAAACATTTGAAATCAGTCTTTTACCACTTCGGTAGCTGCTAGTCTCAAATAGTACAATTATTTTATCCTACAGAGAGCCTATCTAACACCAGTTGGATTATCAAAAATGTCTAATACTACTTCTAATGTATGCTTGTCTTATCAATCACCACTTGCTGATTTAGTTAATTCCATATTCAAATGTAAATATGTTTATTCTTATTGGGAAAAGATTTGAGAATGTTTACAATACATTTTTTCATTCCAAGAACCTTTAACTGGTGTTTTAATCAATCCTTATATGATGACCATACAAACTCCAGATTTGTTCTGTTTTTTCATCCATGTTGCTTTTCACCTTATTACATCAAACTGGAAAATAGCTCAGAAACTGTCTTACAATCTTTGGTGTCCCTCTATATGTTCTTTTCACAGAATTGAGAAAATGTACACACTATCCTGCAGGAATGTACCAAAATTTAACAACAAATGGAATGTCTTTACCGCATATTTATTATAGTTTGCACATCAATTTTAGGTACACTTATTACCCCTCCTTCCTTTTGTTTCATTTGTTTGTCTAGTTTGTCTCCACTGTGATTCCTGTCTGTTAGATTTAATGTTATCAATTTAAATAATTTAATGTTCTCAATGTAATATTTTAATCTTAATTCATGTTATTTAGCTTTCACAAATCTTCCATTATATTATTTGTTTGCTATCAATATGTATGTTCATTAATTTATTGATATGTTCTTTAAATTACTAACACAAATAATTTAACATAAAAAAAAGAAATGTGGCACGTCATACATCATACTGGAAGGGAATCATACACTTACTTCCTGTGGCCATGGTACCAGTGGCCGAGTTGACTTTCATATTGTGTCTCACAGCCGGTCAGATAGCACAGCGAGTGCAGCGCTCGCTTTGACATCCCTGCAGAGCCTGCCGATGTCACAGGTTTCCTTTTTTCTCACCTGTTTTTGCTGCCTTGCGGGATCCTTTGCCGGGGTTTTCTTCTGTGCTGTTCGGGTCTTGTATAAGCCCGCTCGGCCGTCGTCGGATTCCAGGATTCATTCAGCTTCTTCGTCCGGGACCACGGAACTCCAGGAAGACCAGGAAGGAAGGCCGCACACGAGAGCGGTCTGCGCAGAACGCGGATGGAATACAGGTACAAGGGGGAGGAAGGAGAAGGAGAAGGAATGGGTCCGGGAATTCGAGTAGCAACTCAGTTCCAGGAGCACAAACTGTGACGCACGTCTAGCCTCAGCTAACGATATCGTTGAGCCGCTTGGAGCCGCTTGGAGCCGCGTGGAGCCGCAGGGGCGTGGTTCCATTATGGAACGTGCTGCATGGACGTAAAGGTCGATAGACCGCATTCTATGAATTCACCCATGTTGGGTGTACTACAGCGAGTAACCCCCGACGTGACAGGGACCAGGAGGACCAAAAGGGGCGTGATCGATGGATCATGACAGCATGCCCCCTTCTAAAACTCGTTCCACCGGGTTTGCCTGGATGTATTAGATGGAACCTTCTGAGTAATCTGGGGGAGTTCAGGTTTGAGACGGGTTCCCAGGTACGTTCACTGGGTGGATAGCCCTTCCATTCCACCAGGTATTGAAGTTGTCCTCGCTATATCTGGAGTCATATATTCGAGAAACTTCATATTCTAACTGGTCATTGACAATCACAGGACTGGGTCTAAGGTTAGTCCGGGTGGTTTGGATGTAAGGCTTCAACAGAGATTTGTGAAAAACTGGATGGATTTTCTTCCAGGAGTCTGGTAGTTTAAGTCGAAAGGCCACAGGGTTAATGACTTCTTTTATAGGAAAAGGGCCATAATATCGAGGAGCCAACTTATTCGGTCTGAGATGTCGGGGCAGTAGCTTCGAGGATAACCATACTTTATCCCCAATGGTGTAAGAAGGCCCTGGTCTTCTCCTCGAATCTGCATAGTGCTTAGTTTGGATCTGTGCCCTTTGTAGATGTTCCTTGGCTTCTCTCTGTATATTGATGAGTGTTTCAATCCAGGAGTCGACTGTTGGAACTGGAGTAGGATGCGGAAGGACTGTAGGTAATACGGCAGGGTGGAATCCATGGCTGAAAAAAAAGGGCTGGTTTTAACAGCCGCATGGTCCGAATTGTTGTAGGCGAATTCTGCCACTGGTATTAGAAGCGACCAATCCTCCTGGACCTTATTAGAGAAACAACAAAGGTGTTGTTCAAGGGTTTGATTTACTCGTTCTGTGACTCCATTGGTTTGGGGATGATATCCTGAGGAGAGGGCTTGTTGGATTCCTAGTATCCTGCAGAGGTGCTTCCAAAATTGAGAGATATACTGTGGTCCTCTGTTCGATATGATCTTGGAAGGAAGTCCATGCAGCCAGAAGATTCCAGCAAGTTCTGACGAGGATGGTAACTTATACAGAGGTGTAAAATGAGGCATATGAGTGAACAAGTCAATAGTGACCATGATAGTGGTGTACCCTCTAGATGACGGTAATTCTACAATAAAGTCTATAGCAATTACTTCCCAAGGTCTCGTTGGTGGAGTAGGCTGTAATAAGAGTCCTGCTGGTTTCTGGTTGTCATGTTTGTTTTGATTACAGACGGAACAAGATTGAACGTACAGTTGAACGTCAGCCTTCATTCTGGGCCACCAGAATTGTCTTTGTATTAGACGGAGGGTGTTGGAAATGCCACGATGACCGGAGTGAAGGGTATCATGGCAGAGGTATATAATCTTTTGCTGTAGTTTCTGTGTGGGAATGACCAGGTTGTTATTCTTAAACAAGTATCTGTCCTTGGTTCTCAGATCCCATTGATTCCTTTTTGAAAGACCCTTCCAGAGTTCTGAAGTCTGAGTTTGTATGCAAATGTCTTCCAGGAGATTGTTTGCTTGAGTTATAAATATTCTGTGAGGAAACATCTTGGGATATGCCCGATCTCCCGGAGGTTCATAGTCTGGACGTCGAGAGAGCTATTAGATTTTGTGTTCCAGGAACGTGGTTAATCTGGAACCGATATTGGGCAAAGAAGAAGGCCGACCGAGCTTGACGGCTATTCCTACATTCCAAGGCCTGCAGTACTTGTAGGTTTCGATGGTCCTTGCAGACCTGGACAGGATGTTTTGCCATTCGGCTTGACGGATGGCTAGCAGTTCCTTTTCCAAGACTGAGTAATGGGTTTCACTGGGAGTTAATGTCCGTGAAAGGTAAGTGATGGGGTGCTCCATCCTGTCCCCGAATAGCTGTTTGAGAACGTCACCAATAGCGTAGCTGGAGGCATCTGTCTCCACTATGAATGGTTGGTTGACATCAGGTTGAGCCAGGATGGGGGCTTGTGTAAACTCAGTCTTCAACCGTTAGAAGGCTTCCTCTTGAGCTGTGGTCCAAAGGAAGGGAATGTCTTTCTTTAACAGGGCAATGATTGGTTGGACTATCTCAGAAAAGGAAGGTAGGATTTGTTTCACAGAGGTGGGACTTGGCCAGGATAATATAGCCTTAACCTTGGATTGATCCATTCCGATGCCTTCTGGACTAAGGACAAATCCTAGGTAGTGTATAGTAGAAGCATGGAAGATGCATTTCTCGGGCTTTGCCAAGAGTTTGTTTTCGCGTAGTCGTTGTAACACTACCTTTACATGTTCTTCGTGCTTGGAAATGTTCATTCGAAAATATTAGGATGTCGTCCAAATAGACAATCACAAATAGAAACAGCATGTCTGAGAACACCCTATCCATGAAGCGTTGAAATACCGCCGGGGCATTAGCAAGTCCAAAGGGCATGACCAAATATTCATAATGACCGAAAGGTGTTCTAAAGGCTGTTTTCCACTCGTCTCCTGCCCTAATACAAATCAGATGGTAGGCACCCCTGAGATCCAACTTGGTGAAAACAACTGCGCCCCTTACTGCCTCCAGAATGTCCGAGATCAAGGGTAACGGATAGCGATCCTTAAGGGTGCATTGATTTAGACCTCGATAATCCAGACACGGTCTGAGTTCCTTGGTATCTTTCTTGGGAACAAAAAACAGTGAGGCCCCTGCTGGGGATTTAGAGGGTCGTATGGTGCCATTTCCAAGATTAGTATCCAGGTATTCTCGAAGGGCTTTCTTTTCAGGTTCAGACAAGATGAACATCCTTCCAAAGGGAATCACAGCGGAAGGGTCCGTTTCTATAGCACAGTCTTCTGGTCTATGGGGAGGTAACGCCTGGACAATGGCAGAAGAGAAAACATCAGAATATTCCTGGTATATCTCCGGGACCCGGATAATGTTTGAGACTGAGATTGTACCTTGGTGATTTGTAGGAGGTCCTTCTGATGTTGTCAGAGCGAGGTCTGATATTATGCAGTGGGACATACAAAATTCTGAGCCCAGGAACAAGGAACCCGTTGTCGAATTGATGTACGGATTGTGTTTTTGAAGCCAGGGCATTCCCAATACCATTGGGTAATGGGCCGACTTGATGATGTAAAATTTTATACTTTCTCGATGGTGGTTTACGCAAGTTCGACGTCCTTGGTCTGAAGGGTTATGGGTCCTGAAGAAAGGGGCCTTCCATCAATTGCATCTACAGGTTGCATAAAAGTCCGGGATTGGTAAGGAATATGGTGTTTAAGAACCCATTCTTGGTCTATGAAAATCCCCACAGCTCCACAGTCCACCAGTGCCAGGATGGGATACGTTTCCTTCTTGGATGGCGATAAAAAGGCCTGTAAGATCACCAAAGAATTTTGTCCAGGAGAGTTCAAGGATGGAATTGATGTGGAGCAGGCATCTCTCTCCCAAACCTGTGCTCCATCTAGGATCGGGAGCTGGCGTTTCCCGAGCGCCGTGGGGGGGCTATTGGGCACTCTCTTACTAAATGTTTGTCTGATGCACAATACATACACAACCCGTTATGGATCCTACGCATTCCTTCTTGGGAGGATATGGGTCCACGGAATGCCCCTAGCTGCATAGGTTCAGACTCGTTACTCGAAGTGGAAATACCTTCAGGGCTTGAGGTTATTCCAATGGGGTTCTTCTGGAGTGGTAGATTGCTTTTCTTTTTCTCTGCCTTTCTCTCCTGAATGCGAAAGTCAATCTGCAGAGCAAGATCCATCAGGGCCTGATAAGAACTTGGGCGCGCCACTCTGGCTAGTTCATCCTTGATGTCTTCGTTTAGCCCCCTTCGAAATAGGGTAAAACAAGCTTCAGAGGACCAATCCGCTTCTTTATCCAACTGTTTGAAGCGTGTGAAATACGTGAGCATATCCTGGGAACCTTGTTGAAAGTCGAGTAGGCGTTCCTGGGCACTGTAGACCTGCTCTGGGCGGTCCAACATGGTCTTAAGGGCCTGTACGAAGCCATCGTAATCATCCAGGAGAGAATCCCCAGAGTTAACCAGTGGGGTGGCCCAGGTCAAGGCATTGCCGGAAAGATGCAAAATAATAAAGCCCACCTTAGCCCTGGGCGTAGAAAAATAATAAGGCTTGAAAGTAAAGTGGACCAAACATGAGTCAAGGAATCCACAAAGGCTCTTTGCTGAACCATCATATTTATCAACAACGCCGACCAGGATTACACTCTCTTTCGTAGCAGATTCATGGGACAATACCAATTGCTTTAAGGCGCCGTTCTCTGCCTTTAAATTTTGCACTTCGGTCGTCAGCTCTTGCATGCCACGCATAAGGTCCTGGATGGCTGCTTCCATGTCTGTGCTGTGTCGAATTCAATCAGGTGGCGTCTCAATCTGTCACAGGTTTCCTTTTTTCTCACCTGTTTTTGCTGCCTTGCGGGATCCTTCGCCGGGGTTTTCTTCCGTGCTGTTCGGGTCTTGCATAAGCCCGCTCGGCCGTCGTCGGATTCCAGGATTCGTTCAGCTTCTTCGTCCAGGACCACAGAACTCCAGGAAGACCAGGAAGGAAGGCCGCACACGAGAGCAGTCTACGCGGAACGCGGATGGAATACAGGTACAAGGGGGAGGAAGGAGACGGAGAAGGAATGGGTTTGGGAATTCGAGTAGCAACTCAGTTCCAAGAGCACGAACTGCGACGCACGTCTAGCCTCAGCTAACGATAGCGTTGAGAGGCGCGGAGCCGCAAGGGCGTGGTTCCTTTATGGAACGTGCTGCATGGACGTAAAGGTCGATAGACCACGTTCTGTGAATTCGGCCATGTTGGGTTTACTACAGCGAGTAACCCCCGACGTGCCAGGGACCAGGAGGACCAAAAGGGGCGTGATCAATGGATCATGACAGCCGATGCAGGTTTGAATCCCGGCAGGGCCACACTCAGCCTTCGGAGGTCGATAAATGAGCACCACACATCATGGGTAATAAGAAGTAGCGCTCAGATACCTGAGGGTTTGTAGTGCTATATAAATGCAAATTAATTATTATTATTATAACTCACCAGTTCTGTTAGTTGTAGACATAAATATCAAAAAAACAGCCACTAGTCATTGGGAAATGAGCACACACCTTTGTAAGAATCCTGCAGACAAATGTGACTGGGAGACATTATAATACCTACCAAGAAATTAATCAGCCTACAGAGATTCTATGGGAATCAGCCAACGCATACGTCAGAGGCATTCTGAACAACAAAGCTTCTTTACCCAAGAAATGGGTGATAGAACAAAAAGCATCTGGAATAAAAAAGCAAAAAAATCTCACACTGCAGTATGTAACTTGAGCGACAACGGTCAGTCCTGGTTCAACTAAACAGGGTGAAATGTGAATTGAACATCAGGCTGAATCCATGTTGTGTATGTTTAAACTAAAACACTGTTTACAAGGGTGGAAGGCCAGGAGATTATTTGAAGGACTTAATGCTTCCAAGGGGTTTCCAATTTAAGCAAAGGAATGGGTCCCACAGAGCTCAGTATCAATAATAAATGTCAGCAGAGCCCAGTAATCCCTGTGTCCCAATGTAGCCCCTTTCTGCTTTGCACGGTGCTGTTTTCTGATTCCAGTACCCTGGCTCCTTATTCTCATTACTATCCTTCTGTTCAACTGCTCCTGCGTAGTTTGGCGTCTTGCCGCTCGCTCCACTCTGTTCTTGCTACTTCCTTGGTTTCTATGTTCATTCCTTATCTGGAGTAATCCGGAGTTTCAGAGATCTGTTTGTCTTCTGGTTACTGCATTCTCCTGTTTCCTATTAATGCTGGCAGACCAGTCCTCAGTTCTATTGCTGCTGTGGCCTCACTACCTAGCCCATGGATCCCCAGCATCCTGTGATCCTACCATCTTGCACTGTGAGTTTTTTCCCCAGATTTGGTGTTTTGCTCATTATTTGTCACACTCACCTGTGTCTCTGCAGGAGCGATGGATGAGCCTCCTTTGACCCCAAGTTCTCACTTCCCCTGTTTCACCCGGAGGAACACCTGTCAAATACAAGATGTACACTCAGATCTGAATTCGCCTGATTCCCCTAGGCCCTTCCCTTCTCTTTACTGTGTGCTGTAATGTCCCCTAAGGGCTTACCTTGGTTTTTAGTGGGGTGTGCACTCCATTCTGCATTCGCAGGGGCGCGATTCACTCGTTGGGATGATGCCAATGTCTGTTTGCTGAGTTCTGATGCCACTCGCTGTTATATGACTTCACAGCTAGGCAGAGTGTTCAATGTGCTTGTTTCTTCACTAGCAAAAAAGTCCTTTACACAAGGTGAACGTTGCGCGGTGGATGTTGAGTGTCCAGAATTGTCCGTATAGTCTTTATTTTGCCAAGGTATATTTGGGTGAGTAGCGCTGCGTGTAGAAGTCCGAGCCGCTGGTAGGTATGCGCAGCGTCATAGGTTCGAGCGCACCTAGTAATGTCTCTCCTTTCCATTGCAGGAGTGGATTATGGAGTGCTTACGCCTCAAGTCTGGTTTCAGCGCTACTGGAGAGCCTCGGTGGACTGGTAAGTATGCACAGAGGCTTCGGTAAGTATGCACCGTGTTATTGGAGCGAGCGCTGTGAATAATGTCTCTCCTTACTTTTGCAGGACGTTGGGCGCTCGGAATACGAACCTGGATCCTAGCATAGCGGGAAGATTCGGTGAGTATGCTCAGCGTTACTGGAGTGTGCTCGCTAACGAAAGTTCTTCTTTGTGCTTACAGGTGCAGGCGTAGGATTCACCTTGTGACCGGAGAAAGCTGTGGCGTGGAGAAAGCACAGGGGTTGATCCGGAGCAGGTAAGCTGAAGCAGGGTGATCCAAAGCTGTAAGCAGAAGCAGGTTGATCCGGAGCAGGTAATGGGTAAGCAGAAGCAGGATGATCCAGAGCAGGTAAGCAGAAGCAGGATGATCCAGAGCAGGTAAGCAGAAGCACAGTGAGTGTGTTGCTGATGCAGCTTACAGAAGCAACATAAAGCACTGGAAAAATCGTAGGGTGTGGCTTATATAGCCAGCCACACCCGAACACTAGAGAGCTCATGGACTGTAATGCACTTCCTGTTTGGCAACAGGAAGTTGTAACCAGGAAGTTACTACAAACACCAGGAATGAATTAAAGGAAGGAATCTGCTATGGGTTTTTTGTGTGCCTATGTCAGGTCTGCCAGGCCTCCACCCAGCTTGCCCCGACTACATGCCTGGTGCCCATGACATTATTGGAGACTTGCCAACTCAGGGTATCCCCCTCCTGCCTACCTGCATTTCCTCCAGGAGGCCGGGTGGCTACTTGGGTAGACAGGCTTTACCTCTTCGATCCCAAACCCCACAAAGCTTCTAATGTAAGACCTATCACTGACAAATTGTGATGCCCCGAATTACAAATAGAAATGGATCAAATCCAGGAGCTAGTAGCAGCAGTTCAAGGCTTGACTGTAAAGGTGCAGAACCTAAAGGCAAAAAATACAGTGCTTAGGCAAGCTGTGGCTTAGCGAGGGGTGGCCCTTGAGGCATTTTTGTATCGCTCTACAACAATAGAAAAATACTAAGGGGATCCTACGAAATGTAAGGAGTTTATTGGCGCTTGTACTGTGACATTCGCTTTCAGACAAGCCTCTTTTCCAATATATAGAGCCATGGTAGGCTACATGATTTGTCACCTAGACGACCTAGACTGAAGCGCCTTAGCCTGGGCCACACCGCTGGTTGTAGTCAACAGCCCTTTCATGTATAACTATTGTGGCTTTTATGCTGCTTTTTTCCAGAATTTTTGATAGACCTCAGCTGACCTACACAAAACAAGACACCTTGTTAGACTTTATTCAAAGAAGTCTGGATGTCCTTACGTATGTCTCAAAGTTTAAACAAGTGGCTCAGCAGACAGCCTGTTTTACACTCTTCCGTGGAGGGTTAGCCGATGATCTCAATGATGAAGTAGCCAGGGTAACAAGGCCAAACTCCTTTGATGACCTGATCAAGTTGGTGTTACAGATGTACAACCACCTACAGGAACGCAAGCCGGAAAGACATAAAAACCTGTGGCAGTTCTTTTCGCTCACCAACAGTTCCTCCAATCCCATCTCCCGATGACACAGCAGCAAGTGAGCCCATGCAGATTGGAGCTGCCATGGGTCCTCTCTCTGAGGAAAGAAGACATGGAAGAAGAAGAAATAAGGGCCTTTGTATGTCTTGCGGGTCTGCGACCCACCTGGTAGGGGCTTTACCTTGGGCCCCCACCCCCGGAATGCAGGAAACGCCAGCTCCTACTCATAGAAGGGACCCTTGTCCGGGAGAAGTTTGTTAGTTCCCCCCATTTTTGATAATGTGGAGTTGCATGCTAAAACCATCACAAACCTCTCACAGGGACCCACTGTCGATACCTTTGGAGTGTGGACTCTGGGGCAGCGGGAATATTCATGGATAAGACATGGCCAAACAAGATGGGCATACCTGTAAAACAGAACATGAAGGCATTACCAGTATAAGTAGTAGTTTGATTCTCCAGTATGGGGTCTGGCATGTATTCACATGCTCATGTATATTCCCCGTCGTCAGGCTGGGAATCCTTGGTAAAGAAAAAATCAGTTTCATTTCTGAACTGCCTTTCTCCTAACAACCAATCACTGAGCTCTGGGTCATACTGCCCCCAGCCAATGACTGCCCTCTACCTAAGCCCCTCCTCTGGCAGCCATCTTCAGATTTCTATCGCACGTTCAAGTGTTGAGAGTCCTCGTGTTTAGCTCTCAAGCTTTTACTGTGTTTTCCGCTTTTTTGGAAGAGTATTACTTTTTCGGCCAATCGAGCCTTGTGCTCCATCGATCACCCTATCCATTTCGGATTCTTCAGTGCCCCTCAAGGGCGAATTTCATTGTGTTTCTTCGTGGAGGCTTCCAGAAGATTCTTCTTTGGGCTTCTAAGACCTTTGAGGGCGCCCCTCCAACGGGGGTCCAACAGAAGGCTAAGCACTGCAAGTCCAATGTCACAGGGAGCCCCATTGCGACGGGCTCTTAGGCGGCCAGGGCACGTTCAACATCTCCAGCCTCCGTCACCAGTCAACACTCAGGATCTTCGGCCAAGAGGAAGTCGGATCATCCGGGCAAACTCAAGGAGAGGCCCAAGTCCACCCTACCGGAGAAGACCAAAGGGGATCGGGGTTCAGACCCTCCCCCTAAGGAGAAGGCCAAGCAGGACAAGCGTCCGGCCCTGACCGTGAAGGCCCAGGTGCACCCGACGAAGGCCCAGCCTTTCATCGAGGGGGGGGCAGTGTCCCTGGCGAAGGCCACCGAGGCGGCTCCGCAGGGGGTGACCCCGAAGGCGAGGGTGTCCCTTCCTCCCAGGAGGGAGGCTGCGTTCTGGCCCATAGAGAAGACCCTGCAGAAGAAGATGCCTGTCATCTCCCTGAGACCTTCACCTCTGGAAGCGAAGAAAGGGGGGGAGGTGCGGTAGCCCTGCAGGGTATGGATATCTCCTCTGAGGAGGAGCTCACCTGCCTGCAAACCATCCAGGAGGAGGAAAATGGAGGGAACAGGCCCTACGATGATCACACCAACGAAGGCGATGACGGCGAGGACACCGTTGAGGAAGAGCAGCATGGTGACAGGGGCCTGGGCTCACAGCCGGTGCCCCAGCTGCCCATTCCACCTCAGCTGCCACCCCCACCTCAGCTACCTCCTATTGTAACGCTCACCTGGTTCCCACGGAGGCGCGGCGTCGAAGGCGCAGAACTCTGAAGATGGACAGGAAGGGCCCCTCTATTCTGGCTTCCCTGGCTCGTTGGATACCCTCCTGTGCGTGAAAAGGGAGTATTACCAACTGTGGAACAATGCTCAAGCCTCCCACTCCCTTCCAACCCTCCACGATACCTCCTCCACGATTCCCCGTGAAGCCTCACCTTAGGGTTTGGAAGGATGAGCTCTCCATCCTGCTTCTGATGCAGGGGCGCGTTGAAACCCAGTTACTTCACTGGATTGAGGATTGATGGGAGTTCAGGTAAGCTTGACTGTTCAGGTAAGGCGCTGTAAAAGTTCTGTTCAAAAGTTCAAGCTTAATAATACTGTTCGTTGTCTAATTGCAGCAAGCGCTAATGCTTATGTCTTTTTCCCCTTAGGGGCCGGGGTTCGGAGTGCCGGAGATATGGCGCCGACCCGAAGTGAAACAGTTCTGGATGAGCGCTCAGGTAATGTCTTTGCATTCGCTCATTCAATGTCTTTGTCTTTTTTCCCCATAGGGGCCGGGGTCCGGAGATGCCAGGAAGCGGCAGGACCCGAAATGCAGTGGGAATAATCCAACAGGTAAGACTTAAAAGGAAACTGAGCTTTCCTTATTCCTTTTCTCCCTCTCACCTTTGTTCTTGTCTTTTTTCCTCTAGGCGCCGGGGCGTAGCTGAATCCGGAAGATCGCTGCTGAAGATGGAAGCGCCTTGCAAAGGTGAGTAAAATGCAGCGCTGCAGCGATCGAAACAAAATGCCTTTAAAATGATGTCTTCCTTTTCAGGGCCGTTGGAGAAATGACTCCGGGATGCAGATTTAGCAGGTAAGGGCTTTTCTTCTCCTATTCTCTTCCTTTCTCCCTTTGCAGGTGTTCCAGGGTGCTGGCAGGCGTGGCTGAAGTCAGGATGCAGGAGCTGACACGGTGAGTGTCCAGCTGCTAGGTGCAGAACAACGCGAAGCACGTGTGGCTGTTCGGGTGGGGTTTAAATAGCCTTGGAAGAAGTTCCTGGTATGTATCCTTCCACCAATCAGGTATGTATCCTTCCCCAACCACACCCGGGTGGTGAAGTAGTCCTACAGGTAAAGTAGTCCCATTCAGGCCTCAAGAGGGCCTGGATGAAGCAGCAAGGTCTGCATCAGGTAAGTGTGCACCCAAGCACTTAAACACATATCCTCTTCTATGAGCCTGGCGCCTAAGGCGCCAGGACTGGGGTCCGCTATGAGCCTGGCGCCTAAGGCGCCAGGACTGAGTCCAAAGGGCCCCGACTTGGGCCCGCTGAGACTTCCCTGGGGAAAATGATGTCTGCCTCTGGGGTTGCTGGGCCCGGCCTGGCTCCTTGGAGGTAGGCATCATGACAGTACCCCCCCTCAAGGCCCCTCCCAAGGTTTTTTCCTCTGGGGGTTTTGGTTTGTGCTGGAATCTTCGATGGAATCGTTGAATTAATCGTGGTGCGTGAACATAGTTACTGGGTTCCCAAGATCTTTCCTGAGGTCCATATCCTTTCCAATCAACAAGATAGAAGAGTTTCGACTTAACTATCTTGGAATCTAAAATGTCTTTCACTTCGAATTCTAATTCTCCATCAATTTGGACAGGGCCTGGGGGCTCGGACAGTCTGGTTCCAGGTTGTACTGGTTTTAGAAGAGATGCGTGAAAAACGGGATGAATCTGCATGTTGGATGGTAAATCGAGTTTAAAGGCCACTGGGTTGATAATAGCTTTGATGGGGTAAGGCCCAATGAATCTGGGATTAAAAGTTTGCTGACCCTTGAGGGGTAGATGTTTAGTTGCTAGCCATACCTGATCTCCTACTTGGTAAGGAGGAGTTTTACTTCGGTGCAAATCAGCGTTTTCTTTATACTTTTTCTTGGCTTGCTGTAAGTGGGTTGTAGCTTCTTTGAAGGCTTGGGTTATTGTGGAATGTAGGTGATTTACTGCAGGCATCTCCAGGGTCAGAGGTGGATCTAGGTCAGAGGTCCGAGGATGGTGACCATACAGGGTATAAAAAGGAGTCTGTCCGGTTCCAGAATGCACTGAATTGTTGTATGCATATTCTGCAATCCAAAGGATGTCTTTCCAATTTAACTCGGATTGGTGTAACATGCACCGCAGATATTGCTCGAGAGTCTGATTGGTTCTCTCGGTTTGTCCGTCGGTCTGGGGGTGGTGGCTGGTGGATAACCGCACGTCTATTTGTGCTAGTTGGCAACATTTCTTCCAAAAGTGGGAGATAAATTGACTTCCACGGTCTGAGACTAATATGGAAGGGAAACCATATAACCGCACTATATTTTCCATAAATTCCTTGGCCAAGGTGGAAGCTGACGGCAATCCTTTTAAAGGGATAAAATGGGCCATTTTGGAGAATAGATCCACTATTACGAGAATTGTGTTGTAACCACCACAAGGAGGCAGGTCAGTTATAAAGTCCATTGACAAGGTGTGCCAAGGTGCTGGTGGAATGTCCAAAGGTTGAAGTAGGCCGGCTGGCCTTTTCTTTTGACTCTTATTTTGGGCACAGATTCCGCAAGACAACACAAATGACTTTATGTCTTTTCTCCAAGAAGGCCACCAGAAGTGGCGTTTGATCTTTTCTTCTGTTTTCGCGATACCGGGGTGTCCTTCCATTAATGATTCATGATGACGGGTAATGACAAGTTCCTGCAGTTTTTTACTTGGCAGAAATAACCGCTCTTGGAAGTAGGGTAAATCATCCTTAACGGTGTAGTGAGGACCCTTTTGACTCCATTCCAGTAAGGCAGAAGAGACAAAAAGCTGTTTTACTTGAGCTTGGATGTCCTCAATGGTTTGCAATGAAGTCAAGCCCAGAATTCTTTGTTCCGGTATGATTGGCACAGGTTCTAAACTCGAATTGGGTTCTTCCATGCCTATCCGGGATAAGGCATCTGCCTTACCATTCTTGCAGCCAGGGCGATAGGTAATTACAAAATCAAATTCCGCAAAGAATAAAGCCCATCGGAGTTGTCGCGAAGATTGAGCTTTGGCCGTCTTTAAATACTGCAAATATCTGTGGTCCGCAATTACGGTGATGGTGTGTCTTGCACCGAGAAGATAGTGACGCCAAGCCTTGAAAGCTGATTTAATAGCCAGTAGTTCTTTGTCGGTAATTGCGTAATTGAGTTCAGGTGGAGAGAATTTTCTGGACCAAAAGGCTACAGGGTGTAGTTGGTTAGTTTCTGGGTCTCTTTGCGACAGGACAGCTCCCATGGCCGAACTGGATGCATCGGTTTCCACAATGTAAGGGAGATCTGGGCGCGGGTGCTTCAGGCGCAGAGGTGAATTTGGTTTTCAGGTCCTGAAAGGCTTGTTCAGCCTCAAGAGTCCATTCAAAGCGTTTATTTTTCTTTAGGAGAGCTGTGATGGGTTGAACAGTTCGAGAAAATTCCGGGATGAACCTTCGATAGAAATTGGCAAAGCCAAGCATACTTTGCACTCCCTTCACAGAGCTAGGAGATGGCCATTTGAGAATGGCGTCCACTTTCCGCGAGTCCATTCGGATTCCTTGAGGTGTCAGGATGAATCCGAGAAACTCCACTTCTGTGGTATGAAAAACACATTTTTTGAGCTTGGCAAATAATTTGTGCTGGCGCAATTTCTCAAGAACTGCCCTAACATGGTTTCTGTGATCAGATTCTGAGGAGGAATACACCAGGATGTCGTCAATATAAACGATGACACAAACATTGATAAGTTCTCGAAGAACATCATTCATGAAGTACTGAAAGGCGGCAGGTGCGTTGCACAAACCGAAGGGCATTACTTGATATTCGAAGAGCCCAAATTTGGTGCGGAATGCAGTCTTCCACTCGTCGCCATCTTTTATACGTACCAGGTGGTAAGCTCCTCGGAGATCTAGCTTGGTGTACACACAAGCATCTTTTACTTGGTCGATAAGCTCAGGTATCAGGGGCAAAGGGTAACGATTCTTAATCGTTATCTGATTTAGGGCGCGGTAGTCAATACAGGCCCTAAGGTCTCCTTCCTTTTTAGGTACGAAGAACAAAGTGGAAGAGACTGGTGACTTTGATGGGCGAATGAAGCCATTGGCCAGGTATTGATCCAAATACTGGCGCAAATGCAGGTTCTCAGGTTCAGTAAGAGCATAAATCCTACTACAAGGTAGTTGTGCATTGGGTACCAAGTCGATTTGGCAATCGTAAGATCGATGGGGAGGTAAGGTGTTAGCCTGCTCTTTCTGAAAAACGTCTTGGAATTCTTGGTATTCAGATGGTAGCTGTACAGGGGTGGAAGTTACAGAGGCTAGACCCATAGCTGGATTCCTTGGGTAACAGGTTGGTTCACAATCAGGAAAAGTTATCTTCTTTGCTCGCCAGTCTATTCTCGGATTATGTGTTTCTAACCAAGGGATAC
The DNA here is from genome assembly GCF_040938575.1 of Ambystoma mexicanum. NCBI lineage: Eukaryota > Metazoa > Chordata > Amphibia > Caudata > Ambystomatidae > Ambystoma > Ambystoma mexicanum. Next base: position 1,008,357,977 of record NC_090932.1, on the reverse strand, counting down.
CAAGAAGTACTTGAAATTGTGGGGCCTTGATCACATCAAACACGATTGCTTCCCGATGTCCGTCCTGACCCACCAGAGTGATTTCAACTGTGGAATGCGTTACAGGCCCTGAGGCTATTTCGGTTCCATAAACTGTAGTAATTACATCTTGGGTTACTTTCGGGCGGAGAGGAAGCTTAATCCTGGAAGCCAATTCACGGTCTATGTAATTTCCAATAGCTCCACTGTCTATGTATGCTTTTATAGCATGCAACTGCTGAGGCTGTTTTGGGTTCACAAGCACCATTGGCATGACAAAATGCGAGGTCAAAGAGTTTGTTTTCAAGCTCGGCAAGCGGACCCCTACGCTTGTCGGGCTAGGTCGTTTCCCGAACCAGGTGTCAATAACTCGTTATCAGTGGCTCCAACCACCTTCTTGGGTGGTTTAACTGGACAACTTTGAAGAAAGTGACCGGAAGTTCCGCAATACAGACAAAGTTGCATTTGTCGCCTTCTCTCTCGTTCCTTCTGCGTTAATGGTCCTTTAACACTGCCAATTTGCATAGGTTCGGAAACGTCAGTACTCTTGGAGTTAACGTGGGTCTTGATAGGTACTCTGGTTTCATACTTGAGCCGATCTGCTTTTCTATTTTGAAGTCTGTGATCAAGTTGAACCACTAAGTCTATGTAGTCTGCGCAGGCCTGGGGTGGATCTACTATCTGAGCTATAACATCTTTAAGCTCTCCGCGCAGGCCTCGATGAAACAATGTGATCCTTTTATTTTCAGGCCATCCGGTTTCCACAACTAGTCTATTAAAGGTGGCGATATAGGACAAAAGATCCTGATTACCTTGTCGTAAGGATAGCAGTTCGTTGTCAAGGGCCTGTCCCTGCGAGTGTCGAGCGAACAATCTTTCCATGCTGGCCTGGAAGCCCTGGATATCCCGGAGAATGGGATCATCCTGATTTACCAATGGAATAGACCAATCGGCAGCACAGCCACTGAGGTAAGATAGTACAAAGGCTACTTTGGTCGGGTCGTTGGGGAAGGCCCCGGGCCTGCATAAAAAGTGTAAATGGCATTGGTTCATAAAAACGGCATATTTCTTGGGATCCCCCGCAAAACGTTCCGGCGGGGCCAAAGGCATGTGTCCAGGTAGATTGATTTGTACCGGGTTATTCAAACCCATTGTTGTAGAAATATCTCCGGAATCAGGTAAGGGAGTGTGCTCTGCCTGGCCCTGCAATAACCTTTTGGCCAGATCATCAGTTCTTTCCTTGGATAGGATTAGTTCCCTTCTGAGAGCATTAGTCTCCTGGCGGGCTGAGTGCACTTCTGCCCGTAATTCCCCTAAAAGATGGGCCAGCTGATCTGTCTCGGAAGTCTCCATAGCGCCCAGGTGGGAAATTGTGGTAAGGCTTCCCGTTCTGTAACGCTCACCTGGTTCCCACGGAGGCGCGGCGTCAAAGGTGCAGAACTCTGAAGATGGACAGGAAGGGCCCCTCTATTCTGGCTTCCCTGGCTCGTTGGATACCCTCCTGTGCGTGAAAAGGGAGTATTACCAACTGTGGAACAATGCTCAAGCCTCCCACTCCCTTCCAACCCTCCACGATACCTCCTCCACGATTCCCCGTGAAGCCTCACCTTAGGGTTTGGAAGGATGAGCTCTCCATCCTGCTTCTGATGCAGGGGCGCGTTGAAACCCAGTTACTTCACTGGTTTGAGGATTGATGGGAGTTCAGGTAAGCTTGACTGTTCAGGTAAGGCGCTGTAAAAGTTCTGTTCAAAAGTTCAAGCTTAATAATACTATTCGTTGTCTAATTGCAGCAAGCGCTAATGCTTATGTCTTTTTCCCCTTAGGGGCCGGGGTTCGGAGTGCCGGAGATATGGCGCCGACCCGAAGTGAAACAGTTCTGGATGAGCGCTCAGGTAATGTCTTTGCATTCGCTCATTCAATGTCTTTGTCTTTTTTCCCCATAGGGGCCGGGGACCGGAGATGCCAGGAAGCGGCAGGACCCGAAATGCAGTGGGAATAATCCAACAGGTAAGACTTAAAAGGAAACTGAGCTTTCCTTATTCCTTTTCTCCCTCTCACCTTTGTTCTTGTCTTTTTTTCCTCTAGGCGCCGGGGCGTAGCTGAATCCGGAAGATCGCTGCTGAAGATGGAAGCGCCTTGCAAAGGTGAGTAAAATGCAGCGCTGCAGCGATCGAAACAAAATGCCTTTAAAATGATGTCTTCCTTTTCAGGGCCGTTGGAGAAATGACTCCGGGATGCAGATTTAGCAGGTAAGGGCTTTTCTTCTCCTATTCTCTTCCTTTCTCCCCTTGCAGGTGTTCCAGGGTGCTGGCAGGCGTGGCTGAAGTCAGGATGCAGGAGCTGACACGGTGAGCGTCCAGCTGCTAGGTGCAGAACAACGCGAAGCACGTGTGGCTGTTCAGGTGGGGTTTAAATAGCGTTGGAAGAAGTTCCTGGTATGTATCCTTCCACCAATCAGGTATGTATCCTTCCCCGACCACACCCGGGTGGTGAAGTAGTCCTACAGGTAAAGTAGTCCCATTCAGGCCTCAAGAGGGCCTGGATGAAGCAGCAAGGTCTGCATCAGGTAAGTGTGCACCCAAGCACTTAAACACATATCCTCTTCTATGAGCCTGGTGCCCGCTATGAGCCTGGCGCCTAAGGCGCCAGGACTGAGTCCAAAGGGCCCCGACTTGGGCCCGCTGAGACTTCCCTGGGGAAAATGATGTCTGCCTCTGGGGTTGCTGGGCCCGGCCTGGCTCCTTGGAGGTAGGCATCATGACACCTATAGACCTCTTGGTGGACATTCTCTCTGCGCTGCATACGCTGGCCTCTGAGATTCGGACAAGGATGCCCATCGCACCGGCGGCCCCACCCATGGTTCCGGCCGACCCCCTGGCAACGGGGGAGCCTCCGATCAAGAAGAGGATAGTACACCCTCCACCTCCTTGCCCCCCCCTTTGCCCCTGTTGCCTCCCTGTACCCACCCGAGGGATGAGACGGATCCTGATACGGCGACGACAGGCACAGGTATGGACGACGACGGCTGGATAGGGGACCTCCCGTCTCCGCCTCCTAGATCTTCCCTGCCGGATGAGATTGGCTCATTCCACTCTATGATCTCCAGAGCTTCAGAACTTTTTCAGCTCACCCCAGTGGTGAAGAAGAAGGAGGGCTTCTTTTATCAGCGCTGCGAGCGAAGAGAAAGACCATCCTCTCGGTCCTGCTCCTGGATGACATTTGGGACGAAGGTTTGTCCCTCATGAAGAACCCTTCTACAGCCCCGGCGAAGAGGGATCACGTGGAGAAGAAGTACAGTGTGCCGGACTCTGCGCCCAAGAGCTTGTAGGCCCAGCTGTCTCCGGACTTGGTGGTGTCAGCAGCAGCCAAAAAGAAGTCCTCAGGCACTTCTTCATCGGCAGCAGCCACCCCTTCAGACAGTGAGGGAAAGAAGTTAGATGGCATGGGACGATGGGTCATCTATTCTGCGGCGACTACCATCAAGGCCACCAACGCCCTCGCCATCGTAGCGCATTATGACCGGAAGCTGTGGTTTAAGATCGCTCCCATCCTGGACCTCCTCCCCGATGACAAGAGGTTGGAAGCGCTAGAATTTCTGCAGGAAGGCGAAGGGGCATCATACCACGCCATCATGGTGGCCACGGACATCACTGATGTGGTGTTCCGCCAAATGGGCAACAGCGTTTGCCTTCGTTGTCGTAGTTGGCTCAAGGCCACCAACTTTTGTCAGGAGGTTCAGTCGAAGGTGTTGGACATGCCCTTCGACAGGGAAAATTTGTTCGGGAAGTATGTGGATGAGTCTCTGCAAGCCATAAAGACGGACACAGAGATGGTGTGGGCCTTGGGTACTCAGGCAGCAAGTCCCAAGGTTCCTCCAAGGGTTTCGCCGGGGGCTCTGCTTCTTACCACCAACTCTCCCGCTCTTCGGGCCAGGAAACCAACAGGGGCCGCTCCAAGGCCTGCGGAGGAGCACGTCGTCGCCAGGGTCCCCAAGGCAGCCCTTTCACGTCCAAGTAGGATAGAACCTGCCATGGCATCAGGCCCCCACCCGTGCACCCCAGTGGGAGGCTGGTTGGTGAACTTCATCAGTGTGTGGAAGACCATCTCGACCGAATGTTGGGTGCCAGGCGCCCACGACCACGGACACACTGTGGAATTTCAACGGAAGTGTCCCCGAATACCGCCGGTGGCCCGGCAGGAAAACCACATCCCTCAGCTGCTGCTGGAGGTGCGGGCCATGCTAACGAAAGGCGGAATAGAGCTTGTCCCAAAGAGGCTCCCGGGCTCCGGAGTGTACTCGAGGTACTTCCTTGCCAAAAAGAAGACTGGAGGCCCATTCTCGACCTTCGTCAACAAAACAAATACATCAAGTCCCAAAAATTCTGGATGGTCACTCTTCAGCACGTGCTCGGACAGCTGGAAGATGGGTACTTCCTGTTGTCGCTGGACATGGAGGATGCGTACTTCCACATCCCCATTCACAAGGGGCACTGCAAATTCCTGCGTTTCGTGGTTCAAGGGAAACACTACCAATTCAAGGCCCTTCCCTTCGAATTGAAGTCAGCGCGAAGGGTCTTCACCAAGTGCCTGGCTCCAGTGGCGGCACAGCTGCGACTATGGGGGATTCACGTCTACCCTTATCTGGACAACTAGCTCATCCGGGCCAGTTCGAAGGAGATTGTTGTTGACCACACAGCGAGGACCGTTTGCCTACTGACGGATCTGGGGTTCTTGGTGAACTATGCAAAGTCCTGCTTCACTCCATTGCAGGACGTGCTGTTTCTGGGATCCAGACTCGACACAGTATCGTGCCTGGCGGCGATGTCGGAGGAGAGGATAGCGGCCATCTTGGGCAAGGTACAATGGCTGTTGGCCCTGAAGATCGCCACGGTGAGGTCCATCAAGTCTCTGCTCGACATGATGTTGTCATGCATCTACCTCATTCGGCTGTGCAGGCTACGGATGCGTCCCCTACAGGAGTTCCTCGACGGCCGTTGGATACAAGTGTCGGTAAGCTTCGAGGACAAGATCACACTTGATGAGAGTTTCCGTCGAGCGATACAGTGGTGGGGGGTCCACGCACATCTGTCCGGAGGCGTGGATTTCCAAACCCCACAGACGGTCACGACAGACGCCTCCCTGAAAGGATGGGGAGCTCACACCGGAAGTCTTCACGCAAGAGGCCTGTGGCTACTGGAGGAGAAAACATTGCACATCACCCTGTTGGAGCTGCGACCAGAATTTTGGGCCCTCAAGTCTTTCCTTCCGTCCCTCAAGGGCAAGGTGGTGCAGGTCTTCACGGACAATACCACCACAATGTTTACATCAGGAAGCAGGGCCGCACCAGATCCCCTGCACTCTCCAGAGAACCACAGGACCTGTGGCACTGGGCCATCACCCAGGGGATGTTGCTCATCCCATTTCATCTTTCAGGAGTTAAGAACACTGTCCACAACTCTCTCAGCAGGGAGCTATGCTCTTGCCACAAGTGGGAGCTTTCGGCAGGACCAAGTGAATCATCTCTTCAGCAGATGGGGCAATCCCCAGATCAATCTATTTGCGATAGCGACGAGCACCAAGTGGCGGAGTTTCGCCAGCAGGTTTCCCCAGCCGGGGAGCATGGGGGATGCATTCTCATTCCCCTGGGACGGCCTGTTTCTGTATGCGTTCCCTCCGTTGCCATTTCTTCTTCGACTAGTCAATCAACTCAGACGGTCCCGGTGCAGGATGATCCTCTTCGCAACCGGCGTGGCCGAGGCAGATCTAGTACCCGGACCTTCTCGACATGTCAGCGTCCCCTCCAGTCAAGCTTCCTGTGGTCGCAGATCTTCTCGCCAGGGAATGAGGCGCAATTCTGCACCAAGACCCAGGATCCCTGAACCTGAAGACCTGGCCCCTGCTGTATTAGAGTTCGGGGATTACGAACTCCGAGCGGATGGCAAGGAGGAACTTGCCAAGGCCAGGGCATTGTCTACTCTTAAATGCTATGGACATAAATGGGAAAGGTTCACCGTTTGTTGCCGTGCACAGAAGATCGACCCTTTACGAGTCACGGCTCCGCAGGTGCTACCGTATTTGCTGTCATTGACCAAAGCAGGACTGGCCCATGCTTCCATCAAAGTTCATCTGACGGCTATCTCCCGCTACACCAGATCTCCAGGACAGTCATCGTTATGGTCTCACCGTCTGGTTAGGGAGTTTGTCAAGGGACTGTTTCATTTGTTCCCGCTGGTGAAGTCTCCAGCCCCGGCGTGGGAACTCAATGTGGTGCTGACTAGGCTCATGGGCCCTCCATTCAAACCTATGCAGACAGTTCCACTGCAGTTCTAGTCGTGGAAGACAGCGTTCCTCGTGGCCATCACATCTGCACGACAAGTGGGTGAGATTTAGGCCCTGTCCTGTAAGCCACCTTATTTGACTTTTCACGACACGAGGGTGGTGCTGCAGATGCACCCCTGCTTCATGCACAACGTGCCGTCGCACTTTCATCTAAACAAGCCCTTGGTGTTGCCTGTGTTTTTTCCTACGCCTGCGTCGCCGGTCAAGAGGACTTTGCACTCGCTGGATGTGGCTAGAGCGCTGAAGTTCTACGTGGACCGCACGAAGAGTTTCCGGAAGACGTCACAACTTTTCGTGAACTTTGGCCCTGTGAACCATGGGAAGGCCCTCTCGAAGGCTTCCATTTCCAGGTAGCTCTCTGGCTACATCACCCATTGTCACCGGTTGGCAAACCGACCATTCCCTGGCCTTCCGAGAGACCATTCGACCAGAGTGATCGCTGCAACTACGGCGTTCCTGTCTGGTGTTCCCCTCCTGGACATCTGCAGGGCTGCTACGTGGAGGTCGACAAACATCTTCATGAGATTCTACTGCGTCGACAAGGATTCTAGGGAGGAGTCCAGAGTCAGCCAAGCAGTGCTGCACAACCTGTCTGACTGAAGATGAACCTGGTGAGGGGGTAAGAGATGCTTATGTTGAGCCTTTGCCACCTCCCATGGTTGTGCATGTGTGTACTGCTATGTATTCTTTATTCATGAGCATGTGAATCCATGCCAGACCCCATGCTAGAGAAGGAACAATTTACTTACCTGTAACTGTTGTTCTCCAGCATGGGTCTGGCATGGATTCACACGCGAACCCTCCCGCCTACCCCTCTGCGGCTCTTCTCTTGGTCCTACTGCCACTTTACGTGCCACCAAATCTGAAGATGGCTGCCAGATGAGGGGCTTAGGTAGAGGGCCGTCATTGGCTGGGGGCAGTATGAGCCATAGCTCAGTGATTGGTTGTTAGGAGAAAGGCAGTTCAGAAATTAAACTGAAACTGATTTTTTCTTTACCGATGATTCCCAGCCTGACGACGGGGAATATTCATGAGCATGTGAATCCATGCCAGACCCATGCTGGAGAACTACAGTTACAGGTAAGTAACTTGTTCCTTACCATTAGGGTGTGGTCCTACCATGGAGAACACGGTAGACATGTTTATTTCTATTTAACATCATGCCGAAGATGTAGCCTTAAATTTGATTACCACTGCTCATTATCAGGGGTGTAGGAGACCCATAAAATCTGGGGGGGACAGGGACACCTTGGGACTTTGTTTTTTTGTGTTTTATCGTTTAGGTCTATACAGTTTACATCATGGGAGAGGGAGCAAACAACGGGCCATTACGAGATGGCCCGTTGTTTGCTCCCTCTTCCCCTCGCGGGACCCGGTAAGTATGCCTGGTTTTCCCAGGCGTGCTTACCGTGTCCCGCGAGGGGAACTCGTAATGCGGCGGTACGGAGTGAACGGCGCCGGCACCTTTTACGGCGCCGTTCACTCCGTACCGCCAAGGTCGTAATGAGGCCCAAGGACCAATGGGGCCAATCATAGTACACAGGGGCCAATGAGCTGCTCATTGTGCACAAAGGCCAATCAGAGCAGACAAGTGTTATTGAGCCTTTCATAGTACACAAGTGGGGAGCAGCAGCACATAGTACGCAAGGGCCAATGGGCTGCTTATAATTCACAGGGGCTAATGGGGCACTCATAATACATGAGGGTTGTCGAACACTTATACCCTACAAGAACCATTTGGAGGATGGTCGCTCAACAAGGAAATGGGACGCTCACAGCACATAAGGGTCGATGAAGCAAAATCAGTCTGGCATTGACAGGCAGCAAGAGGAGACATTGGCCAGGGGGTGAAGTGGGTGGGACTGCAGCAGAGTAGGGCAATGTAAAAGAGTAAGAATGAAAAGGGCTATGAGGATGATGGGACACTATAAATAGCAGTTCGGGGTGAGGCAGAGTCGCAAACTGGGGGTGTCTAAAAAGCACATGGTCATGAATCTTTTTTTTTAAGAGTATTGAAGTAGTCATCATCAGTGACACCTTGGAGAACACAAAACAAGACTTGTAACATGATTTATTTATTTATTCACATTTTTAAAGCGCTCACACAGCCCGCGGGCATCGAGGCGCTGTTACATGAATTGTTTGTTTTTTAGTTGTGTAATTATTGTATTTCTTTTTTTTGTCTTAGTTGCGTATTTATAACACGCTTAAATACCCAGAGGTTTCTAAGCGCGGACCAGGGGATCGTACCTGTGTTGCTTTCTGTCGTCTTGCTTCCAAGGCGAACACGTTGCCGCTGAGTTATCCTCCTGGGACAGTTAGGTCACGGGAGTCCCAAAAATGAGTTCTCATTTGGCACCTGAAGGCCATCATCTTTCCTACTGCTTTGGATTGGATAAGGCCATGGCAGAGTGATGTTTGAAAGTACCGAAGCAGTGATCGGGCCGAGTCAGGGACTAAGTCAAAAGCAGATAAAAAAATGCCAGGAAGCCAATGGGCTGCTCATCGTGCTCGTGAGTCGTGCAAGTCATCCTCCCAACCCATGCCGGCCTGGCCTGCACTGCACCTGGGAGGGGAGCCAATCAGTGGGCCACTTGACTTACCTCAGTACGGGTAGTAGGCTGAGTGAGGTCTCTCAGGAGGTCGAGTCGGAGTGCTAAATGTCCTTCGATCAGCTGTAATCCTTTTGGGCCCGGGGAGCGCTCATTAGGGCAGTATCAAGCTCGGACTGGCCTATAGGGCAATGGGACCATGGCCAACGCAAAATTCTTTTGTGGGCCAGTTTGCTGAATTACTTCCATATGCAGCTAGTAGTTTTGACCAGTGTTGCTGAAGAAATATTCTTTAAAATGCACAATTTGCATCACATTTTATCAAAAAACTCCCCCTTTGGGTACTATTCAAACAGTGTCAAAAAAGGAATGAATTGCCATTTGCAACTGTGGCCCACTTTTCCATTGGTGCCAGAGACAGTTTTATAGCCCAGTCCGACCATGGGCAGTTCCTACCCAATGCTGACGAAAAACATGAACAGAGCTAGTTTGGAATCACCTTCAAGTGCACTGCTTCAGAGACCCCCAAGAGCATTGTGCGTCACCGCTCTGGCATTGTGCACTACTCCTACACTTATTGGGTAACTCGCCTCCTTATTGCACTCCAGCACGCCCACTTTGACGGACTGTCACTTTATCCGCCATTGCACAAAGAGACATTAATTTAACACTGAAAAGCAAAACAAGCTATGCATTTTTTTTTTAAAGAAATGTTGATCGTGTTCTCTGCAATCGTTACAGCCGAAAGGTGAGTGACTACACAATGATTATTGTGTAATGTGCCCCGTCTTTACTAGAGGCTGTTCTCCTCAGGGTTTGAGCTCAACACAATGCGATGCCTTAATAGTAAGGGAGGCTTGCTTTGCCTCATTCCCATTTAAAACAGAGATGCAGGCCTCACTGCTGACAACGTGTTCATAAGAAAGGGCTTCCCTAGTCATAGTTCCGATGGTGCAAGCCACCTTCTCTGAGCGCACTATGATCATTCAACATATGTACGTGGGTCCCTTGGCGATTAGTCCAGGTATAGTGATTTACATGTTACAACGTTCAAGCACCTAAAACCTGGTTTTGGAGGTTTCAATCCTGCAAGTGGGACGTTGGATTAGCATAACGGCCAGCATGATATACACATGAAAATCGATGCCATGCTTAAGCATTGTGCAATCTTGGCATACAAACACTCGTGGTGACAGCCTGAAATCTGTATATCTACCTAGCCGTGCATTGCGCCTAGAGTAGCATCACACAGTGTACCGAGAGACCCCCGGCCGGCCCATAGAGTCAGGGTTTGCTCTTCAGTACTTTAAGACGAGCTAGCTGCACCTTGAGATGGATGGGGTTGCAGGTTTTCTTACCCCAACACCAATCAATAAGGACAACTCAATGGTTTGGCAAAGGGGTGTCCGTTTAATGACAAGCACAAAAAATGGGGAAACATGGAAATCGACAGTGATGCAATAGCCCGTCTCACTTCAACTCCCTCGAACTTCATACTAAACATAATTTTTATACCAAAAACACGTCATAATCTGACGTGTAACACTCAAAAGTTAACATTCAATTCTATTGGTTGGAAAAAGGTAACTTTAATATAGGTGCTATATCTGTATATAGTAACAGAGTGAGGGGATTGGGTAAATGCTGTCAGGTGGGCATCTAAGCCCTTCCTTCAAAAATGACTACTGTAGACGTCACTAAAAGTATGACGTCTCATTGGTTCTACTAACTATAGGACCCTAGATTATTTGGTCCATTGTGAGTGGTTTGGCATCAACTCCATGCATAAATCTGCACTTTGCTTAGCAGCACACAGAACGGTCACGCAGTTGCAGGGTGTCCCCCAATTCACCCTGCCTTTCTACAATCAATCATCACTTTATGGGCTATGTGTCAATTAGTTCACTGTGGTTGGCCTCGAAACTGCATCTTCTTGTCTCGAAAAATGTTCTGATATCTCTGTCTGGGTGGGTGCCAATCGTAGGTGTGAAACAGTGCCTCTTCTCGCTCGGCTGATCACGTGCTAGCACACCATGGATTTACCTTGTTTCTTTCAATTTGTGAATTTGATTTTAGTTTCACCCTGCCACGTGCCTACACCTTCTTATCTCGTTCCTTCAGTGGCAGGATATTCTGTTCTTAGCTTCAATTAGAAGTGGCTACTGTTCATAACTTCTATTGGTATGACCTTGGCTTCCCCGGCACAAGCTGCCTCCATCGAGTTTCGATTCAGCCTTTTTCCTCGTATTACTAAAATATGAAACTTCTTGCGTTTGGCCTATAATAACCTGGGTTAGTTCTGCTTCTCGTGCAAAGTGGATTCACACTTGTAGTACATGTTTCATTTTGAGGTAGATTGTGTACAATGGCACTTGCCACTCTATTCTTCTACTTAGCATAGCAAGCCGCACTGTTTTCTTAGTTTTCTTGCCGTTACAAGCATAATTACAGGCGTTAGCTGGTTGAATATCTTCATCCCTCTTTCAGTTTAAGCTCCCTTGTATTTCTACAATGTTCTCTTCTTTTAGGTTCACAATATCTTTATTAATGGTATTTCGTCTCTTTTGTGTCATCCTTGGGTCGTCACATCTTCTATGGGTGCGTTAGTTCAGACCCTCGTGACGTTACCATTCGCCTTCCATTAGGGACTTTTTTTGTTCTTCCTGCACAGTACTTAAACAATCTTCATTTCGTTTCATTTGCTGGCAGGGTTTTCTTAATGGGTACCTTACTGCCCATGGTTGTCTGGTTATTGGTACTTCAATAGGTGTCATTCTTCTAATAGGTACTGGGCAGAGCCCCACTGCGGCTCTCTGCTGGTTTATCTGCTCATCATACGTCACATATTTCAGTGTGAACATTCCTGGTACTTCAAAATGGGCGACTGGAGTGCAGACTATGTTTGGGACCTCCTCTACACTCCCCCCTCTGGTCAATTCATCAACCACTTCCGCTTCCACATCCTCCTTTGGGTTCATCTTACTTGGTTCTTCTGTATTCATCTTCATTTCATCTTCTTGGTTCATTCCCTCTTCATCTTCTGGTTCTGTACATGATGGCTTGAAGACGGGCCTTTTTGGAGTCCATATTTTTATTACTCCCCTCAGGCTTCCTGCTGTCCTTAGATGTTTGTCTTTGTTCCATGTCATCAGCTGACATTGTCCATTTGGGCTGTAGTAAATCCATCTTCCAACATAATTTCTACGTTTCCTGGGATAAAGAAACTTTGTACCTTCTGGTGCGTGCTTGCTAGCCTTCACAAAGTCTCTTATTTCTTCATCAGTCAGATCTCTGGGCTTCCATCCTGGTTTGACATCAATCATGATCTTCATCCCTATGGCTTTCTTCGCAGTCTTCTGGCATTGTGAGATTATTATCTTGATAACGCAAAATCCTAGTAATATCATCACTAGCAAGTCTCCCAGGAACTTGAATGCATCCGCCATCCATTGTGGAACCCATGCAAACAGTGATCCATACCAGCTGCCATCATTAACTTCATTGGTTTCATTGATCATCTGATTCTGCAGGTTTGTCAGCATACCTATAGCTTGTGTTAAGGTTCCATTTTCCTCGTCGTGAGAAGGTATAAATGTGCAACATGATTCTCCTATTTTTGCCCAAACTCCTCCATCCATAGCTGTGATCATGTCAAGTACATATCTGTTCTGGAAAGTCATCAGTCAGGTGGCTCTTAGCTCTTCCTTGATTGCAATGAATCCTTTTATGGTCGTGTTGATCGTCTGCAGTAGTTCCCATCTGGTTGTCTGCAACCATTTAGTATTTGCTCCAACTTGAAATCTCGCCATGAAGATTGTCGTGAACACTGATGAGGTGAGGCTGAATACCCTGTGTTCATATGGGATTGCATGAAAAGCTTCTTCTGATTTGGCAGAAAAGTAATTTTCTCTTTTCATTCTATTCCGCAGTTCCATAGATCTCTTCTTCCTCAGGTGAACATTTGCTTTCGGAAAGCTGTCAATGTTTAGGTCACTCTTCGGGATCACTAATGCTGGAACGTGGACATTCACAATCGTGCAAATGCCTCGCCAGTTTTTTGGCAGTCTGATGTATGGTTTGGATCCACATGCCCAATAATGATCCATAATTACTGCAGTTCCGTGAACCATTCCTGGGGCATCAAAAACTCTCCCATATTTCTTGTGCCGTTATTTCTGAAACAGAGTTTTGGGCTGTTACAGTGGCACTATCTGCAAGGGTCTTCCTCTGTCTTCGACCCATGTCAGCAGCCTTGCAAGTTTTGGCCATAATGGCTTTCAGCCATTCTGCACAATGTCAACAGTTTCTTTGTAGAGTCCAGTGATCATCCATGCTCTGCAAATCACTACTCCTTTCTCCCATCCGTCTGGTGAAATCACTGTTACCCAAATCTGCATTTGGGCTCTGTTCTTCCACTTTCGAGCTTCCGCTGGAATTTTTCCTTGGACATTTAGTCTCGGGTTTACTTCCCATCTTATTTCTGCTCCTTTAACTCCAGGCTCTGATCACATGATTCCTCGTATGAGCTCTGTTTCTCGTTTTAATGTCTTGAACATAATCATCTTCACCGGGATAGGCCGTTTCAGTTGCCCATATTAGGGAAGCGTCACTTCCCATAAACTGGCCTCTAGTTTTGCACATGGCTATGTGTGAAAGACAGTGTGCCGTCTGGACATCAATTTCTACAACTACAAAGATCTTGGACTTCCCCATGCTGTACGGTAGGAGTGCGCAGACGAAGCATTCTCCTTCAGAATTTCGTCTTCCAACTTCCTTCATGTGCTGGTATTAAATGTTGTTTCCTAGCTGTGCTGTGCTATCCAGGTAATCGTTCAGTTCATTGTCGTCTTCATGCATGCTTCTCTTGATTCTTAAGGTCTTCATGTAGTTTGCTATTACTACATCTCTGAATGCATCTGTGTGGCTTTTTCTTGCTGGAGTGTTCTCAGGTATCCTGGTCCATGGTGCAGGCCTCTTCATCAAGACCATTTGAGTGGATGGGAGTCTGGCAGCTCTTTTCCTTTCTTCATGCATTTTTTCTCTGCTGTGTGCAAATGCCTATGCCAACCAGCCTGACACAGGCCCGGTATATGGCTGTACTGTGAAACTGGTACTTGTCCCTTCTCTGTGGTTTTATTTTTCAGTTCCTCTTGTCTTTTCCTTGCTTTGGCTATGAACGCGAATAGTAAATCTACTAACATTTGTGTCCTTGCAGAGAGTTTCTCAGTGTTGGCTTTTGTTTTCTCAAGAGTTTCTGATATGACTGCTTCTGTTGGCTTTTCTTTTAACTCGTCTCGTTTTCTCATGACAGCTTTGGTGACATTTCTTATGGCAGGCAGTCTCTTCTCTCCTGCTGTTTTGGATTGTGGTTCTGCAGACATTGATGCTAAGCCTGTGAACATTCAGTGTTTTTGTGCTTGTAGTTGGCAGTGGTTTTACTTCATTCATTTCACGCCGACCCTGTGTCCGGCTTTCCTGCTCATTCGTTACCACAAGTTTGTGTGTATCGTTGTAAATTAGATCCATTTCAAGTTCATTCACTCCACCAATAGATTTTCTAGGGACTGGAATGACTATGTAAGGTCTGGGTGCTTTTGTGGGTTTCATGCGTACATCATCAGGTGGGTGTACTGAAATTGGAACGCTTTGTGCACCAATATAGAATGCAGTTCTGATCGTTAATGACAGTAGAATAATGATAAATATAATGCATAAGTACATTATGGTTCGATATGTAAGGCGACAGCATTTCCTTCCAGAGAAGCAGGGATGCCTCTCTTCTTGTGGGAGGACCAGGTTGCTGCTCTGGACCCCCATCTTGATCATTTGCCAAATGTCAATGTTATTGTTCCCCCACCCAATGTTCTTCGAGTTCTGTGTCAAAAGTGTCAGGTGCTTCACAAGTGTCCCCCCTCTTGCGAGTGACAATTGTCTCTTAATGCAGGATACAGTTCTTTTGCTAGACTATGGGAAAAATAGATTAAAATAATACTTTGGTGAGTCACTTTTACTGTGCATGTTCAAAGTACGTGAGCTCCCAGTCCACCCCTCGAATCTGCTTCAGTCCTGAGGACATGTTGGACCCTGATCAGTATGAAGAAATTGGAAAAAATAACAAATGGAGCTCTCGACTCTGCTTCCTCGATCTGTCCCTCGGTGGGTGGTTTCACTGTCTCCTCAGGAAACTTCTCTGATAATTGGAAAGTTCCACTTGAAGCATGATTCCAAGCAGTAGCGTTCCCATTTGTGCAATATAAACTGGATCTCTGATGAATGTGAAGACGTCAACCTCAATTGGTCTCCCCACTAGCTCTGGAAAGTCAGTAACTAGGCAAAACAGGACATTATTTGCCAGCCTGCTGTCTTCTGGTGATAGGGACATCTGTCCGGATTTTCGTTGAGATTTAAGATCATATGTTTTTTCCTTGATGTAAACAATGTCTGCACTGTCCGTTTGAGTGGAGTGCGACCAGAAAGATTATGTTGTTTAGGAGACGACTTAGGTTCTCCGTATTCAGGTGTTGATGAGCTCATCTATTTCCGCCTGTGTTGGGAACATTTGATTCTTTCTCACTGTACTCGGGGAGTACAATAAATTGCTCTGCAATGACAGTAAGCAGTTGTCTTATTTTTTTTTTCGTTTTCAGGATCTTGAAGAAAGTCTGTGACACTTGTGAGCCTTCCTACCAATGACGGGTATGATCTTAGCACTAGGTTGAAATATGTGACCACGTCTTTTGTGATATCTCTACTGTGGGACACCATACGTGATTCCAAATAGCATCTTGGTGTGGAAGGAGTCAGGGTATTGTATCTTCTTCCAATTTATGTGTCCTCTATCAAAATTTGGCATAGTTTTCTAATTAAGGCTTCATCGTGCCTCAGTCCAAAGTTCAAAGTCAACAGACTATGTTATGGCTTACACGTGCAATTTATCTTCTTCACCCTGCAACTAGGATGCACAGAGTATCTGTTTTTTATGTCCTTATCCCCTTTTTTGCTTAGAGGAATGTCCAAAATGAAGCCAAAACATTTGCAAAAAGTTATTTGTCTTTACTTTGCTGGTCATACATCGTTCTTCCTCGTCATGGATCTCGTCTGCACGTGCTGTGGTTCTTCCCCGTTGCTCGTCGATTCCTCTCATTGGGGTGCAGGCAGGGGGCCTTCTCCGATGTAGGGTTTGATATCACCGAGAAAAATCCATGCTGTCCTGCCCTGTAGCTTCACAGTGCACAGAGTGCAGTGCAGTCCTCTATGATGAAAGGACCGTTGAATCTTGGTTCGCCCCACTTTTTCCTTGTATGATTTCTTACCAAGACGGCATCACCAGGGTAGACGAGTGGAACACGTAGACCTTGAACTGAGTCTGATGTAATGTCTCCTTCTGTGCTCTGTCCTGCGCTGCACCCTTTTCGTCGTCGCTGCAGCTGGTCTGAAATTACAGTGAGGCAAGATGTCATACAGTTCAGATAGCTTTGCATTTCAGACCCTAAAACCTCTTCTGTCGACTGGGCATCACATCTAGCTCTATCTCAGGGTGTTAGGGGAGTTCTCATTCTTCTTCCTGTGGCTATCTCGTGTGGCGTAGATGATGGTCGGAGCCAGGTTGGTTCCAAAGAGCATACAGTGCCAGTGGAAGGCAGTGCAACCATCCCCTCTTTAGAGTAAGCTTTAACTTGGCTATCCTTTCCTTTAACAAGACGTTGAGCCTCTCACAGATCCCATTACCTTCTGGATGATACGCCGACGAGAACTTGTGCTTTATACCAAGCAGTAAGCTAATCTGCTCGAACACTGTATTAACAAAATGAGCCCCGTTATCTGATCTCATGACTTTGCACACCCC
The DNA here is from genome assembly GCF_040938575.1 of Ambystoma mexicanum. Taxonomy (NCBI): domain Eukaryota; kingdom Metazoa; phylum Chordata; class Amphibia; order Caudata; family Ambystomatidae; genus Ambystoma; species Ambystoma mexicanum. Next base: position 1,008,341,222 of record NC_090932.1, on the reverse strand, counting down.
CCACCTGGGGAACACTGCCCATAGTAAAAATTTGGCCTCACGGGTAGAGTTTGGGTGTGTACATGGACCTGCCTCAATCCACCTAGAGAATGGACACACCACAACAATTAAATACCTATACCCGTTGCATACTTGAATCATGTCGATGTAATCGACATGCAAGTGCTGAAAAGGCCCATTTGGCCTGGGGATGATTCCTCTCATTACCTTTAGTGTGTGCCCAGCTGTGAATTGTTGGCAGATTATGCAGTTCACCATAAAAAATGCAACATGCTCAGCTAAATTCGGTATGAACCAGTCTTCCGTGAACGTTGCTGCTAGATTCTTTTTTGTCATATGCGCCGGGTAATGTAACTGATCCAATGCTATTTTTAGTAGGGCTACAGGCATTACTGGTTTACCAGTGCTGTCTTGTCGCCACAAGCTGTCGGAGGGGTTTAAAGAACACCCTCAACGTTTCCACAGGGTTTTCTCTTCCTGTGGTGCCTCCCCTTGGAGTTCCATCAATTGTGTTTGCCCAAGATTGTTATAGGCTTCCGATGTTGCTTGTGCAACCATCATCCTTTCATTGGTGCATGCCACTTCCATAATCGTCTCACTTTTGGATGCCATACGTTTGGCTTCTGTGTCTGCCGCTTGGTTCCCGCTTGAGACAAAATCTGTCCCCTTGCTGTGGGTGGCACATTTCACGACCGCAATGTCCACTGGGAGCTGTAGTGCCTTAATCAGCCTGCCCAATAAGGCTGCGTGCTGCATTGGTGTGCCGTCTGCTCGGAGGTAGCCCCTCCTTTTCCAGCGCGCTAAGCCTGGGGGGCACTGTCGACGTCACATAGGCGGAGTCAATGTACACGGTTACTTCCTGGTCTGCATGATTCTCAATGGCGAGTATCAACGCCAATAATTATGCAGCCTGTGCTGAATATTGAGATGGTATTCGTGCACTGAAAAGCACTTGAAACTCTCCATTTGCTGTGTGTTTTATCACAGCAACGCCTGTGTATCTTTGCCCCTCACTTTTCTCGAAGACCCGCCAATAAAGACGATCTCTCCTCCTGCAAAGGCATTTTCTTTCACCCTGTGAATTTCATCATAGAATTCTTCATAGTTTGCGCAGTCATGTATCGGCTCTCCCTCAGTGATTGTTTCTGCAATGAACATGGCTGGGTTTACTATCTTGCATCGGACTATCTTAATCGATGGGTTTGATATGATCACTTCATAAGCAGAAGCTCTCTGAGATGTCAATGTGCCCTTTGGTTTCTCTAGAATGGCAAATAGTGAGTGCTCGATGTACAATGTCATGGAGCATCCCATCACAATGGTTGTAGCCTTCTCTATTGCGAACGCTGCGGCAGCTAAACTTCATTCGTATGCGAAGTGGCCTCTCATTACTGGGTCCAGGTCCCCACTGTAGTATGCTAGGGGCTTGTACCCCAAGGAGGTTCTTTGAGCGAGTACTGCCGTCATGACGCTGCCATTTGTGTGTGACAACAGGTAAAATTACTCTGCATAATTGGGAATTCCGAGAACTGGAGCTGTACAAATCGCTCTCTTGAGTTCAGCAAACCCTTCCTCCATGGCTTCAGACCATTCAATCTTTTCCTTTGTCACTTGGGCCTTCTTTAGGGCATGAAGTAAAGGCTTAGTATAAGAGCTGTAATCGAAAACCCATGCCCTAACATAGTTGCACAGGCCTAGAAAGCTCTGCATCTGCTTTATTGTGTGAGGCTTAGCCGTGTTAAATATGGCTTCAGCCCTATCTGGGGTCACTTTTTTTCCCTCATGTGAGATTAGCTGGCCTATGTACAACACTTTGTGTTGACAATATTGTAACTTTTCTTTGTCAACGTTATATCCTTTCTCAGCCAATATAGTCAGTAGCTGAACAGAATCGTGCCTGCATTGCTCTTCTGAGATGCTGGAAATTAGGATGTCATCCACATATTGTAAGACAACACTTTTTAATGCAATATTGCTCAAATCCATCTGCAGGACTCTGTTGAAAATAGACGGAGACTCACAGTAACCCTGTGGCAGCCTCATGCTTTTCAGATGCATTTGTCTGAACATGAATGACGTCAGATCTTGTGAGTCACGGTGCAATGGGATTGAGAAAAATGTGTTTTTCAAGTCAATCACCGTAAAATATTTTGCCTCAACGGGTATATTACATAGAATTGTAGACGGGTTAGGGACTAAAGGGAACTCGGCCTCAACAATATCATTTATTGGGCGTAAATCCTGGATTAAACGCCAAGACCCTCCCTTTGATTGTTTGATCGGATAAACCGTGGTATTGCATGACGACTCTGACATCACTAAGATGCCCTGGTCCATCATGGCAGAAATTGTCTTAAAGATCCCTTCATCTGCCTCTCTGGACATGGGATATTGTCGGGCTCTTGGTAGAATTGCTCCTGGTTTCAATGTAATTCTTACTTCTCCCACCCCCTTCAAAGGCCTACGTCATAAGGTCCAGTAGTCTATACTGAGATAGGCACTTTAGCTATATCGTCATCAAAATATTCAGGACGTTTTAATGCCAATATCATTTTCTGAGGTACCTCTCTTTTGATCATCCTTATCAGAAAGGTGAGGCTTACCTTTACCATTGTCTCTCCCATTTCTGCTTGTTCTTCAAACAGATCATCATCAGTGACGTCAGTCACTCGATATCCTTCTTCGATGACGATAATCGCGCATCATTGTCTCCCCTCATCATCATAACCATCAACCAACACCACTTTTGCTCGCACCACAGCTGCGTGTATCATTAAGGGAAATACTTGTCCCTTCTCCTCATGCATCGGTATTCTGGGACTGAATAAGAACTCATCAGGGGTTCTCATGATTTTGTCTGCAAGGCCTGGCAATCCCGCCATAAGCACATGCATGCCATATGCAAAGATTTCTGGCTCTAATGGTATGGCCCTCATGGCTATGTGTCCTGAGTATGCTCTAATCATTTCACATAGATTTGAGTAGTGCATTCCTTGAGTGGAGCATACTATGCCCTCCTCCGTAAACGAAATTGTCATGTTCAACTTTGTCATTAGGTCTCGACCCAAAATGTTTGCTGGGGTCTGACGTGAGTATAATAAGGGTACATTCATTTCGCACTCTCCTATGGAGACTGGGAGTGCGTTTGTAAAGGGAACTCGACTGTGAGCTCCTGTGAAACTCTGAGTATCTATGGCCTCACCGGACAAGGAAAACTTGCCTTCACGTATGCACGAGCGTGTTGCACCCGTGTCCACTAGGAAGGAATATTCTTTACCCCCTATAACGACATCCACCCTAGGTTCCCTGTGAGGATCTGGTGTCACTGATAGGATAGAGCACATCAGGGTTTATTTTTTTATTTTTTTTATTTTACACTGGGTTCCCAGTGAGCTGTCCTAGTTCATATACAAGTTTGGCCCACTGTGCACTTGTAGATTTTCCCCATTCCCATTGTTGCTTCCCCTTCCACGGTTCTGGGTCTGCCCTGTGCTCATCGTGTGTGACACTTGCAACGGTGCTTGTTGGATTTGTCCTTATGAAAAACTGCCTATGCTCTGAGGTTGTACTCCTTGTTGCGCTCCTGGCGCTTGTTGTTGCACCGTGTGATTCTGTGCAACGCCCTGTTGTAAAACTGCAGGTGGATTCGCCATGCCTGCTCCCATTCCTTGGCCGTTCTGCATCATGCCTTGATTTCTGCATGTGCGGGCCAAGTGCCCTGTCACTCCACACAGCCAACATACTGGTGGTGGTCAGATTATTTGCCTATTTGACATATCCGGGCTTCCATTTTGCACATTTTGAAAGCCTCCTTGATTATTTTGGAAGCCTCCCTGACTGCTCTGCCATCCTCTTCCCCTAAGTCCTTTTCCCCGTGGGTAAAATCCTACATTACCCTGATCATTCTGTTGTGGACCAGCTATCTGCTGCATGTTTTGTTCAGCGGCGATAGTTAGCATGACTCCTTCAAGAGCATACTTTTATAGTTTCTTCTGCACCAATTTCACTTCCTCACCCTTTCGAGTTGCTTCCTTTTTCAATTCTTTTCCTGTAGCAGTCTACAATAATGTGTCTATGTCTATGTCTATGTCTATGTGTTTATAACGCGCCGACAGCCCGCGGGCATCAGGGCGCTGAGAACACCTGAGAAGAGTCTTGTTGAAAACAGTAGGAACTGATAGTCAACTGTATTTCAGCCCAAGGTTTAGCCTCGACTCCTGCCAATTTCTTGAGTTGTTTTTGTACCGGTTCTGGCAATCCTTGGCACAATATATGGTAAAACACAGGTATGGATTTTGTCCAAGATTCATGCGTTTCGAGCACCCAAGCGTCTTGGAAATTCTGTATATAAATTAATGGATCTTCAGAATCCTTCATTTTTCGAGTCATTATAGCTCCCATATCGGAAGTATCTGGGTAAAGTACTCGTAGCGCTTTCCATACTGCTGCTCTGCAATTGTTAAATGGCGCTCCATCATGTGCAGTATTGATTGTGGTTACACCAGGGTACCCTGCCCGTGCCCACACATCGTCTGCTCTCTCACCAAGTATGGACCCTTAATGTCCCCTATGGCTAACGTGTTTCCCCCTGTCATTTTTTCTAACTCATGTATCCACTTTCCAGCTCCGGATGTCATCATTGGAAGCTTGTTTTTTAAGTTTTCCCGATCCATGTGTGGCCATGGAATATATTGTGGTCTTACTCCCCCCTTCTCTAGTAGTGGAAACTGGAATGCGTAGCCCTCCTTTTCTTCTCTCATTGTTCTCCTGTCTATTGCAGGTGTAATATTCTCACATCGTCGTCTACCTGGCAATGTCCTTAGTCTGTCTACATAGGGCGGTAAGACACCCCCCTATGACCATGAGATACTTCTTCATGTCGGTCAGACTGCGTGGCTGACTCTGATGCCCTCTGTGCAGACTCGCTAGTGTCTGACCATCGTATCCCTTTTTCTCTTGGGAGTCGTCTTTTGCTCTGCCTCCCTTCTTCATTTTCCTCGTGCTCCTCTCTTTTGGAGTCGGACATTGTTTGTTCCCAATTCATGCAACTTCCTGTATCCTCTTTATTCCTACTTATTTCTAGCCTATCCAGGGATAGGTCTCTATTCCCACTACTTCGGGTGACATCCTCAGTGTCATACAGTTGAGTACTTTCCAAGCGCTCGTCTTCCCTCTCTTCTTGGGGTATTTGTTCTAGCCCCATTTTATCATATATGTTATCGATCGTTTCTCCAATGCTTCTGGTGTCGAAGTCATCTTCAATATTTGCCCTAGACGTACCTGGTACTGAATCGTACGCAGGAAAGAATTCTTCACTGTCTTCCCTGTCTACAACTGGATCAAGTTTTTTAACTTCCCTCTCCAAATACTCAAGATCGCGTGCTCTCTGTCTTCGCTTACGTTCGATATCGTCATCAAATTCTTTTTGCTTCCTCGCCTCTTCTCTGACCCTATCTTCTTCCTTTCTCTTTTCATTTCTACGTTCATCTGCCCTTTGTATTTCCTCATCTCTTCGTCTCCTTATTCTTTTCTCACGTATTCTTTGCTCTTCTTCTAACCTTTGCTGTTTCTTGCTCCTCGCGATATAGCTGTTCTCGCCTTTGTCTGTCTTTCCTTCTTATCCTTTCGTCTCTTAACTCCTTTTCTTTCCCCTTTCTCTGTGTCTCATCTAACCTCTCCTTTTCTTTTGCGTCATCAATGCCTTTAGTATCGAATTTTAATAAAATGTGTCCTCCCATCCATTCGTCTTTCGCGAATGCTATCATCAGTTCTTTTTCTGCTCCCTTTCCATCTCTTCCCTTCTCTCTCCTTGTCGAGAGATGCACTTGTCTGTGCCTGATCTTTCCTTTCATCATCGCGCCTCCCCTTGTCCCTTGGGATTGCAGAGGTAAGATTCTTGTCCTTATCCTTCCCTTGATTTTCATCACTACTATGTGTAGGTGACTCATATGCGGGGTTGCTGCACCAGTGGCTGCCTTAAGTTCCCTCAACGGGTATAATCCCTCGTCCTTACTTGCTTCAATTGTCGTTTCGAGCGGGGCAGGTGGCGCAGTAGACGTCTCACCCCCCCTCTGTGCATACATTAAGTATCCAATCTGATGGCGGCTCTTCCTCTTTTGTCTGTTTGTACATATTCCACAATTCAAGAACAGCAAGGCATTTTTCTAACTTCTTGCCTGTGTATGTGGCGTGCAAATATGTCATCATATGTTGTAAAACGGCTTTAGATAAAGACCCATTTTTTGGCCATGTCATAAACATCTTGTGGGCAATACCTTTAAACCACTCGGTGCTATACTTATTTAGCTTGGGTGCATTTTTTGGCAGTTGCTTGCATAAGTGTGCTAATGGAGTTATGTCTTCCATGTTTAAATCTGTTCCGTTTCTTCTTATATAACACTTGTCAATGCTTTTGTGTGGTTTAAACAACTTGTGACAATATGAGCGAGCACCAAACACTGCAAGCTCCAATCCACATTTTCCACAAAAAATGTAATATTACCAATTTTTGCAAAAAACATCAATTCATGTGCGATTCTGTCTCCGCTATTGAATCACGCACATTTTTAATCAGTTCTCTCCCCAAAAAAATGTCACATATGATGTCACAACAAAACATGTAAAACAGACACTTGACAGACTAAACGGACACCAGCTGGACACAGATACCTCTGCCTCTAATCATTACCCCTTCATGGAGTGTAAACGTACCCCTGTCACGACGTCTTTAAACGTTGTGGTAGCCTAATCGTTCCCTATCATGTGGACTCTGGGTACACGTTTCTTCTAGCCGCTATATTAGCGTAGAAATAAGGCGAATCCTCTCACTTCTCGGGTGTCTCTTCGGTAACCTTCTCTTCTCGGGTGTCCTCCCCGGTAACTTTTATTTATTTAATTATTCTCGAGTCATTATCCCCTTATATATATATATATATATATATATGTACAGCCTTCTCTACTTCTAACTATATTTTTTCCCCTCCTTCCTCCGTTACCTTTTTCCCTTTACTTGTTCTAAGGCATGCACTGTTTGCCAAAGCACTACATTTTTGCTTCACTCACCGTTCGCATGTTTTGTCTCTGGATCCTCAGGATCACCGCCTTCGTTACCGCCTTCTTCAGATTTTTGCCTGATTGGCTGCCTGTAGGAATGGGAAGGGATGTGTTGGGAAAACAGGTCCCTTCAGTCTCTTGCTTACGTTACCATTGCCTACCGGAGCTTCACGGTCAACTCAGCCAAAGGGCAAAGGACGCGTGATATTGCCGAAGACCTAGAGTTACTTTATGTCGACGGTCAATAGGTGTCTTACTTCAATCAATAATCGACAGTCGATAAACCATCCTCTGCTACCAAGTGTACCGAGAGACCCCCGGCCGGCCCACAGAGTCGGGGTTTGCTCTTCAGTACTTTAAGACGAGCTAGCTGCACCTTGAGATGGATGGGGGTGCAGGTTTTCTTACTCCAACACCAATCAATAAGGACAACTCAATGGTTTGGCAAAGGGGAGTCTGTTTAATGACAAGTACAAAAAAACGGGGAAACATGGAAATCGACAGTGATGCGATAGCCTGTCTCGCTTCAACTCCCTCGAACTTCATACAAAACATAATATTTATACCAAAAACGTGTCATAATCTGACGTGTAACACTCAAAAGTTAACATGCAATTCTATTGGGACGAAAAAGGTAACTTTAATATGGGTGCTTTATCTGTATATGGTAACGGAGTGAGGGGATTGGGTAAATGCTGTCAGATGGGCATCAAAGCCCTTCCTTCAAAAATGACAACTGCAGATGTCACTAAAAGTATGATGTTTCATTGGTTCTACTAAATATAGGACCCTAGATTATTTGGTCCATTGTGATTGGGTTGGCATCAACCCCATGCATAAATCTCCACTTTGCTTAGCAGCACGCAGAACAGTCACGCTGATGCAGGGTGTCCCCCAATTCACCCTGCCTTTCTACAATCAATCATCACTTTATGGGCTATGTGTCAATTAGTTCACTGTGGTTGGCCTCGAAACTGCATCTTCTTGTCTCTAAAAGATTCTGATATCTCTGTCTGGTTGGGTGCCAAGCGTAGGTGTGAAACGATGCCTCTTCTCGCTCGGCTGGTCACGTGCTAGCACACCATGGATTTACCTCGTTTCTTTCAATTTGTGCATTTGATTTTCGTTTCACCCTAACACGTGCCTACGCCTTCTTATCTCATTCCTTCAGTGGCAGGATATTCTGTTCTTACCTTCATTTAGAAGTGGCTACTGTTCATAGCTTCTATTGATATGACCTTGGCTTCCCCGGCACAAGCTGCCTCCGTCGAGTTTCGATTCAGCCTTTTTCCTCGTATTACTAAAATATGAAACTTCTTGCGTTTGGCCTATAATAACCTGGGTTAGTTCTGCTTCTCGTGCAAAGTGGATTCACACTTGTAGTACATGTTTCATTTTGAGGTAGATTGTGTACAATGGCGCTTGCCACTCTATTCTTCTACTTAGCATAGCAAGCCGCACTGTTTTCTTAGCTTTCTTGCGGTTACAAGCATATGTACAGGCGTTAGCTGGTTGAATATCTTCATCCCGCTTTCAGTTTAAGCTCCCTTGTATTTCTACAATGTTCTCTTCTTTTAGTTCCACAATATCTTTATTCATGGTGTTTCGTCTCTTTTGTGTCATCCTTGAGTCGTCACATCTTCTATGGGTGCTTTACTTCAGACCCTCGTGACGTCACCATTCATCTTCCATTAAGGACTTTTTGTGTTCTTCCTGCACAGTACTTAAACAATCTTCATTTTGTTTCATTTGCTGGTAGGGTTTTCTTAATGGGTACCTTACTGCCCATGGTTGTCTGGTTATTGGTACTTCAATAGGTGTCATTCTTCTAATAGGTACTGGGCAGAGCCCAACTGCAGCTCTCTGCTGGTTTATCTGCTCATCATACGTCACATATTTCGGTGTGAACGTTCCTGGTACTTCAAAATGGGCGACTGGAGTACAGGCTATATTTGGGACTTCCTCTACACTGGAATGTAAAGCATGCACTCATGCATCACCAATGTTTGTATTATCTAGGCTTAATGTCGCCCTTTCCAAAACATTGCCCCAAGCTGGAGCTCATTGCAGTGAAAGGAAAATTAGAAATCCTGTTTATTATTTGTACGAGAAGGAACCAGGGATGGACAAAACCTTTGCTAGTCAGAAGCACACAGATGAACTTTGACTTGAAAGTGATGGCATTAACAGAGGCACCTAAAGACAGATTATATTTGCTGTTGTGAAAGGGGCAGGGTTCCATCGAACAAACTGGAAAAATGCAAATTGCATCTATCAACATGTTATCTTGTCATTATAATTACCAACAATATTATTTTTTGTAGGTGTACCAGGTTCAAATGTGTACTTCAATCGAGCGACTCGCCTAACAAGGACCCCGAGGAAAGGACATCATACAAACCCATAGCACTGATAAATATAGATGCCAAGATCTACACGAAGATCCTGGCAAATAGGTTGGAGCCCTACCTCCCGGAGCTGATTCACCCGGATCAGGGGGGGTTTATAAAAGGCTGCCAAACAGCGGATAATATCAGGAGGGTGGCTCACATAGTGGAAAAAGCCCAGCGGACGGACACAGCCACAGTTCTATTGGCATTAGACGCAGAAAAAGCGTTTGACAGCGTGGACTGGTCCTTTCTGTTTAGGGTTATGCAAAGGATGGGCCTCGGGGGGAGTTCCTGAAAATGGTGCAGGCCAACTACAAGACGCCATCCACAAGGATAGCGGTGAGTGGGGGGATGTCAAGACCCTTCAAGTTGCATAGGGGGACAAAACAGGGCTGCCCTCTGTCCCCAATGTTATATGCAATTTATTTGGAACCACTTCTGCAAGGAATAAGGGAAACAGGTGCGATACACAGCGTTCAATTTGGGGGGATTGCCAAGAAAGTGGCAGCATTTGCAGACGATATGTTGCTCACCTTAACAAAACCAATAGAGTCCATCCAAGCCAGTAGAATCCTGTTGGAGGAGTTTGGGGAGGTCTCGGGCCTCAAGATTAATGTGGGTAAATCGGAACTCCTGAACTTAACCTTGAAGGCAGAGGATCGTGAATTTCTAAGAATAGCCACCCCCTTTGTATGGAGTCCGGGAGGGATTAGATACCTAGGGATAAAAATGGCAGCAACTCTAGAGGGCTGTTACGCCGCCAACTACTCCCCACTGCTGAAAGACATTAAGCGCGACCTCCACAAGTGGAGGAACCTCCGTGTCTCGTGGATGGGTCGTGTGGCAGCAGTTAAAATGATTATGCTTCCTTGCTTGTTATATTTTTTCAAGCAGTCCCCCAGCCGATACCAATAAGTTTCTTCAGGGAATTAATATTGATGGTGCCTCGATGGGAGGGAGCGTTGGCCCTACCAGATTTCCAACAATACTTTGAGGCTGCGCAGCTGCAGGTGATCAGAGAATGGCTCCAGGATGGGGAAACTATGCAAAATAAACAATGGGTGAAAATGGACAGAGCAGTCGTTCACTATAGTCTGGCAGAGGTTTTGTGGCTCCCGAAGCAGCATAAGCCCAAGCATCTCTATGAGAGTACTATATCTAAGTTGCTGGTGGATAATTGGGACAAGCTGGTGAGGACCAAAGGAATCACGTCCTCCCCTTTACACCTATATTTAAAAACAGGGACTTTACACCGGGCCTAGAACAAGGGGATTTTAAGCAATGGCAAGAAGGGGGTTGTAAAATGATGGGGGACATGTTTCGGGACGGAGAGGTTCTCTCCTTCGAGGATTGCAAGAGAGAATTCGGGGTAAGAGATGGGAAGAGGCTTAGGTACGCACAGATACAGCATGGGTTTTGAATCCCAGCAACAAACAGGCAGCGTCCAGGAACAGGACACAATTTGAAAAGTTCCTTTCATCCAACGACAGTTCGAAGGGCCTAATATCAAATCTCTAAAACATTTTGGAGAGTGCACGACCCAGACAACACTGGCCATATAGGCAGGGATGGGAACGGGTCTTGGGAAGGGAGATAGAGAGAGAGGAATGGGCGAGACTATTGAGAAAGATCCCCAAGCTGGCAAGAGCCTCTCAACTACAAGAGGGGTGGTAAAAGATACTGTATGGCTGGCACTACATACCGGCCCGTCTCCACAAGATATATTCGGAGACTTCGGGAGCCTGTTGGAGGGGGTGTGGGTTGGAAGGCACGGCAGAGCACATCTGGTGGAGATGCCCCAAAATAGAACCCTTCTGGCAAGAGGTGCAAAAAGCGCAGGAACAAGTCTACGGTCCAGGGGGAAATAGATCTCCAGGGCAAATCATACTTGGATTTAGGGGAGATGTTGGGGAGGGGGAACCCAGAACCCGGGAAAAAGCTAGAGTGGTCCTCACGCTCGCAGCTATGACAGTAATAGCGCAAAGTTGGAAAAGCACGGAAGTACCTAGGTTGCAAGACTGGCTAAGGAAAATTTGGGAAATAGTGGCGCTGGAGTGGGCAACGTATGCTACACATGAGATGCTCCAAACCTTTGCAAGTGAGTGGGGAGAAACTTTGGCCTTCCTCAGAGATGACTTTCGAATTGGGTGGTGCCCCCAGCGTTTAAGATTATTGGACTTGCAGTGAACCTCGATAGTTGACACATGAAAGGAATGGGTCGAGGACAATGCTGATACTGCATCGGGGGGGCGGGGATGCGGATACTTCTCGGGTGGGCGGTGGGAAGGGAGTGTTGGGGGGGTGAGTTCTTATGTTGTAAAACTGAATTTAATAAAAAAGAGTTTGAAAACAAAAACGAGTGACTCACCGTCTCCTTTACACCAACCTAATCACTACATCCGCCGTGTCAAAAAAAACGAGGGACTCACCGTCTCCTTTACACCAACCTAATCACTACATCCGCTGTGTCTTTTATGATCCTTGCTTGGCATGCACTTACACAAGAGTGTATATTCACAGTCTGTTCATTTATAATACTGCGTAATGGGAAAGTACCTGATCTGAATGTCCACAAAACGCTCGTCTTTGTTTAGTTCCGTAAATCAGCAAAACCCTGTGCTAGACTAGGCCCTCTTTACCCCCGCCATTGGGTAGAAGCACTGGGAGAGACGGTCATGTCTGTTGTCTGCTGGCTTCTCCTTTGTTCTGGAAGGCTGCGCAGCAGTGCACTGTACACTCGCAGGGGCACGTGCTGCAGTATGTTCCCCGGCCTGGCCTGGGCGCGCTCTAATGCACAGGCGTGGGGGGCAGGGGGCACGCATAAGTGACCCTGCGAGCAGCAGAGTTCTTGTAACAGGAATCTTGTTTACAATTACCTGTGCCGCTGCTGCTGTTTGAAGTTTCAAGTTTGCATGCATCACTGCACAGGCAGGCTGCAGACCGTAATCTACACGCTGCAGACTAGACACAAACTAGACACAAACTGGGGGGGATAAATGCCATTGTATTGCCCCCACTTAAAATTGTGGGGGGGATTTGTCCCCCCGTGCCGCCCCAATGTCCTACACCCATGCTCATTATCTAATGATTTTGGGCATACCATGGCTAGCATGCCTTAACCCCTTCACTAACTGGACAGCAAGATCACTGTTTTTGGGATACGAAAGGTGTGTGACTAGTTGTTTGTCAGGTACGGTGCCCATTTGCGGACCTACAGCAGCATCAAAAAGCTTGGTAATTTAGGAGCCCTCCTTGCATCTCCGGCGTCGGCTTCGGACGAAGAACGACACCCTTGAAGCTTTTCAAACCCGCTCTGTGGGGTAAACTCGTTGATCCTGGCCTACATCTCATTCATGATTGGCAGCATATGCCCTACTTTCATCTACCCTCCCCACCGCTCGGCCTAATTGTTCTCTAATCCACTGCCAAATCCGGCAACACACGAGGCGGTCGACTCAAAATGGCGGCACCAGCAATGTTACTCGTTGCTAAGCAACACAATCAACTATGGATTGGCCGCACCTTATGCTTAGACGGAACAACGTCACTGGATGGCATAGCCAGGCCTCACACCTAAGGCCGACAACATAAGGCAAATTTGCTGTCTGGGCCAGCATTCGAGTGCCTGCAGCAGGATGAACAAGCTTGGTAGGTCAGGAGCCCTCATTTGCAGCTCTGGTGTCGGCTTCCGACGAAGCACGAAACCCTTGAAGCGCTCCAATCCCGCTCTGTAGGGTAAGCTCATTGATCCTGGCCAACATCTCATTCATGATTGGCATCATATGCCCTACTTTCATCTGCCCTTCCCACCGCTCTGCCTAATTGCGCTCTAAGCCAATGTCAAATCCGGCAACACACGAGGCGTTTGACTCAAAATGGCGGCACCCGCAATGTTTACTCGTTGCTAAGCAACGCGATCAGCTACGGATTGGCCGCATCTTCTACTTAGATGGAACACCATCACCGGATGGCGTAGCCGGACCTCACACCTAAGGCCAACAACATAAGGGGAATTTCCTGTCTGGGCCTCTCCGGGCGAAACGGAGCCCAAGGGCCAGCCACGCCACATGATAACCCTCCACACCCGTTTCTCACCCACGATGGTAAGCCACCCCTGTGCCTTTGCCTTCTCAGTCATTGCCTTTAACAATTACCTCAATAACAACCATGCACTTTTTACGGCGTCTCTTCTCCCAGCCTGACCTTATGCTCTGCAACGCCAGGGCTGGCACTGCAGTTGTAACTCAAGCACCAAGCGCTTGCGCAATTCACAGCACGGTGAGAAGCAAGCACCACATCCTTGTACACTATCACATTGCAGATACTTGCGACATCAATGCCCCATCCAGGTTTGTCACTCACTCTGCGCACCTCAGAGCCTCTCCTTAAGTGAGCCATACCATACACGGCTTTAGCCCTGCATAGAGTACCCGACACTCCGCAACTGACCTACCATGCACTGCTGATTCCGTCACTGGCATGGTATCTGTATTCTGATAATCACGTTCCTGGCACTGAGGAGTCGATATCTTGCCACACTTTTGCCATGTTCAGAGTGAGATCGTATTGTACTACCCATCTTGCCTTACACTAAGTGATACATATCCTGGTTCGGATTTGCTCTGCATAGTGACTTTGTACTTAACTGTATTGATTGAAGCAGCCTGCCTTTATTAGCCCCGCTTTGTTTACATTACTTTGCTAAATAATTGTCTCCATACTACTCATATTACCCTCTCGTTTATACTTGTCTGCTCTAAGTGACTTGCACCCTGTTCTATACCTGCTTATGCATCATGAAACCTTACTAATACACAGAGTAATCAATGGTCAACAGAATTGTTCTAGTAGTTACTAGATTTGTCTGTATAGCCACCTATGTGATCTAATCATTAGGCTTGATAGAACCTGATTAGGCCCTGACCCAAAGGACGCGGTACTATAATTTCTCAAATGTTGACTCCTGTAGGTCCCTGAGACCAGCCATCACGGAAGTATTCCTCCGCTGATTTCATCATAGGCCACTAGAACCGCATACAGGACTGCTCCACAACCCGTGTGTATTCATTGTATAATTGTTATTTTGATCCTTATCCCCAATGTGTAACGTCATTCGACTCAGCCATATCTAAATGAGACTATGCATCATTGATATATCTTATTACCTCTGTCCATCTACACTAGACTTAATCACAGACTATTTTGCCTGACCCCTTCCACACAGCCAGTCCTTGCCACAACTAGGATCAGCAAGGAGAGTAGTGACGCAGTGATACATATATTTACAAGCTTAGCCCACAACTAGCTGCCTCTCCAGTCAGTAGTGTTGTATTAGCAGAGATGCTAGACTTATCAATTGCTACTATGTACCCATTTTGCATCATAAATGACACGCTACATTGCACAGGAGGTACCTTTATTCCACAGGGAAACAGCCTTGTTAGAATGGGCTGCTACCGACACTTCCCTCTCCCATGCCCCACCCATTTCTACCTGTTAGGGAGAATTCTCATAAATGTGCTAATTCCCTTCACCTTAGAGACCCCCAGCAACTTTGTTGGATTTTGAGGACTTGATTTACTTTTCCTGGAGAGACTGTGAGCCTTTTTTTCCCACTCTCTCATGTATTTTGATGTGTTTTACTCTTGTGTTTTATTTGGTTATGGAGTTTTAGATAACTCCATAGGCATCATCTTTTCATTTGTGTCACACAGCACCCTCAGTGCAGTGACACAGGGAAGCCTTTTAGGCTGTCCCAACATTTAAATACCTTCTCTGGGATAAACTACTGTTTCCCAGAGAAAGTAAAGTGAAATTGACTTTACTAGTCTTTCCAAATTCGTAGACCCTGCACACCCTATTTTACAATAGAGTGCTGGTGGGGTTACCTAGTATCCCTATGTCTAGAAACTCATGTAGCAGTCAAATGCTACCCCCTTCCTATCGAAATGGCTGGTGGCAGTGGTTTTACAACAAACTACCATGATTTTTCCTGACTGCGAACAACGGTAGCGTTAAATTGCGGGAGCCATGTTTTTCAAGATGGCGTCTGAGCCCCCTCTGTAAAAACAGGTCCTGGTCTTCTTTTTCCGCCGTTTCTTTTTGGAAAGGTCTTTCTAGAGTTTGTCTCTGCGCACCAAACCAGGTTTGGTCCCTTTGTTCCTACGCCTTTGGCAGGCTTCAGGACTGAAGACCGCCTCTGGTGCCCGAGTGTCTGGGGTGGGCAGGAAGTGAGGGAGGTGCCTGAAACTCCCTCTGCTTAGTCTCCTAGCAGATCCAAATTCACTCTGGTGTGATTGGCTGGCTGACTGTCCGGCAAGGACAGCCACCCTGCTGGGTGAGTGGCAGCTAGGCTGGAATTAATGAGAGGAAACTGGATAAATGGCGAGTCTCTTGGATTGGAAGGCAGAGTCGACCAGTGGAACGAAAGAACCAAAGACGAGCTGGAAGAGGACGACTGCTGCAACTCCTGGACCGTTGGTTTCCCTGGTGAAGCCCTGCTGCAGGTCCGAATCACCAAGTTCCTCTAGACAGAGAAGCCCTTCAAGGACAACTTTTCTTTTTGAGTTGGTGGGACCAATCAACTCGTAAGCCACCTGGATACCATTCTCGGAGCTGGTTGTATGTTCCTCAGAGTGCTGCAGGAAACCGAACAACCAGGGAGAGGGACACCAGTTTGTGTGCTTGACTATAGCTACCAGAATTGAAGATTTGCCTTTGCCAGCTTTTTGACCAGTCCCAGGGCAGTGCACGAGTCCCCGGACGTCCTCCTTCTTGTCCCCACGACTGAGGCTCAGGAACAGTGAGATCTGCAGGAACTGCCAGGAACAGACGTCTTCAGCTGCATCTTTTTCTTCATTGTAAGGTACTGTGAAAACCCGACCGAGAGAACTTACCTCTCACTGCGAAAGTGCTTGAAACTTTGGCAACTTGCAGGCCTAGTCAGCTTCTGACCCAACATATGAATCTTTCTTTTACAAACTACTTCTGAGAACTTTGGCAAAGACTTTCCTGTTTAACTACCAGAACTGCTTTATCCCATACAAAACATTAGCCCAATGACTTTGGCCTAACCTATTGCATTGAATTGACTCCTCTGGTGAACTCAAACTATCTGTACTGTTTAAGAATAACTGTAATCTTCTTTTTATTAACCTGTGCCGTATTACTCCTACTTCAAATGCTCTGAATGCCATTTTGCTCCTCCTTCAAAGTAGTTTAAATGCCTCAGAAACTGATATTATGAAGTACTGAAGTATATTTTTGTGTGATGTAGATTGCCTCCTTCTAGTGAATGTTTTATAACTGACTGTGAAATAAATTAATAAGTGTTTTACCAAGAAACCTTGAGTGGAACAGTTTATTTGAATGCTTGTAATTATAGACCTCTGTGTAATATCCTTACAGCTCACATTCCCCTCTTGAGATATGCCAAAACTGTGTAGTACTTATACCAAAAGTTGGTTTTGCTTACACCTGTAGTCCTAGTTGTGTGTAGTGGTCCCAAAGGGTACTGCATACAAACTTTGCCTAACACTATGCACCACCACCCCCTTTTCAGTCCTCCCCGGTCCAGAAAAGGACTTAGAGCACCATCACTAGTAACAACTTAGTGATGACCACAACTCCCTCTAAGACTACATCAGTCCATACACCCACTAACATGGATACCCTTGCTGCATTAACTAGCTCGACACCAAAATTATACAACCCTAACACCACACGTCCCATCAGGAAAACACTAGGTTGAGTAGATTAAGATCACGCACCGCATATATCCACTTAAACAAAAAGCCTACACTGGCCAGCCAGCATATGCAAATACAAAAGCCACACAAATCCAACCCACTCCCTAAGCTAAAACAACATAAGACTAAACCTCTGGTTGTGGCCAAACAGCACACCACTACTAAGTCAACACAGCCCCCGACCATAGCCTCCTCCCCTCCCCAGATACCCCCTCTAGCATCAAGGGTGCTCTCCTTAATGTACATTCACTTGGAGCTCATGCCATTGAGATTCACAATCTCATCATTAATCAACAACTGGATCTATTAGTCGTCACGGAAACCTGGCTGCACCAAGCCTCAGGCCCCCTACTAGCATTGGCTATCCCACCAGGATTCAACATTCTCAGGACTGATATACCTAATGCACAGGGAGGTGGCATAGCCATAATAGCCAAAACCAACGTGCAAATCAGATCCTGCCCTCTTGAATCAATAAAAGGATTCAAACTTCTCCTCGCCAAAATCACTTCCGACTCCAAAACAACAACCAACATTCTGGTTATCTAGAGATCACCCAATAACAATACCCACCCTGGTTCAGACATCCCACTCCTCCTTACTCCTCATATCAAACCCAACACCAAATTCATCATCCTTGGTGATATCAACTTAAGATTTAGTGATAAGCAAGCCCATAAAGCTGATGCCCTTCACGCTGCCCTCACAGACATGAACTTCACACAACTAATTCAAGACTACCTGGAAACTAATCATCTGCTAGGCTCTCGGCAATCAGGATTCTGCCCTCTCCATGGTACTGAAACAGCCTTGCTAGACCTTAAGACAAAAATTGAAAAATTGAGGAGTTAAAGGATATTGGCAAAACAGCTTTGCTACTTCTACTGGACTTGTCAGCAGCCTTTGACTTGGTGGACCATGCAGTTTTATGCAGCCACCTCAGGCTCGCTGCTAACTTCACAGGAGAAGCCATGGCATGGGTCCAATCCTTTCTAGCAAACCGGACTATGAGAGTTTTCTCTACCTCCACCTGCGCTGATCCTATCCAAATAACATGCAGAGTCCCACAGGGATCCTGTGTCTCACCCACCATGTATAACATTTTCACCAAGCCACTATTTGACAAGTTGGACAGACTGGGTGTCACCTATACTAATTATGCAGATGACACCCAGATCCTCATACCCCTTTCAGGCAACTATAAAGCGGACCTTGCCTTGGTGAATAAGATATACATCCTCGTTCAGGCATGGATGGCGACCCACGGCCTCTGCCTGAATGACGATAAAACCGGGATTCTGCTCCTTGGATCCGACTCTAACCTAAAAAAACATACCCCAAACTAGGCATCCTTCAACATTGACAACAATATCATTAAGGTTATGCCCGAGGTTAAAACCCTAGGATTCTATCTGGACTCTTCTCTCACCCTGAAAAAGCAAGTTAACTCTCTCTCCTCCACAACAGCTTACACTTGTAAATTAATCCGACCTGCAAAACCATTCCTCTCCAATGCCAGCTGTATCACCTTGGCTAATGCTCTTTTCATGTCTAGACTAGACTATTGCAACGCCCTGTTCTCAGGAGCCAACAAGTATGTCACTGACAAACTCCAAAGATTGCAAAACAATTCTTTAAGAGCAGCGTTGAACATCCCATATAGAGAGCACATCTCGAAATTCAGGAAAGAGGCCCATTGGCTAAAAATAAAGGATAGAATCCTCCTCAAAACTATATCTATCACGTCCAAATGTCTTAACAATCTAGCACCTCCTTAATTATCGGAAGAAATCACTAGGAAATCCACAACTCCTCCTTTGAGATCTGCCAACACATTCTTGCTCGAAATTCCTAGATTTAAACTTACCACGGCTGGAGGAACTAGCTTCCCAGTCAAAGCCACACAAGTATGGAATACACTCCCAATAGACCTTAGACGTCCCCTACCTTACGCCAGATTCAGAATCAATGCTCTCAAATGGCTTCTCTCTAATGACCCATAACCTCTACACCCTGACAACCACGGCACCTGACATTACTGCTGCGTCTTACACACCGGACCATAGCCGTAGCCGTAGGCATTCATTCATTTACGCACTGTTAGTCCGACCCTTGTCATGTATACCGTTCCATGCTCCACGAATGGCAAATGTCTATACTGCTTCACTTACTGTACTCACATTGTATTCACCTTCATCCACGAATGGCAAATGTCTGTACTGTTTCATTTACTGTACTACACACTGTACTCACTAGCCTGTGACAGGCACTGTAACTAAGCTTTGAGAATTCTTGTACTGCTGCGCCCAGCTGCCCAAGGGCTTGGTGCGCATTATCAAATTAATAAACAAACAAACAAACAAACTAGTGACTGCCCCTACCCATAACGAGGGTAGAGTATTAGATTGGATACTCACCTTAAACTCCCAGATCTCAATCGACTCCATCGCACCTCTTGGTTGGACAATTCACCATCTTATCAACTTTACTCTAATTAGCAAGGAAAAACTCCATCCCACACCGTTGCTTGTGGACACTTATGAAACAAGAAACCTCTGTAAGCTAACAGTAGACAGCCTCACCCCTATCCTGAGAGAAGCCCTCTTTAGTAACACCGCTAAGAGTGACAACCCGAGTTGCCTTGTAGAAATTTATCACAAGTGTCTCACAACCACCATTGATTCTCTAGAGCCAATTACAACCAAAACATGATGCTCAGACAAATGCATAAGCTTTTGGTTCAATGAGGAACTCGTGTTACAGGCATACAAAAAGATCCCTGGAACACCTCCACAAAAAAATTCACAACTGACTCTGCCAAAGCATTCCTAGCAGCTAATATAATATACAAAGCAGCTATTATAACTCATAAAGCCAATGCACTTATTAACATACGCATTAGCAATGCCTCCTCAAATTCCAAAGAGCTCTTCACAATTCTCAGAGAATTGGAAAATCCTAGCCCATCCGTCTCGCCGGTTAATTCTAGCAAAGAATAGTGTACTACCATAAAGAATGCGCTAGCCTCCAAAATACAATTACTGCAAAGTAAAATCGCCACTAAAAGAAAGCTTCTGGCTAACAAAAACACACCGCCACCAACCATTGACAGAATCAAGGATAATGCAAATAACCTATTCGACTTCACTCCTGTGACACAAAATCAAGTGCTAGATACTATATCCAAACTAAAAGCATCTAACTGCAAAGGGGACAACTTCCCAGCCCACCTAGTCAAAGTATCTGCCCCCACACTCACTCCTGTCATCACTAACTATGTTAATGCTTCATTTAACATGAGTACTGTCCCAGCCAGTATAAAAGAAGCATGGCTGACCCCTCTTCTAAATAAAAATGTCCCTGGACTCGACAGTCCCCACGAATTACCGCCCAATAATTACAGTCACGTTGTTGCTGAAAATAATAGATAAAATAGCCTACACACAAATACAATTCCATCTCGAACAAAACCAGCTCCAGACAATCAGGATTACGGCCCAATCACAGTACCAAAACAGCACTTCTACACCTGAAAATCTGGATTACGGCACAATCACAGTACCAAAACAGCACTTGTACACCTGAAAATCCGATGGATGCCATAAGAGACACAGGCAAACTATGCATCCTTCTGCTACTAAATTTGCTGCATTCGATATAGTGGACCATGACAAACTCTGTCCCACACTATCCAATGACTTCAAATTCTCGAGGGAAGCCACCCTCTGGGTCAAATCCTTCCTAGCGGAACGCACTTCCAGAGTATCCATTGGTAAGGAGGCCGCAGACCCCATCCCAGTACCAATAGGAGTACTACAAGGATCATGTCTGTCGCCTACCCTCTACAATGCTTACACTAAGTTACTATTTGCGGCGCTGGATGCCATGGGTGTCATCTACAACAACTTCGCTGATGACACCCAGATCCTCATTCCGATCACAGGCAACTACGACCAGGATACTATTATTATCAACAAAATGTATGCAATAATACCAAATTGGATGGCTATTAACAGCCTGTGCCTTAATGATGATACAACGGAGATACTCATTGTGGGCTCCCTAACTAAAATGAATACCCTCCACTCTGATTACGCATCAGTCAACATTGATGGAACTCCTATTCCAGTCCTCAAATAGGTAAAAACATTAGGTGTCCACTTAGACGCCAACCTAACCATGACTAAACATGTACACTCCCTATCTTCAGCCACTTCTACACTTCCAAATTGATTGCCTTAAGTTGCCAATTCCTCACACCTAACAATTGCACTACCTTAGCCAGGGACCTGATATGATCAAAGTTAGATTACTGTAATGTACTCTTACTAGGAAACCTCTAACACTAACTTGGCCAAACTAGAATTAATGCAAAACAAAGCATTACAAGCAGCCTTGGGATTCAAAAGAATAGGCCACATTTCTAACATCAGGAGGGATAGGCACCGGCTACCCAATAAAGCCAGAATCATCTTCAAATCACTTTGTGTTATCCATACCATGAGTGTCATGCGAATAAGGCACTGATATGCATCAACGATTCGGTCACCCTAAATAAAACCAATAGAACACTCAGTACAAACAAAAATTCACTCCTTTTTGTCCCATGTTACAAATACTCTGGAGCAGGGCGAAGCAGCTTCCCAGTTAAGGCTCCACAACTCTGGAACACTCCCATTAAACATCAAAACTTAAGCCTCTTTCCAGTGCTTCAAAAAGTTACTAAAAACGTGGCTAATTAAACAATACTAGTCTGTTGCCATTTAACTAATACCAGCCGGTTGACTCCCTCCTCCCATACATTTACTAATGAAAGTATTGAAATGTACCTTGAGTATGTAATATGCACAATGTAATGCCACCTAATGCTTTAACATGTATATCATTGTAAGATGAATGTGAATGTTTTGTGAACCATACCCAAATATAATCAAGATGTCTGTAACTATGCTGTGATACCCCAGGGTTTGGGCGTATAACAAATGCAATAAATAAATAAATAAAACTACTGTGCAAGGTTTTTCAACAGCGGGAAACCCTTCTGTACAGATCTCTAATTTGATACCGCTCAACTACATGCGATTCACAGAAGAAGATGGGAAATCCTACCCCGACATCGCCCTGATGATTATGCCATAGAACTCATTCCAGGATTCACAGTTCCATTCAGTCAGATGTTTATATTGTCTCAGGGAGAATAAAACATTTTGCGGAAGTATTTGGATGACAACTTGAAGAACGATTTAATCACTGAGACCAAATCCTCAAGGTGAGCTTCTCTGTTTTTCATTCCTAAAAAAGAAAACTACGGAGTTACGTCTGTGTATTGACTACAGGGGACTGAATAGAGTAACAGAGGAAGATAAATACCCCCTTCTGCTGATCACTGAAATCTTGGAGGCAGTACAATCAGCCCGAATATTCACAAAACTGGATTTACGGGGAGCTTGCCATTTGGTCCAAATCCAATCCAGTGGTGAATGGAAAGCATCTTTCAGGACACCATTCGGTCATTATCAAAATCAGGTGATGCCATTCGGACTCACAAACGCTCCTGCAGTATGTCAGAATTTGATGGATCACATTTTTGCAGACCTCTTGTAACACAGTGTGCTGGTATATCTGGATGATATATTAATGTATTCGAAGACACCTGAAGAACATGACCATCACGTATGCCAAGTGATACAATGCCTCCCGTCTCATAGACACAAAGCTAAACCCGAGAAATGCATATTTGATGCCGAATCTATTCCCTATCTAGGATATATCATTTCTTTTTTTAAACTTTGTTTTTATTAGCTTTTTAAGATATACAACATACACAAAAATGCACTGGGGGCAAGGTCATCTTTACACTCCCCAGTACCCCAGCATATCTTCTCCCTAAAACAGAAACTCAGCAAAAAGAACCCCTTAACCAAAGGAGTGACCCTGCTTGTTAATGTTCCAACCACCTCCCACCCCCTCAAATCCCACTATATCAATCTCAAAACAACAATCCCCACTACCCACCTCCACCCTCAACTTTGTTCCAGTGGGCCAAAGAGAAGCCATAACGTCCTAGGCCATTTTGGGCTATATCCTCAGGTGCGATAGGTCTATACAAATGTGAACTCATATGGCGGCTCGCCCCATGCGTCATCTCTCACCCGTCCCTCTCATGTGAATCTAGGATATCTTCCTCCCATCTATATAGTAGGGGCCCCCAATCCTGTCTGAAAGATTCAGGGGTATCATAAACCACAGCTGTGAGCCTCTTCATTACCATCATACCACATAGTTTCTGTTCCCACTCCCCTCTAGAAGGCAACCGCTCGTCCTTCCATCTATGGACTACCGCCACTCTCCCCGCCTGCAACATCACAGCAAGCAGTCTGTAGAGCCTATGTTCTCCCGTATCGTCTATTGGAATTTCCAGTATTAACTGGAACGGGTTAATTACTCATTTGTTCCCGTTAATCTTTTAATTCAGATAAGGACCCCTACCCAATACAATCTCACTTTTGGGCAATGGCACCACATGTGTGAGAGGGATCCTATCTGGCCACAACTCCGCGGGCAGTGCAGGGATGCTCCTTTAAACATTTGTGACAACTTCACTGGATATTTATGCCAACCTTGCAGCATTTTATAGTTGTGTTCTATCGAGGAGGTAAAAAGGTTCCTGTGGAATGTGGCACTGTATATTCTAGCCCAGACTTTATCATATATGCCCCCTCTGCTAAAGCCTCCCAATACCACTTGAACGTCTGTCTCCCTGTAAAATCTGCAGAAATCAACACCTTATACAGCTTTGACAGAATACTTTTCCTTATTGTCGCTGAATCCAAGGCCTTCTCAAAGGGGGGTAGGGCCCCTAGAAATGTTCACCCTGCATTTTGCATGTGTAAAGATACCCGTGATCCTTAAGAAGTGAAAGATTGAGATCTCCTCGGGCCCCAAAACCTCCTGCAGCTCCTCAAATCCAAGGATGCCCCCCCACCTTAAACAACTGCCCAGCTCTTTCAAGACCCCCATCTGACCACAACTGAGAGCATCTCAAATTTTGCAGGAAAGGTTGAAAGCCATCCCCACACAAACGACAATGGGGATGGCCAGGAGGAGAGGAATTCATTAGTTTTGCTCCTGTACCATCCCATCCGCAGCACCCGCAGGGTTCCCGGAGTCTAACCGGAATATCTTTGAGCGGGGCCCACAGGTAATCCCTAGCCTTCAGCGGGGGGGCTTCCATATGTCTATGTAGGACCAGTACTTCCTTATGTCCTCCCTCATGTGTTCAATAAGGAGCCTCAGTTGGGCCGCTTTATAGTAAGCGACAAAGACCGGAAATCCGAACCCTCCCAAGTTCCTGGGGAGTGTAAGAGTGGCCATCTTAATTCTGTGCATCTTACTTTGCCATAAAAAATTTACAAACCATGCATGACCAGTCAGTGAAAAACCTTTCTGGTATGGCAGTAAAAAGATATAACGGCCTGGGGAGGACATTCATTTTAATCAACATCATACATTCATACCAGGACAGAGTCAGTGGGGCCCACCTCTTTAAATCTCCCTTTAATGTGTCCACAAACTGATCGTGGTTCCCCCCAGCCAGGGCATGCAGGTCCCTCGTTAAGATAATCCACAGGTATTTTATGTACCACTTTTCTACCCTCATATCTGGTGCAGTTATCTAAGCTGGACACTCCTCTCCTAGGAAGCATAATTCCCAATTTGTCTACATTGATTTTGAGGCCTGGGAGGGAGCCGTACTGGGCAATTTGATCCAGTAGGGCAGGCAAGGAGGAGGAGACCCTCGTGAGGTAACCTAAAATATCATCAGCGAACAGCAATAGTTTGAATTTCTGGTCCCCACATCTAATCCCTGAGATCTTATGGTTTTCATGTATAGCGATCATCAGCGGCACCATGGTTACGGCATAGAGCAAGGGGGAGAGGGGGCAGTCCTGCCTAGTGCCCCTCGTTAAGTGAAAGGAATCCGATAATACCCTGTTTACCTGTACCCTTGCCTGGGGTTCGTTGTATAATGCCGTGATCAGGTTTAGAAAGCTGGGACCAAACCCCATTGCCGCTAAAACCTTCACCATGAAGGGCCACTCAACTCTATCGAAAGCCTTTTCTGAATCAATAGATATCAGGCAGTCGTCAAGATCTCCACCCTGCGCGTAGTGGATCAGGTCGATTTTTTTTCCTAACATTGTCTGAGCCTTGCCTACGCCGAATGAATCCTACCTGGTCACCGTGGACCAGGGAAGGCAACCAACCCTCCAGCCTTCTCCCCAGGATTTTCGCCAGAATCTTCACATTGGTGTTTAAGAGGGATATCGGCCTAAACGACTAACAGCTTGTCGGTTCTCTGCCCTCCTTGTGAATAGCCACTAATACCGCGTCCATCACCGTAGGCGGTAAAGCCACTCCGCTATAGCTAGCATTAAACACCCTTGCCAGATAGGGAGATAGGACTGAATTGAATATTGTATAGAAGTTAACAGAGAAGCTGTCACTTCCCGGCGCTGTCTCTGATTTCATTGCACTTATCACGAGTCTGACCTTTTCCTCCAAGATAGGGGCCTCTAAATGTTCCACCGCCCGACCAGAGAGCGCTGGTAGTGTGTGTCATCCGAGGAATGCAGTAATCTGGGATTCCTCCCCCTCTGAGGTATACAGGTTGTCATAGTATTTTGCGGACACTCTACCGATCCCATTTGGGTAGTAGACCATGTCCCCCTCCTCCGACCTAATAGCCCCAATCGCTTTCCTGTTCCTCTCGTCCCTCAGCCTCCACGCTGGAATCCTGTCAGCTTTTTCCCCTTTTTTGTGGTATTTCTGTTTTTAGAAAAGAAGCGTTATTTCCATATTGTGAACAAAGAGCGCATTAAGTTTAGCTCTAAACAATCTCAGCTTACTAACAGTTGCAGGGTACAGATAGGAGCTCTTGATCACCCCCGCCCCCGGTTGAAGTTGTGCTCTCTTGACCCTCAGATAAACCTCGCACTGTTACTTTGAACCCCTCCCATAATGCCTGCACCATCACCTCTCCATTGTCATTAAACATAAATAATCCTGTATCTCTGCCAAGAGGAGCTGCCTCAATTCCCTGTCTTTGAGCAAAAAATCATTACATCTCCACCTCGATGTTGGGGCCTGTCCCCTCCATTGTCCCACCCTTATCTTTACGAAGTCGTGATCCGGCCATGGAATAGGGATCACCTGGGAGTCTTGTACACTCGCTTTAAGGCCTGAGTCTACTAGTATAAAGTCTATTCTTGAGAAGGAGTCGTGGACTGCCAAGTAGAATGTGAAGGACCTAGCGCCTGGGAGGGCAGAAAGTCCATGAACCCCAGATCTTGATTCACCTTGTGAAACACGTCAGAATACCTGGCCCCGGTCCAGGTTGCCTCCCATCTGCTTGCGGTCTCTTTTTGGGTAGAGTACCATGTTGTAATCCCCCCAACCACTAACCTGCCAGCCACAAACAGAACCAGCTTCTCACTAACTCCCTTCCAGAAGTCCCTGTGCCCATGATTGGGGCATACACCGATCCCACTGTAAGCCAGGCGCCATTCAGAACTCCCTTAAGGAACACTAACTGTCACATATGATCCTCCAAAACCTCCTCCACACGATGGCTCAAATGGGCCAATATTAAGATAGCAACACCCCCTTTCTTACTGTGGCCCGAGGTTGAGTACACCTCCACCAATCCGCCGCCATAAGCTTAAACTCCTTATCCCTCTGCCAGTGAGTCTCCTGTAGTAGCAGAAAGTCCAGCTGAGCCCCCCTAAATTCCCTGAGCACCAGGGATCTCTTTGTCAGAGGGTTCAGGCCCCGCACATTGATGGAGCCAACCACCATACCCTCACCTACTGCCATTTCCTGTGTATCCACACCTCCTCAAGCCATTTCGACACCCAAGAGCCTATTCCCTTCTGGGCCATACTCTGGCTAACCCATAGCCAGAATATTAACCATGGACATTCCATTTCCGAAAACAAAAGGAACATGAAACTCTTCAAACCCACACACCACTTAACCGCTGCCCATATCCGAGCATCTAATCTGAGTACTAGATCACCAGTGGCCCAACCCACATCCGGACCAAACAGCTAACCAGAACCAATCCTATTAGACTGAGCTCCCCTCCCCCATAAGCAAAGCCTCCCCCTCTGTCAAGGGGCTTGCGGGTAGAGACCTGCCCACAAAGCCGAAGGGAGAGAGGTACACAAAAAGCAGGAGTGTAAGCAGTCCTGCAGATAAGAAAGCATAGGCAACCAAGGCAGTAAACCAGAAAAGGGCACAGAGTACAAGTAAAACAAAACACGTTAGATTCCCTCTTGGGTGTACACCGAATGCTCATGAAAAAGAGCAGTTGCAGTGGGTGTCTGTGTCTGGACCCTAAGGCCCAAACAAGGTAACAGTACTCACAAGACTGAAGCATGTATGGGTCCAGCAGGAACTGAACAGTGACTGCCTCCTAAAACAGGAACCAGCACACCGTTAACAATGACACAAGGTACAATACTGAAACACGGCAAAGGAAAGAGGCAAAGATTGTCTGCTGGAAACCCCCGTAGCCAAACTCTGAACAAAGGAATTAGACAAGGCACAAGTGAAGACATGAACTGTGACAGAAGTATCCAAGGAAAAAGGGAAGTCAAAGTGAGCAAGGTTCAGGACAGAAAACTGGAATAAAGAAGAAAAGCAAGGAAACTAGAATCTGAAACAGGGGTAAGGAGACTGGAAACTGCAGACTGAGAACAAGGAACAGTAACTCTGGAGTGGGATAACGAGGGCAGGACTGAAGACAGATAACAAGGGGAAAAAGTAGCTATGAAGTGGGATTACAATGGCAGGACTGAAGAATGAAGGAAGTGTTAGGGAGGAACTAATGCCTTGGCTAGCGCCTTCCTAGGCAATTAGGCAAGACTTCTCTAAGCACTATAGCACTGAGAGAGCCTTTTTCATGCAAATATAACCGCACACAGATGTGACCAGCCACTAAATGAAGATAGTATTTAAAAATAAGGTGCAAATAACCATCAGCTGAAAACACTTGTGAATGTTATTCTATGTAGTTTTAAAATCTCAAAGCACAGTAAAGAGCTCTGTGCCAAAGGGAATGCAGCCCTTTGACACAGAGACTGCAGGGATTGTGTGGGGCCCAGCTAGCTCTGACAGAGCACACGAGATAACTCAGCAGCTGTTTCCTGTCCATCAAAACACCCACCCAGGTAGGCTGCGGCTCATTTACACAATGTAACAGTATGGGAAAACAAGGTTTTAAAGAGAATTACTGGACCAGATAAAATATGAGTATATTGAGTGAAGTGTGGAGAGTGTGGCGGGAAGGTGTATTTATATATACATTTTTATAATATAGCAAAATATGATAAACAGGAGCTACAATGATTTCCTGCATAGGCATAGGCAGCAATATGCTAAGTAATTTTGTTCTAAATGGAAACCCGGCCATGCAAGAAGGAAGACTGCAGCATCCCTCGTAAGGAAGAAGGACAGTTTTGGATGAGCTATGCTAGTATCCAGTGACCATGTCAAACAGTATATAAGGCGCCAGCTTAGCACCAGTCTGGAGGAACCGACCACGGAAGAAGGACAGAATGCCAGTCGGGGAGCAGAGTCCTTTGCCCCCATCCTCATTTTTATACTAATTAAATTTGTTATCCTTGCAAGATAAGACTTTTGGTCTTAATTCCCTAGAGGGGTAAACTATTAATCTGGTGTGAGCGTGATTAGGGGTACCTGTATTTAAGGAGTACACCTGTAAGTTGGGCTACCTTTCAGAAGCTAAAGCCAGGTAACATGGGCAATGGGCACAGAACAAGGAACTGCAGGCAGGGTACAAGATAATTAGTGTTGGAGAGCAAGGGCTGTAGACAGGGAACAGAGGACTGCAAGCAGGGGATCAATGTAGGAAGCACAGGTGCAGGGGAGTGAAGTCCGAGTAGCACGGCTGCAGGGCAGGAAGCGCACAGCTTTGGAACAGGAGCAGGTTCTGGAAACAACAGGACACAGCAGAAATCCAAGGATCAAAGCAACAAAGGGCTGGAAGCAAGCTCAATGCAAGAGACTTGTGCTCCTGCAGGCTGCTGCTTAAATACTGACCCACCCTATCCTGAAGCAGGCTAATTAGCAGATCCTGGAGCAGCACACCTTAAGGTAATTGGCCTTCTCCCTCTCTGGTCCTGGGAAAGTGAAAGCAGCACTGATCTTTAAGGCTTCTGGGGATTGTAGTTCTAAGACTGCTGCATAGGAATAGCCAGGGAATGGGAACTGCCACAAGATGCAATATGGGACATGTAGTTTATGAAATTAAATAAGGAAGTTCCAAAGTCTTGCAAACAGAAAGAGAAGACCAAAATATTATTCTGGAGATTAATGAGTCCCAAATAGTCCACGATGGGTGCCATTTCATGTGCCAGTGGCAAAGTTGTGACACCCTCAAAGTTTCCACCCACTTTCCCCCAACTCCGATCTTTCCCCTACACCCTTAACTCCCCTTAGAACCACCAAGCGGGCATGGATGATCTCCTCTGTACATAATTGACCTGCAGATCTTCACACACAGATCACTAGATCTTCTTTCCTCCCAGCAAAGTGTTCGATTCCTGGAATTTGCGGGAGCCAGGGACTTTTGTCTGCCTCTTGTCATCTCAAGAACAGATCCCTCCCCCGTCTCCTCCTACTGTGTCCGCTGTTGTCATCCATCATGAGCTCCTTGGTTACTCTCTGAATATCATCCTATGGCACGAGTTTGTACTTGTAACCCTCGTACTCGAAGGGCATCGAGAAGGGGAAGCCCCATCTGTACTGGACCCCCTTATCTGTCAGCCATTTCATGATCAGAGCACACTGCTTTCTTCTGGCCAGAGTGAAAGTTGAGAGGTCCTGGTAGATGGTGATCCTGGCTGAGGTGTAGTCTATAGGGCCCACTTTTCTAGCTTTCTCCAAGAGGTAATGGAACTTCGCTAAGATCGTCCTAGGGCCTCTCGCACTCTCCCCTACTCGATGAGCACAGTCTATTGTGGGCTCATCTACAGCATCAGAGCTGAACAGGAGCCTCAGCACATGATTAACCTCTTTATGTCTGCCTCTGTTTCCCCATCTTTCTCCGGGAACCAGAAAATCAGATATTATTTCTCCTTTGTCTGTTTTCAAAGTCGTCCATCTTCAACCTTATCTCGGATTCCCTCCTCTCCAGCTCAGACATCTGCATGTCTATTTGGGTCTCCATGACATCGACAGATGATTGATTAGATTTCAACAATTGGATTCAGTCATCAAAGGCGCCCATCCTGTGCTCCATTTTGTTGAGTCTTTTGCCCAGGTCAGACTTTATGCCCCTAATTTCTTCTAGGTGCACGGCAATGTCCTTCTTCGTGGATACTGGATCTTCCTCCATGTTGGAAATGTGGATGGGCCCCCTGGATCTTCTTGCACTGCAGGGGCCTTGAAGTGAAACCGCTTCAGGGAGTCTTACCATGCACCCCCCAGGACCGAGCTCTAGGTCAGAACGCCACCACGCTCGAGCTCTTAAGAATGATGCCTGCCTCTTTGGGTGCACTGAAATGGGTGGGGACTCACTCCAATGATTCCTCCCTGAGGGGCTCCCACTCCTTTACCCCCTGGCCAAGAATCCAATGCCTGCACCACCGGGGAGGAACCCCACCGCCCCAGGCCTCATGCCACAAACTCTTGGCTCCATCCCATGCTTCCACTATCTTCCCAAGGCTGCAGTCCCGCCTCAGGATCACCAGGCCCCCTCTGATAGCTCCTCTGCCCTGCTTCCTGTTTCCTGATGCTCCCTGTCCTCTACTGCGGCAGGGAACCAGCCACCAACTTGGGCCGAAGCCTCCCTCAACGTCATATCCTATGGTATAGTACTGGTGGCCCATTGTAGCTGACCTCTTGGAAATGTCAGTCGGCGGAGGGAGCCTACTCCACCTCGACCCCACCCACAGTCACACTCGATCCCTTCGAATTGCCACCCTCCGCACTCCCACACCCCGAATAGGAGGACCGGGACACCAGCTGTTCCAGCTAGAAGCTTGATGGTAGAAAGCAGGTCTGTGGGGGCCATTCCACACTGGAGGTATGGGGGTGGGACGATCAGCTCACCCAGGCAACGGGTCTCACACCTCTGCCTCCACCAACTTGCAGCTGTCCTCCTGGCAAACAAACCGCCACCTCCAGCAAAGGGGACTGCCCACTCGGGCCTAGGTGGCGTCTCCTGGCCCGGCCTACCTTCTCCTTCGGTGGGCACTGCAGACCTCGTCGCCTCTTATTCTGCAGATCTCTTGACCCTGGGTGCGGGGTCCGCTCCAGCAGACAGCGCTTTGCAGGGAGCTGAGCGCACCAGGCGCCCTGTCTCTCCTGCACTCCTACGGTCTCAACTCGGGAGGACCTCCACTCCTCCTCCGAAATCACCTGGCCTGCCCGCCAGAGGTCCTGAAGGCCGCAACCCCTGTCAACCTCTGAAATGCTGATCCTTGGAAAGCTACAGTCTCTGGTCACGGCTGGGTGAGCCCAGGGGGTTCCGACAACAGTTCCTCGCAACACCTCCTTCAGTGGGGCGCTCCAAGGGGGGACTCAAGACCCCTAAAGGCCCAGCCTCACCGGAGCAACGGCTAACAAGCTTCCATCCACTGTGCGCCCCCTAGTGGCCTTCGGATATATAATTTCTAAACATGAAATCACAATGGATCCAAGGAAGGTCAGAGTAATTCTTCAGGTGAAAGCACCTTGAACCGTACAAGAGTTACAACGCTTTCTAGGCATGTCAAATTTTTATCGCAAATGTATCCAAGGTTTTCTAATATAGTGCTGCCCTTAAAACATCTGCTAAAGAAAAACACCCCTTTTCACTGTTCTACAAAGACGGAAGAAGCATTCAAAAGATTAAAGTTGAGTTTCACCACAGCTCCACTTGTTACAATTACAGTTGCGATTGTAATTCACAACAAACAGACCTTTGTTCCAAAAGACTTGTTGAAGCAGAAGCTTGAAGTGCAGGGATCCTGGTAGCGTGGGTGTCGAGATCGGTGCACTGCCCCAAGAAGTATTCACATACCTGAGAACACAGGGGGGCGTGTACCAGTGGGGCAGTGCCCTAGGAAAAACCCTGTCCGGGGAAAACCTTTGTAGATGTAAGTAGCAACAAATATAGTCGTGGGGGTCATTACGACCCTGGCATTAAGGGTTTAACAGTGCCGTAAAAGGTGTCGGCGCCGTTAAACCCTTAACGCCTGATTACGAGGTCCCTTTGCGGGACCCAACCTTAACGGCTGGTTTTACCAGCCGTTAAAGTAGGGTGCCGCAAAGGAACCTCAGTGCTAATTACGGTACCGCAACTTGCGGTACCGTACTTAGCACCTTCCCCAGTCCCATTGAGCCCTATGGGGTGAAAATGGGAATGGGGAAGGGCCATGGTGAAATGGGGAAATACCGCCCCGCCAACCTTGGAATGGGGCGGTATTTCCCCATTCCACCATGGCGGACTCGTTACAACACCGGCACCAACCATGATGCTAATAGCGCCATGGTTTAGCGCCGGGGTTGTAATGAGGGTCTTCAGCATGGTATCGAATGATAGGAAGCACAAAGTCTCTGCAGTGGAAGGAGTAGGACTGCCGGGTAGCAAGTCCCGACAGTGAGACAAGCCGAATGTCGTGATGCAAGGGGAAAAAACCAGAGTAAGAAAGGGCAGAGCGAGGAACAAATGGAGAAACAAGGAAACATAACACACAAGCGTCAGTGCTTAGTAAAGGATACGAAGCGATGCAAAGTCTTACTGTTTCTCCCCAGTCTTATCATGTCGAAAAGGTCAGCCTGACCAAGCAGTCTTCTGATTTCTCTGGAACCCTCTTGGAAATGACTAGACAGTTTCTTGCTCTTTTCTGAAGTGAATGAATGGTCCACCATCTTGCTAATACTTTTCCCCATTAGAGATGTATTGTTCTCCACTTCTGTCACACAGACCAATGGTGATTCCTAACACCACTCATACGACAACCTCGGTATAACAAACCATTCATCATACAATCTGATTCTTTGGATTTTGCCATGCTTAAACAGAAGCAAGAAGAGGATCTAGAACATCCAGTGGCTTATTTCTCAAATGCTCTATCCACTGCAGAACAGAATTATTCTGTGCTTGAAAAAGAATGAATGGCCATAAAGCTTGCTTGTCAAAAGTGGAGACATCTGCTTCTAGGAGCTCAGGAACAAGTAGAGATCCAAACGGCTCACCGGAACTTACAACTCTTACAAAATTATGATTGTCAAAACAGCCAATAAGCTAGGGGCAAATTTCTTCTCTCGCTATCGCTTCCAGATAACTTCCCTTTTATACACCAAGAATTGTGTAGTTGACACTTAGGGGGTCATTACGAGGTTGGAGGTAAGTAACCGTCCTTACCGGCATGGAGCAAATACCGTCTCCGTGTAGTAAAGAGCCCACTAATAGAGGGCAATTACGAGTTTGCGTGCAGGAACTTAGCGGCATGCCGGTAACGACATTACCGGCATGCTGCTAAAGCCCTAAAAATGCCTAAGGAATCAAGGAAAGTGCAGAATGCACAACGGCCGGCGTCCTCCTCTTAATAACGTGACCGGCATCAATGGATACGGCATTAGCGGGCACCGCTATTAGCAGTGACTGCTAATAGCGGTGCCCGTAAATAAGTGGAACCGGAAGTAGCGTCATCGCACAAGAACGGGAAAGAGCACGGCGGCCATCTTGAAGAACACAATCCATTGCCATCCTCACCACACAGGACCTGGAGCCTTTACCTGACTACAGATATCGACCTTCAACACCAGCATCATGCCCAAGCAGTAAAAAAAGGTGCTTCCCGGCAGCGCTTCAATGAGGATGAACTAACTATGCTGGCAGAAACACTTGCAGACAATGCAGAGGTTGTTTTTGCAAACAGCCTCAAGAGCGAGGTACAGATAAAAAAGAAAGAGATCTGGCAACTTGTTGCCCAGAAAGTCAGTGCCGTAGGCAACACCCCCCGCACCATCAAGGATGTCCGCAAGCGATGGGACGACCTGCGCCTGAGAGTGAGGAACATTCTGTCCGCAAACCGGAGCCAGGCCATGGCTACTGGCGGTGGTCCTAGCTCACCCATCAAGCTAAGCCGGTGGGAGGAGATCTGCGCCAGCACGATTGGCATAGAGGCCATAGAAGGTGTGGGCGATATGGAGCGTGGCACCACCTCATCGGGGGAAGGCGGTGAGTGTCCTAAGAAAACACTGTAATGCTAAGTATGATGACAGTCCGTCCAAAGAGGCAATGCATGGCCCAATACATACACATTGACACATCCCTGCCTAGATGCCGTCTGCAGCATAGACACATGCACATGCATGCAGCATGGCAATGCCACACCTGTCACACACCACACAAATATGAAAATTACATAATCACACTGCGCGCAGTCCACAACAGAAATGCATGTCACATAGCATGCACCAGCCCCCAACATGAGTGACCCCGACGGATGCCTGCATGCTCCACCCATATAGCAAGCAACGTGATCATCAAAACTCCTAATCCCCTCTAATGTGTAGAAGAGCAATAATACAAATGTATACATGATGCTTGTCAAACCATCACTCATACCGTCCCTCTCTTGGTCCCCCACAGGCTCAGATCCTGACAGCGAGGCCCGGGACTCACCCCCACATGCAACTACACCGTGGAAGAGGGCCAGGGATGAAGGCAACAGGCGTTCCACTTCGAAAGGCCCAGACAAGTCACAACAGGCACTGAAGTCCAA
This sequence comes from Ambystoma mexicanum, assembly GCF_040938575.1. NCBI lineage: Eukaryota > Metazoa > Chordata > Amphibia > Caudata > Ambystomatidae > Ambystoma > Ambystoma mexicanum. The sequence goes on along the minus strand of NC_090932.1, from coordinate 1,008,306,227 downwards.
AACAGCACAGGATGCCACGGCACTGGTGCCGCTAAGGCCCATTACCACAGTCCCCACAACACCTGTGCCACCTGCACAGGAGACAGTGGGCGATGGGGCACAATCAGCAGAGAACAGCTCTGTTGGTGAGGCGGCAGCTACGGCACCCCAGACAGACGATGATGTGCAGGGCCAGTTGTGTGTACCTGTCGAGGACGACTCCTCGGACCTTCTTGCAACATCCAGTCCTGCACCATCCCCCCTGGTCACACCTGTCTAATCCTACGACAACACCGCACCGGAGCAGTCTGGAGGGGAGGCCATACAACCATGGATATGTGCATGTGACCATCAATTTTCTGCAGGCATGTGTGACAAGTACAGCTGTCCATCATGAGTCGACTAACATATACCTTTAATTTCCTCTCATGCAGGTGATAGTGGCTATTCCTTGAAGCCGTGGCTCCTCACCCCTGTCTAAAACCCCAGAATAGGCACAATGAGGACTACAATCGTTCCCATACCCATACCCGTGTGGTCATCGAGCAGACCTTTGGCCTGTTGAAGGCACGGTTTCGCTGCCTTAGCCAGTCGGGTGGGGCACTCCTCTACAGGCATGAGAAGGTGGCCAAGATCATCATGGCATGTGTCATGCTGCACAACATGTGTATCTGACGGAACATGCCCTTTGCCCCCTGACATTGAACTGCAACCACCTGGTGATGATGAAGGGGATGAAGAAGATGTGGCCGCACATCATTGCGGTGCCCACAGAGGACCCACATGGATTTTGGGATGTCACACATGCACCCTCCACCTCCACTGCTGTACAGGCGGGGGTGCCGCAGATAGGACACGCAGTGAAGTGCCAGGAGGAGCTCACAGCCCTAGTGAGGCAGTTTGTTGCAGACAGTGCCCAGGCAAGGCAGGAGGGGCACGACAACACTGCTTCCCTGAGGCAGGCCATAGAGGCAAGCACTGCAAGACTATGCAAGGAGGTGTCTGCACTGAGGCAGGTCCTCTCCCGCATTGATGATTCCATGGAGGCTGAGCGTCCGGCCCCCAGACTGGAGCAAGCGGCCACCCCTTCTTCATCCAGCTCCACCCAAACCAGCCCCCTACTCAGGTCAGCGCGCACCTTGCGTCGCTCGGGCATGCTGCCAGCAGGTGCAGGAAGTGGAAGGATGTAGACGGGGCAGCCTGATTAAGGCAATAGACGCAGACACATGAAGCATTTGCTTGGACACCATGTGTGGGGGAGTTTTGGGGGGGGGAAAGGGGGAGGGTGTGTGGGGGAGTTGTGGGGGGAGTGGGGAGAGGGTGTGTGGGGGAGTTGTGGGTGGGGGGGAAAGGGAGAGGATGTGTGAGGTGGAGGGTTTGAGCGCTTAAATCTTTTTGGACAGTTTAATTCACCCGTTGTGTGAAAAAAAAATTGAGTGGACATTCCTTATTGCATATGTGTCATTTATTGTTATACAGTGCATAGTGTACATGCACTCCCACACCCAGTGCCCTCTGTCCCTCTTTCATGTCACCCTCTGCACCCATGAGTGTTAGAAATATTGTGCATTCACTGACTGACGCACAGCACGTCCCTCCTGTGCATCGGCACCGCAATGATGTGCGGCCACATCTTCTTCATCCCCTTCATCATCACCAGGTGGTTGCAGTTCAATGTCAGGGGGCAAAGGGCATGTTCCGTCAGATACACATGTTGTGCAGCATGACACATGCCATGATGATCTTGGCCACCTTCTCATGCCTGTAGAGGAGTGCCCCACCCGACTGGCTAAGGCAGCGAAACCGTGCCTTCAACAGGCCAAAGGTCTGCTCGATGACCACACGGGTATGGGTATGGGAACGATTGTAGTCCTCATTGTGCCTATTCTGGGGTTTTAGACAGGGGTGAGGAGCCACGGCTTCAAGGAATAGCCACTATCACCTGCATGAGAGGAAATTAAAGGTATATGTTAGTCGACTCATGATGGACAGCTGTACTTGTCACACATGCCTGCAGAAAATTGATGGTCACATGCACATATCCATGGTTGTATGCACACATTTCTCATGCCCTCAATGTATTCTGTGCCATGGACTTATGGTGTGTGTTGCATCTTCAAGATGATACACGGTGTACACTGCCTTGATGTTGGTCATGCATTGTGGACGCATACCGCTGTGTTTGTGTTGAATATGTGATGTGTAGTGTTCTGTATGATTTTCTAACTGCCAGGGTTGCCAGTACTCTCTGTATTATTTGCCTTTCAGCGCTGATTATTCCCATGGTGACATGCTGCACTTCTGTGATGGTGGCGGCCCTGTGACATGCAGTGGATTCCCTTGGTGGTTTTGTTCAGTGCACTCCCATGGATGCTTGTCCTGTGTGGTGATTTGCTGCAGACAGCTACATAGTGAATATTCTTGCTGGATTGTGTTACGGAGGGTGAGTTGCGAGGATGGGTGGTGCACGTGTTGTGGGATGTGGGTGGTTTTAAGTTTGGCATGTTGAGATAGGTGTACAGCTTACTTCATTTCTATGGGATGTGGTTGTCATGTTCAGTTTGGGATGGTTTGGGGAAGAGTGTTTTGTGATGTGCATATTGTGCTGTCACAACAACAATGACACCATGTTGGTGTGTGCATCTATCCCCCCATTTCACTGCCATGTGTCTGTCATGCAATTTACCAAGAAGCCAGGCACGTCATCCTGTATGTCGCTCCATGTAGCGTGGTAGCGTGGAGTTCCGCAGGACCATTGAGTCATGAGTTGATCGGGATATCGGGCACAACAATGTGTGATGATCTTGCTGGCGTCACATACCATCTGCACATTGATGGAGTGGTATTGCTTGCGATTGCGGTACACCACCTCCATGGCATGCGGGACCACCAACTCCACGTAGGTGCAGTCGAGGGCACCTATACAATTTGGCATGTCTGCCAGTGCATGGAAGCAAACTTTTGTATCAAAAATCTCCTGGGGAGTCCGTGGTAGGGCTATGTAGTCCCTTGTGTGCTTCAGGAGGGCATCCAGCACTTGGTTCAGCATGCAAGAAAATAAGGGTTGTGATATGCCATGCATGTGCCCCACTGTGTGCTGGTAGGTGCCTGTGGCAAGGAAGTGGAGCACCGACACTACCTTCAGTAGAGGGGGGATGGCGGTGCGTATTTCAATGAGGCTGACAGTGTCGTTGTGTATCATGTCCACAATGGTGGTTATGGTGTTCTGGTCCAGATGGTACAGGGTTTGGATCTGCTCAGGGGTTAGATTGAATGGACTGGCTCTGATGCAAGGGATTGGGGGCTGCTTGTGTGGTACCACTGGCTGCACTGGTGGGGCATGCTGGGCCTGTCTCACCCTCCTTCTCCTCCTGCGTCTCCTCTGTGGTGCCTGCTGTTGTTGTTGTTGTTGCTGGTGCGGCAATGCAAGCATGTCCTCCAGCCCCAGTATTGCTACTACTAGTGGAATCATTTTGGTGTGGGAAGGGGTGTGGTGTGTGGGTGTGCTCCTTTTGTGCTGGCCCAGACTCCATTGCTTCCACCTGTGCTGATTGTGTGCACCTGTGGCAGTTGGAAACACTGCACATAGCAGTTTACGGGTGGTTCACGATGCCAGTATTGCCGACATGCCGGTATCCCGTATTAGCGCCTTCATGATGCCGGTATTTGCATGTCCGCCTGACTTGTGATGTCCTCCTGTTAGCAGCATCCCGGTATTGCCGGCCTGAGGGTCTGCGTGCCTGCGCCCATAGCGCTATTAGCGGCAATGTTATTAGCGGCGCCTCTAATACCGAGTTCTTGGGTCGGAATAGCCCAGAGCGGTATGCAGTGCCGGTAATCCTTTACTGGAATCTTTTTTCCATTACCTCCAACCTCGTAATGACCCCCTTAATCTCCAAACTGACTTTCAGAGACCAATTAACCCTTTTTCGGTAAGATGATGCCACAGGCCACATCTGTGTGTACCATTGATTATTGGATACAGCAGTCAAGAAAAGGTACTGTTGAAAATCCTCCTGAGAAGTGTTTACAAGCCAAAATGTCATTCCACAAAGGTCTCTACTATCACAAGAAAGACGTTTTCATCCCTACCTCCGAATTACGACACATGATTCTATCGCCACTGGGCATCGCAGGGTGTGGAACACCTTGGAACTACTTCAAAGAACCTTTTGGTGGCCTAAGATGCTTGCAGATGTAAAACAATGTATTGATTGACCAGCACAATTTGTGCCCAGATCAAGACACCTAGAAGAGCTCCATTTGGGAAACTCACTGCTGCCTCCTTACCTAACCAGCCCTGGCAGATGATTTCGACCGATTTCATCACAGATCTCCCTGACTCATAATCTCATACCATTATAATGGTGACCGTTGATTCTTTCACTAAGTTGGCACACTTTACGCCTCTCAAAAAGTTACCAATTGCAAGTGAGATGTGTGAAGTCTTCATTAGAGACATGTTCAAGTTACATGAACTGCCAAAATTCATTACCTCGGATCGAGGTTCTCAATACACCTCTCATTTTTGGACTACAGTTTGTAAATGACTAGGCATTGACATGGCTTTGTCGTCGGGATATCACCCAGAGACTTAACCAAACCCTCGAACAGTATTTGCAATGTTACACCAATACTGCACAAGACAATTTGGTCTCCCTTTTACCATTGGTGGATTTTCATACAATAATGCTTAACATTCCGCCACGGAACTCAGTCCGTTCTATTCCTCTTATGGATTCCATCCATACTGGCTGAATGATGTGCCATCTCTAGTGACTAAAGTACCATTAGTAGAAGAACGCATGCAGGCCATTCAGGACATAGGGCCTCATTACGAGTCTGCCAGTAAATTACTGGTGTTACCGTGATGCCGGTCCCACCATTTTCAGCACCCTATAGTGCCGGATTCAGCAGCTGATTTTGGTTTGTCGGCTGTGCACATTCCGGCATGCAGGAAACAGTGACACCAGCATCACAGTAACAACGTGGAAAAGGCCATACGCTGGCCGCACCGTCACCCAGGGTGCCAGTGCTCCCATTTCTGGCATGACCATGCTAGCAGCAGCACCGGAAACAGCGGCACTGCAAATACTGTGTCTGGAAACACTGTGACCAGAAATTACTTGATCGCCGGAACAGGAACGTGGCAGACGGTCATCATCGCAATCCACTGCAATCCGAAGGATCCAGCAGCCATCCACCCCTCCTGGCTCCAGAAATCAATACCTCTCCATGGCATCTCGCATTCCGGAGACCCGCCAGCACAAGCCACACTTCATGGAGGCAGAGCTTCACATGCTCACCGATACCATAGTTGAGCATGCTGGGGAGCTGTTTTCAATGGACCAACGCTGCTGAACCCAGCAGCGGAAGAAGGAAATCTGTCAGGAAGTGGCACAAAAGGTTTCCGCAGTGGGAAGAACCCTATGCACAGTGAAGAACTGCCACAAGCAGCGGGACGACTTCGCCTGAGTGTCAGGAACCTTTTGTCTGCACAGCGCAGACAGTGCATGGCAACATGTGGTGGACCCTCCTCCCCAATCCGGCTCCTGCCCTGGGAGGAGAAGTACAGCAGTGTGCTGTACATGGAGGGAATCGAAGGAGTGGGTGCTCCGGAGGCAGGAACAGGGACACCCATTGAGGGCAGTGAGTACATGAAGCCCCGATATCAACAACACATCTGATTGCCAGGCTGCCCCCCCCTTGCCACTGTGGAGTGCATGCCCAACATGCACCACATTCCCAGTGCCTGCAACTACATTGGTCCGGGGACAGCACCAGCCTCTGTCGCCTGTGATGTCAGTCACTGTGAAACCCCAATCCAGTCACCCGTGGAGGCACACATGAAACAATGGCCATGGTTGCAGGTAACCACTGCCACTGTCTTCAATCATCAGCACACCCAACCCAACGCAGCAGCCCTGTACAGCGTCCCATGGCAATACAAACCACCATCCCTAGCCCATTCAGAAGTACCACCCCCTGTTGGCGTACCATGGCTGGGAGCAATGTGCACTGAGCAGCCACCCATTGCCATGGCCGCCCCAAAGATGGCCTGATGGACAATGCCATGCCAAGTCGGGATGCACACCTGCCATACACACATGGCCAAGTGCATTGCAGCCCTACACCTACCAATCTTTACTGAGACACATGGGTCACCATAATGAACGGTCACCCCAACAGTAACCCCCCTACCCACCCTGCCCTCTCCACCGTAGCGCTACAGCACTGAAATGGTAATTGCACAGTCCCCATACCCCAAATCACACCCAGCAGTAGCCCTGCCTCCCCTCCCCAACATGTCCAAATGGTGGCGCACACACACACACACACACACACCCACACACACACACACACACACACACACACACACACATACACACAGACACACACACAGACACACACACACAGACACACACACACACACACACACACACACACACACCCAACCCCTCACCCCCCCACCCCTTCACATCCCAAGACCCCACTCCCAGACAGACCCCCATGCCACTGTCCCCAGCAAATGCTCGATCACCACCCCAGTAGTCCCAGTAGCGCTGTGTTGCATGTGCTAACATCCCAGATCCCAGACCTTGCAGCTGTGGCCACACAACACATGCATGAGTGCACCAAGCTATATACCACGGCATGCCCCCTCAACAGCAGGCCACATGATCACCATATTGCATGTATCAGGGCATTTGGAAGCCACACTGGTCCCTAACATCATGCCTTTCTTCCACCCTCAGGCATATCATCTGACAGCAATGGAGGCCGACCAGGCACTTCATGGGGCACCAGACGTGGAAGGCGGTCAACTCCACGCACCACCACCCAGAATACGGCAGCACCCACTGTGGCAGTCACTGCTGCCCCCACCACACGGGCAGCTCCTGAGGTGGCCACAACAGCTGCCCCTACCACACAGGCAGCTCCTGCAGTGGCCACAAAAGCTGCCCCCTCCATCCAGAGAGCTTCCTACAAGGGTCACGGCAGGAAGACGGCCATTTCCCACACCCCAACAGCCTCCATCATATGCGCCTGACACCAGCGATGAAGAAGCTGCAGATGATGCTGGTGAGACCTCAGTGAACACCACGGATCCCACCCCATATCAGCGACTGGAATTCAGCCCCATCAACCTGCATAGCCCCCCATGCCCACCCTTCCTCATAGACGGCCATCTGCACCGCATTGAGGAAAGGCAGGAAGGATTGTCGGGCCTGGTGCAGCAGCACCTGGAGGATTCCCGGCTGATGCGGGGGGAAGCGGCCGTGCTCCGCACTGAGATCCAGCTCATGCTCAAAATTGTACAGGCCACTGGGCGTCGCAGTACACGTGCTCTCGGACGTGCAACGTCAGCTATAGTACACCTGGCCAGGAGGGTGTGTAAGGGCAACAGTATCATGTCTGCCATGGCCGAGTCTCTCTCAATGGTCCTGCAGGCGGCCCTGGATCGACGGGCCAGTGATTCATTCCACATGCCGTCCACCAGTTCCATGCCTGCTAGTTCACTACAGAGCAGCCCGAGGTGCAGGTTTATGTGCCTGTCTGCTACACAGTACAAGGGCAGCCCAGGTGGCAAGCGGCCACGTAAATAGGCCCTGGACAAACATGTGGCATGGGTGTGTCTCTGACTGACACATTGACATTGTGTCACAAGTTGGGGAGGGTCTATGGGAGGGATAGTTGGGTGGAGGTGTGGGAGGGATAGTTGGGGAGGGGATGTGGGAGGGATAGTTGGGGAGGGGTGTTGGTTCACCAGTTAATCTTTTCTCATTCCTTTGTAATACACAGGGTGTTGCATTGCAAATCATGACTGGACAGTCTTTCTTTCGTGAAAGTCTGATTTATTTACTGTACAGTGTTAATTGTGGTAAATGGCCTAGGCCGTGTGCATGTGATCTGTGCCTAAAAGTAGTTGGTGATGAGTTGATAGGGGGCCTCACGTCGGCCCATTTCATCCCTGCAAAGGGGCAATGGCATCTCAGCCTCTCAGCCCCAATGTCACTGCCGTCACCCCCCTCTGCTGGAGGCATGTCCACGTCTGGGGATAAGGATATGTTGCATTTGATGCACATGTTATGCAACATGGCACAGGCCAGGACGATCTTGGCCACTTTTACAGAACTGTACATCAGGGCACCCCAGCTCTACTTAGGCAGCGGAACCTTGCCTTCAAGAGTCCAAATGTTTGCTTGATGGTACATCTTGTCCGGATGCGGTCACGGTTGTAGGGATGCTCATGCTAATTTTCTGGGTGCCTGACAGGCGTCATGAGCCATGGCAGCAAGAGATATCCAGAATCACCGGCACGGGAGGGGACACAAGGGGGGGAACAGTCATTGTGGTGGTAGTGACAATGCAGCCATGTTTGGATGAGGGTCTGTGTCACATGGGATTGACGCAAGACGCAGCGAATGGAACAGATGACCCTAGTTTTTTGTGTATTCTATTGCAGGGGCGTGAATTGCACCCTCATTCCCCACACCATATTACACCCACCTTGGCCATTACCCTTATGCCGGCACAGGCTTCTACGTTGTCTATGATGTGTGCCATGTTTATTTGCATTTGCATGTTGTACATCAGTCATCTCTCCCATTCGTTATTCTTTTTCTTCATTGTTCAGGTTCATGTTACATGCAAATGGGTATGTGCGCTTGTGACAGGCAAGTCACCTGGCATTATGCTGTGGGATACACTGCTGGTGGGGAGGTAGGTCAAATTTGTCTAAAATGGATGTGACGCAGGCGTTTGGGGATGTGCACAGTGTCTACATGCTGGGGTAAGTGGCATGGGGCAATGCATTCTGGTACCTGTAGTGCATGTGATTTGCCTGTCCATCTGTGCACAAATTGTGATGGTGTGTCTTTCAATTTGCCCATGCCCCACATGCCAAACATTCCCTCCCGCTCATGCATGCAATCTGTGTACATACTGCTGCATAACGCACATGCACTGGTGCCAGTAGACAACCCCCACCTTCCACAGTGCACATGCTATGTGTAGGTATTTTCACTCACCCAACAGCCAGGTCCGCTCTCCACTGTGTTGTGCCATGTACTCTGGGAGTGTGGAGTTATGCAGCACCACGGATCTAGGAAAACATGCATTGCAGTGGGTTATTAGGAGGTTGGTGTTACATGTTACATTTCTGATTCTGCACTCTCTTTTGGTTTCTATGAGATTCATCGGCTATGAAAGGACTGGCCTAAAGACTTAAAAACTGGCCTAACATCTGAACATCCGTGCCAAGTGATGTCGCAGAGCACAGCTGATATGTGGAATGCTGTAGGCCTCGGAGATAGGCATGAGAACAGCCCTCCTGTTACGCTCACCTGGTCTCTGCGGAGGCTTTGGGGCACGGTTGCAGCCCTCCCTGAACTTGAATCACCCCCTTCATGCCTCTCCCTCAGTAGAAAAGCTGTGAGCGGTCGTACGTGGTGATACTGCTCCTGCATGGAGATAACAGTGTGTGAGTGCGCCAATCTGTGATTGTTGTACCTCTCGAACCCTTCACCCCAAAGTACGATTTCTGTGAGCATACGCCGGCCCATAAAGCTCACCTGTGAATTATGGAAGATAAGCTCTCCATCCTGCTACTTCTGGCAGGGGCACGTCGAATGGGATCTAGTTCCTTCACTGATCCCTGATGAATTAGTCCAGTCCAGCTGCGACTATGCTTCTCCTTATGATTGGTAAGTCTTTCTTGAGCTCTTGTGATGCTGTTTGTTCTGTTTAATGTCTTTATATGTTGCTCCTATTTATGCCCGCAATAATATCTCTCTTCTGTTTTCTTCCCTTAGATGGAAATGCAGCCTCAATGCAGCTGTGAGACGCGAGACGCGGCTGGATGGAAGATGGATGCTACCGCAATGTTGGACAGCAGGTAAGTGATGGTTTAAGGAAAAGCGCAAAGTATGCCAAAGCGCAACCTTAAACTGACTGTTTTTTTTATGTCTAACATTGTCTGCTGTTTTTCCTTGCAGGCGCTGCTGTCGACGATGGAGAGTGTCGTGCTGCGGTGCCAAGATGAAGATATCGCCATTCCGAAAAGTGCAAAGATGAATACTTGGTTCGCCGAAGAGATGTACAGGTAAGAACAGCTTCCCCCAGTTGGTAAGTATGCTGGCAGGAGGCAGGATGTCCAGGAAGCAGGATCTTCAAAGGTAAGTCTGACCTCAGGCGACAGTGACCATTACGCTGCTTGCAAGTACAGAATAATGCGAAGCGTCTGTCTTGAGGATCGGGGCAGCTTATATAGCTGAGATCATAGGCACGCCCATTAGCGTTCAGCGTTCAGTGTTCAGCGACCAGGTATTCACCCTGCAAGATGCTACTTGGGAGAAATATGACAAGCACTGACAAGTTGCTGGTGACACTGACTGCGGGTGCACCTAGGGACTGGGAGGTACTAGAGTCTTACTATATACTGGAAAGTAAGGGACACATTGACTTCGACTTGGACAGTGCACACAAACATGACAGACACATGAAGGGGGTGTTGCTGAATGTGAGAGTGACAGGGATTCTCAGAGCTAGAAAGGGAGGGACATGTAATCAGGACTGTTTTTGGTGTTTAAATGCACGCTAGATTATGACTGATGCTAATAGGTGGGGATGTTTATGCAATGCAGTACAGTGAATGAATGGCTTTAGATTAGTTAAGACATAAATAAGTGGTCTTAGTTTGATAATGTTTTTTTTTTATTTTTCTTGCTTCCTTATTGAGTAAGAATCGTTTTTTTTGCAGTGTGCTTTAGTTCGCGATTCATAGATAAAATGAGAAGAGAGGGAAAACGTGGGCACATGTTGTATGTTACATTTCTGATTCTGCGCTCTCTTTTGGTTTCTTTGAGATTCATCGGCTACGAAAGGACTGGCCTAAAAACTTGTCTAAAAACTGGCCTAACATCTGAACATCCGTGCCAAGTGATGTCGCAGAGCACAGCTGATATGTGGGCATGAGAAAAGCCCTCGCTCGAGAAGTACACAGTTCTGATGCTGTTGGCTGAAATCCCAAGGCTGCCAGGCAGAGACAATCTTCTGTAACAAAATGACCTGTTTTGTTATATGTATCTTCTGCATTGTACATAAGTATGAGCCAGGCCTGGGAGGGGCAGAGCCGAATGCAGCCCTCCCAAGCACTGATGTGTGTTAGCATTACAGAGCACTTTTAACCCCACTTCTGGCCTTGTGTATTATTTGTGTCTGCGTGCTGAGTGCCTAGAAAGCCTGAGACAGTGTGAGGGTGCTGGATGAGCACTGGTATTGTGGGAGCATGACGAGGCTGTGACAGTCGTCATCACACAAAACCTGGACGTTCAACGAGTGGTTCATTTTCCAGTTGCGATAGACTTCCTCATTGGCATGTTTGACCACCAGCTCAACATGTATGCTGTCCAGCGCACCTATCACATTCGGCATGTCTGCAAGGGCATGAAAGCCTACTTTTGTGGCATTAACCTGGGCTGGGGTTCGGGGAAGGCAATGTGGTCAGACATGTGACGCAGGAAGGCATCCAGGACCTGGACTACCACCTTTGAAAAACAGGGCTGGAATATCCTGTGCAGCTCCCCCACAGTGTGTTGACAGGTACCGGTGGTCAGGAAATGCAGCACCGATTCTACCTTGAGCAAGGGAGGTAATGGCGGTCCGGATGCCAATTAGGCTCCCGGTGTCCTCTTGGATTAGGTCGACTATAGTGGTTATGGTCTCCCTGTCCAGCCTATACAGGGTGTGGATCTGTGCGTCAGTGAGGTTCCAGGATGTGGCTTATGCGGGGTATGGGCGGCTGCCTTTGGGGTGCTACCTATTGGCCATTGTTCACCTGCATGTCCATCATTCTCCTCCTTCTCCTCTTTCTCCTCCTGCGCCTCCACCACCTCCTCTGCCTGTCTGCCTCTTCCAATTCCAGCTCATATTAGATCCCTGTATGCAGGAGCCCCAGCTCCATGACTGCTACTGCAGCTGACAGCATGGTTGTGTTGGATGGTGTGTGGGGTGTGGGTGTGGTCCTTTTGAGCATTCACAGTGCTTATGGTGTGCAGCTGGGCTGATTATTGTCACCTGTGGCCTGTTGCTGCACACCTGATTCTGCTTAACGCCTGCTCTGCGATACCAGTGTTTCCGGCACGGTTTTCACGGTGGCACCAGCATTTTTATGCCACTGTTTCCATGTTGACGGAAGTCCGAATTATGCTGTACTGCCGGCGTGCTTATGTTTCTGGCACGCCCTTTGGGGGCTGAGGCTGTTGGTGTTCACGGTGCTGCCAGCGATGGTAGCACCATGGGTCATGGTTGTGGGTATGTAGTTTCTGGCATCCCGGGGCGTAGTGTGCCAGTCCGGAAAAGGGTGCCGGTACGGTGCGACCGGCACCGTTATTTCCAGACAGGCAGACTCATAATGAGGACCATACACCATCAAACGAAAAAGGCCCTTCAACAGTCTCAAACAACTTGCAAATTCTATGCAGATTGAAAAAGGTCACATAATCCAGTGTACAAGAAAGGAAACCGAGTGTGGTTGTCTGCCAGATATCTACCAAGACGATTGACCCCTGGAAAATTCTGACCCAAGTATTTTGGTCTGTTTGTGGTAGTCAAGGAGATCAATCCCATGACTTTCAAACTCCACTTGCCTGCATCCTGGCATTGCATCCACCCATCCAGTGTTTCACACTTCATTATTGAAACCCTTTCTGGGTAGGTCAGAAAAAGGAATTCGGGCACCTGCACACATCAAAGAACTTCAGGAATATGAAGTGGCACAGATATATGATTCACGGTTCCATCACAGAGTTCTCCAGTATCTCATTGACTGGAATGGATATGTCACGGCAGACAGATCATGGGTACCCTATTCTAGCGTGCACGCTCCTTTGTTGGTACAAAGGTTCCATAATCAGTACCCCTGGGAGCCAGGTGGACCCGGTCCTGGGAGGGGGCATGATGTTAGGAATCGTCACAGCTGGGCCCAGGCTTTGGAGCTACAAGCGTCTGCATCCCTATTGCAAAGCTGGAGGGGCTTTCAGCCCATACCAAGATGGCGTCCATCTAGTCTGCATCGTAACCCAGTGATGTCAGAGCGTCACAACGCTGCAGTACCATGTAGCTCAGTATCAGCAATAAATGTCGGCATAGCCTGGTAAGCCCTGCGTCACAGTGCAGCCCCTTTCTGCTTTGCACAGCGCTGTTTTCTGATTCCTGTGACCGGGCTCTGTATTCTCTTTACCCTCCTTCTGTTCAGCTGATCCTACATAATTTGCCATTTTGCCATACACTCCACTTCTTGCTACTTCCCTGGTGTCTGTGCTCATTCCTTACCTGAAGTTATTGGAAGTTACAGAGATCTGTTTGTCTTCTAGTTGCTGCATTCTACTGCTTCCTATTAACATGGTCATGCCAGTCCTCATTTCTGTTGCTGCCGTGCCCTTGCTACCTCGCCCTTGGATTCTCAGCATCCTGTGATCCTACCATCTTGCACTGTGAGTTTTTTACCCAGAATTGGGGGTTTCCTCATTATTGGAGACTTACCAAGTCAGGGTAGCCCCCTCCTGCCTACCTGTGTTTCCTACAGGAGGCGGGGTGACTGCTTGGGGGGACATGCCTTATTTCTTCGATACCAAGCTGCACAAAGCTTCTAAGGTAAGGACTGTCAATGACGTGTACTAACACGGGGCATACCGCATTCTCTGAACATGGTGGTCTCCAATCTGATAAGGGGGTTCCTAACACATGTGATCCTCCCTCCATGCACCAACCCTGGGGGACTATTGTACTGTGGACGCACCACCCTGACTCCATGGGAAAGGTCTCCCCCTAGGAGAGAAGGGACAACATCCTCAGATTTGTCACATTTAGTACAAGTCCATGTACGATTTGGGTGCAGGTCCCAAACTCGCCTTTCTGACTCTATTCTCGGTTTCTGTAGAATTGGTTCCCTCTCCTGCCAAGCCTTAGTACAATTCCATGTATGATTTGTGTGAGAGTCCCAGACTTGCCTTTCCAGCCTCAGCAATAACCTCCTTGAGGTTTCTGAGCCCCTCTGGCTTCCCGCGTACCTTGTATTATGGCTAATGTGAGCGATGGCTCCCTTGAGGCTGCTGGGTTCACCCGTGGTACTCCGGTAGCTTCCCGGAGCTTCTTTCTTCCTGCAGTGGGTCTGCAGGTTAGTTCTGCTCGGGGAGGGCATGCTGGTGCGTTTTTGTGGTCACCTGGCCTCTGGGACGCCTAGAGTCGTGGTCCGCTGCTGGGCCGCATGGTCCTCACGTCTTGAATCAGCCCTGGACTCTCTCTCTTTCTGCACGGTGTCCGGGTCAGTGCCCGTCTGCACATCGGGCTCACCTTCACTCTTGCAGTTCCTCCTGGCATGGCTTGACCATCTGTCAAGCACTTTGTTGTTTTTTATCTTGCTCCTGCCAATCACTGTTTGTGAAATACTAGACTGGTGAAAGTGGTTCCATGGTTTACTCGGTATTGCTCAGCATTCCATCCTCATCTCAGTACTAGGTGAGTTTCGAGAGGGTAACTCACTAGTACTCTTCTCGTCTCAGAGGTACCTATTTGAGTTACCTTAGAAAAGTAGATAGGGTGTGAGGGTAAGTGAGAAAAGGAATGAGGAGAGGAAGGAAAGGTGGGGTCATTCTGGAAATGGGCCTCAGGGTCATGGCCTTGATGGGAATACAGCGTTCTCTCAATGTGGTCATCACTGGTCCCAAAGGGGATTTCCCCTTCCATGTGATCCACCCGCTGAGTACCACCCCCAGTGGGACTGTCGGGTACCAACCTCACCACTCTGGCCTCATGGGAAAGGGCTCCCCCTTCAGAAGCAGTGACGACATGATGGGATTTGTCACATTAGCTTGACACCAGCAGCTACCAGGAGCTACTTTTGGCTTCTCAGGCCTACGGATGGTGAACAAACACATCTATTTGAATTTAACTGTGTGCATTTGGGACAATCTATAAATAAACACTAGGGCACTATAAGACATTTAAAGCTTAAGGAGTGTGACGAATCTGAAATCGTCCCTTCTCCTCAAGGGGGAGACCTTTCTCAGGGGCCCTGGCGGTGCATCCATGATACAATAATCCTCCTGGGGTGATGCACAGTGGGAGGATCACCTGGGAAGGGAAATCCCTCTTGGCACTAGAGACGATCATCATCTTCAGGAGATGCAGTATCACTCTGTTGAAAGTGCTTCAACCCCTTTTAAGGCATTACATTCCCCCCCACCCCATCTGCCCTGATAGGACTGATATGTTTTAATGGGAGGCCAATCTAGCTAGTTAATTCAGGCAAAGTAAAGAGTTAACTAATACGGACATTTACCTTTTACATCTAAAACCATGCACTGAGACGAGGAGGATTGCAAGGATCAAGATCACTTGGGTAAACCGAAGTGAGCAGTTTAGTTTGTCAAGGAATCTACTGAGTTCTGAACTACTCGCCTTCCAACCACGGGAGGTAAATATGGCATAGCTCACAGCAAGAAAAAAACGCTGCCGGATAGCAGTGACTACGGAAGAAACGCTGTCAGGTGGAGGGCAGTGCACGGAGAGGCGAGCCCAACACAGAGGCAGGACGCTGTTTGCCGGGGAAGGAGAGTGAACAAATGTGGCCAGCGAGCCGGCTACTCTGAAGCTCACTTACTGAACGGATGCAGGAGCATCTTGCCATGTCTCCAGTAATGCCAAGAGGAAGGTGGCTCGTGAGAAGGATGCAAGACACTGCATACAAAGAACCGAACTGAGAGCAAGTCCAAGGGATATGGGAGCCTCAACACAGAATCTGGCCGCCCAGAAGACACAAACCAAGAGCAGAGGTACACATGCTGGTGAGGATTAACAGGAGGTCCGGGGAAGCCTGGTGAAGCTCAAAAGGGACCAAATAACAGTCATAAAGCATCATGGACTAATATATTGAAAGACGAATGGAGAAGAGAAGGGGCAGGTACCCCAGGTATTAATAAGTGCATAACAAGTGGAAACAGAGTGAGTCAGGCTGTTACAAACCACAATTACGAGTCTGGGACTCTCACCCATATCAAGTCGAGAGTCCAAGGGAGTTAGAAACTCCATGGGAAAGCAAGATTTCAGAATACTACGTTTGGTAGGTGAGTAAACCAAATGAACCAAAGGTTCCATTGCGAGTCTGGGACCCGCAAGTTAAGGCGAGAGCAAGGATAAAAGGTCAAGGACTCCAAGCATAAGTAACTGAGGCTGGAGCCCTATACATGAGACAGATACAATAGGCCTCATTACAGATTCGACGGTGCAGTAAAAGTGCTGGTAATTCTGACACTGGCACTTTGACCGCACCAGCAAAACACAAGTTTGCCGGTGAGGAAACTGATTTCCCTCCAGCCAAGAGCTGGAGGTAAATCTTGCACCCACCGGCCAACAAAATGCCAGAATTACTGGCACCAGTAATTCCGGCAATCCCCTCCATGGAGTCCTGTGGGATCCATAGAATGTGGATTTACCAGCGTTTCCACCACTTAGAATATGCCGGCAATTGCAGATTTACCAGCGGGATACCACCAAAACTGTAATGAGAGACAATATATGAAGTAACTGGGTCTTGTCAGGAGAGTATACCAAGCCCCCTCAAGGATTGCGAGTCGGGGATTCGCACCCAAAGGAAAGGGTGGAACAAAAGGGATTAGAACCCTGGGACTAAGGAACTTTTTGAGATTCCTTTCCTTTAAAATGAATAAAAAAGACAATATCTGAAGTAACTCAGTCTTGGCAGGAGAGTATACCAATCGTCCTCAAGTATTCTGAGTCAGGGATTCGCACAGTGAGAAACCTGACGGTGTCTCCCAAGCTAGTCCCCGGGATCTGTCATCCAGGTGGCAGGACACGGCCATCGCTATTAGATCCAGTTCCTGGGGGTGGACCAGTGAGGGAGGATCACCTGGATGGGGGGTCCATGGGGAGTGGAAGTGGGACACTGATGGGTGAGACACGGTATCCCCCTTCTTTCAACACATTTTCACCCTCCTACCATGTTGGATATTCTGAAACACTGCCCCCTACCCCCATTTTCCGACACAGACACTTTCACACACCACAAACAACAGACTAATACCCAAGCCGGTTACCTAACATGTCCCAATACAAGGGTCAGGCATGGTTAGGCAATTGACCAGAATCACACACACCTGACATCCCTTTCCCTTCCCAACAGGGATAAAAGGTGGAGCACGAAAGTACACTATGAGCAAGGCAGACCGCACAATGAGACAGCTATCCAGGCACGGCAGTTCAAGAGGAGGAAAAAAGCAATGAATATCGAGAGGCTGACAAGGAGAGACACAACCTTGCCTTTTTCAACCAGGCCCAGCGAAATCTCTGCAGAGGGAATCGTAAGACCGCAGACAATCGCTCTGTTGCAGCAGATGTCAGTGGTACACAGAGCGTGCCTACGCTGATAAGCAGGACCAAAGGAGATGACTGTTACCTTGGTACCGGCATTGACACCAGATATTCTGAAAAGCCAAGCGGTTCATCACAGCCAGTGAGTCGAGGGGAGAACCGATAAGAACTGAACTGTGTTGAACGAAAACCGCAAATTAGCAACTTAAGGGAAGTTCAAAGAATTGTTAGAAAAGGGGAGACCATCTGCAGAGGGATCCAGCACCACATGGGTGCTTACTTGAGAGACTCTAGTCAATCCCGTGTTTGTTGAAACTGCTAATACCGAAAGGCCTCATGAAGGCCGCAAAGGAACAGTCAAAGTGGTCACACAGGGGTCTGTAAAAATCCTCTGTACAGTCAAAAGTCTTTGACCAACAGATGATTGTCAAGCGTAGGGAAAAGAATCCCGTTTGGTGAAGTTGGCAAGAAGGAACCCGGCAGAGGGATGCTGACAAAAAGGGGCGAAGCATGAAGTCCCTATGAACAATGTGTTAACAGGAGTGAACCAGACAGAGGGATGTCCACAGTGAATTGTTTGAAAAGACATTAAGACTTGTGAAAGTAAGAAAAGCCATAGTGAACTCGAAAGCGGGAGGCTCAAATTCAAAAAGGGTCTGAGGGCCATTATCACCCTAACTACTGTATAAAAGGAACTTTTTGGTTTGTTATTTTCCGACCCTCGAAGGCAAGAGACTTTTTTCAGGAAAAGAGACTTGACCATCAAAGTTCTTGAAGGTTGAGAGCGGGACTGTCGTCTCGTGCTGGGGAAGCCCGAGAAGTGTGCTATGCTCAGAAGTTCCACCTTATCCCGTGCTCAGAACGTGGGGAAGGGAGACACCGACTGCTGCCTCCTGACACATTGTTTGTGAACATTTCTTTCTTTCTTATGAACCTTGTCCCACTCTCTTTTTGTAATCTGCGTAAGGATTGGCAATAGGTTTTTCTTAGTATAGGCCCTTTTTATTTGACATGACGCCACTAGGACTGCCTTACTTTCATTTGAAGGTCGAAGCTTGCTCCCATTTTAGATGTACGTTTAGATTAGGCATTTATCTCAACCACTTTTGCAGTTTAATAATCACCCTTGAGCTGTGATTACTTGTGTCTTTCTTTACTGTTGCCACCATGAGTTCCTTACAGCACCCAAAGGAAAAGTTGGAACAAAGGGGGTTTAGAACCCTGGGATTAAGGAACATGTTGTACCTTTTGAAGTCTAGGGGAAAGGAGCAAAGCCCTAGTATTGGAACATTGCATTTTCTTAAATCTTTTGGAAGCCTACCAGGCTGAGAACATTATTGTTACCGTGATAAAAAATGTTTTTACAGGGAGATCACCCTTACAGCATGTGTTAGTGTATATTGTGAGGGACAGAGATAGGTTTTGGGGATGTGACTGGGATAGACTTATTCTTTTGAACATCCTGACTGTTATCACTAGTCCTTTTGAGGCAGGAAAACCCGTCTTAGACATAGGAAAAGGTAGGAGTTTCCCCAATCCCCCCATCCTTTTTAATTACAGTAAAAGTCTATTCCCAAAAATATGCCTCCGTGTGTCCGAGCCTTACTAGTGGTACCTCTCATGCGTCATAAATCGGCAAAATGATAAATGTGCAGATTATATGGAAGTTAGATTTGCGAGACACAATATACTATCTCCTAGTTCCCCAGTGGTAGCTCCTGGTCACTGGTTAATGCTGGATACCCAGGAGCTGTTTTCGGCTCCTAATTATCCAACATTCATTTCGAACCCTGTCTTACATTGATTTATACCTCAAGCCACTGCCATTTGCATAGTCTCCAGGCGCTCATGTGGCTCTGTAAGAAAAGTGGGTAGGGTTGTTTTAAGA